>NC_069503.1:1125119843-1125294843 GCF_027579735.1 Bombina bombina
GCCTCGGCAGATTAGGGGTTAATAAGTGTAGGCAGGTGGAGGCGACGTTGAGGGGGGCAGATTAGGGGTTAATAAATATAATATAGGGGTCGGCGGTGTTAGGGGCAGCAGATTAGGGGTACATAAGGATAATGTAAGTAGCGGCGGTTTACGGAGCAGCAGATTAGGGGTTAAAAATAATATGCAGGGGTCAGCGATAGCGGGGGCGGCAGATTAGGGGTTAATAAGTGTAAGGTTAGGGGTGTTTAGACTCGGGGTACATGTTAGGGTGTTAGGTGCAGACGTAGGAAGTGTTTCCCCATAGCAAACAATGGGGCTGCGTTAGGAGCTGAACGCGGCTTTTTTGCAGGTGTTAGGTTTTTTTTCAGCTCAAACAGCCCCATTGTTTCCTATGGGGGAATCGTGCACGAGCACGTTTTTGAGGCTGGCCGCTTGCGTAAGCAACTCTGGTATCGAGAGTTGAAGCTGCGTTAAAAATGCTGTACGCTCCTTTTTTGGAGCCTAACGCAGCCTTTTTGTGGACTCTCAATACCAGAGTTATTTTTATGGTGCGGCCAGAAAAAAGCCGGCGTTAGCTACGTGGGTCGTTACCGACAAAACTCTAAATCTAGGCCTAACAAAATAAGGGGTAGTAGGTACATTCTGTCAGAATAGCACCTCTAGGGTGGTAGATATTACACAGTCCAACTTTAGTTAAGCATAGTTATCACATGTAATACGGTCAGTATATTTAGCTAGAACATAGTAAATCCAAGCTAGAATCGGGAAACTTTTAAATTAAACTCTAGCCAGCCTGAGTGACATAGGTTATTGCAGCAAACTGACAGGTAGTCCATCTGCGTGTGAGGGGGCCATTGTCAGTGTCTAGCCTGGCAAAACAAAGTGACAGTTCCAACAAAACAAGCTATATAAACATATAGGAACCAATGTAAAACAAGGAGTAGGAACATATAACATAAGAAACAGTCATTGATGACCTGACTAAGACCTGGAGGGCTATGTAGATAGGCAGTAGCGTTCAACCCACTCTGGATTTCGGGTAAGTAAAGTGGAATAGCATCAAGATAGAGATGAGATGCAATGTCAGTCCCTGTTCTTGCGGCTGTGTCACTAAGTAGGCGACAAAGTCCTGGAGAGAACAGTTTAGTGAGCCATGCTCCATCTCTGGCAAAGTCTGGGCTGATTCAGGCGCCTTCTCTCCCCTCCTGCTGAGGATCATCCCAAACAAAGCAGCATGTAGCGACCCGGCTTCTGAGCGGTTGTGAGAGGATGCCTCGAGATCTAAGGGTGCTAAGTGCGTTGGTGTATGCTTAGCCCGCACAGCAGTCAGGTCCGTGACCCTTGCAAACCGACTGCCAGCTGACTCTGAGACGGCCATCGAGATCTCCTGCTGTGGGGTCGCCCGTGGGTCTTGCGGTAGTTGCTTAGCCAGGTCAAGTAGCGCTAGGAAGCTTTGCCGTAAATCAGAGAAGTGGTCATCTAAATGGGGCAGCAACGTATCCTCCTCCTTGTCTGTGAATTCCATGTCTTCGGGGAGTCAATATAGGCACAGATAAGTAGCTACAGGGAGATGTTGTAAACTCTGTCGCCCTCCGCTTTTCCCTGAAACAGTGTGGTCCAGACACCAGCGGGAAGGGGGAAGTAGGGGGTGGGGGTTCAGCCGCTCTGAACTTGAAGCCACAAATGCACTGTTTAAGTAGGCCGTTACGATAAAACGGAAATACAGAAGAAGCCTGGGTATAAGTCTAAGAATAGTCTAAAAATCTCGCCAGTCCACCACTTGCTGCTAGACAGTGAGGCATAGTATTCCGTTTTAGTGAGTAAGTAGAAAAGGCCTAAAATGGTGGCTCAGCTTCACAATGGTTCAGAGCTTGCGTCATACCGGAGCATAATGTCAGAGCTTCCTTGTTTTAGTCTCACGCAAGCTGGCTTATGTTCCGCTTGATAATATGTTAAAATAGGGTATAAGTTAAGTATAGTCTTTAGGAGATAGAGACTTTTAGTAGATTAATATAAGATTCCTTTGGAGAGCTCAGTGTAGAGACATCTTCTCTGCTTGGCAGTTAGCTCCGCCCCCCCAACATCCTATATTTTAAAAGGCCAGGTATGTTTCTCCAATGCAGTCATGCACAGTAGAGACTGCAGCGCGGGACAAACATACCTGGCCTTAACTCCTTAACAACCAGTGCCAATGCACAGTAGAGACTGCGCGAGGACAGTGCTGGTCATTAAGCAGCGGTGGTGCTGATCGTTAGTGGCGTCGGAGGGTTAGGAGAGAGGTGCATGTTCTGCCCACCGCTGGAGGGGGGCGAGAGCGGGTGGGGCCGCTACGCTGCAGAAAAAATAAAATGTTGAGAGCGTCAGGGAGGGGAAAGGAGGGAAAGGAGATTCGAGTGGATGGGGGATCGGGAGTTGGACACATTTTGGCCCATGTTCACAGGCTTTAAGACTAGTATTATTTATAAATTAGGAATAACCAAGTCTTGTGTCCATGAGAAAGTATGTGTTGTAATCTGAAAAACTAGCCAGGTTTATTTTTATTTTTTTCAGAACCTAAACTAATATAATTTTAAGTTATGAATCTAATCTGTATATCTAATCCCCAGTGATAAATAATTAATTATTAAATCAGACATAACAATGACTGAGTTCTTTGAGAAACGTAATATAATACGCTGGGAACTGAGTCCCTGATGTCTTATTGTCTTAATTCTATTTGTTCTTTTAAAGAGACATTAAACATAAGGTGATCAGTTTTCCCAGACCCCAATTCGAGACACCATATTCAGAACACTTCAGACCCAAATTTGGTACTAGGAGCCAGAAACACATTCCCAAAGGCACTTAGAAATATTAAGTCTTAAAGAGCCATTAAACACTTTAGAGATGGTATAAAATGATAAATCTTAGATATAAAAAAACCTCTGCAATATACTTTCATTAATTTATTTTGTCCCCTTTTCCAGTAATTCCATTCTGAAATTGTAAGCTTTTCAGTTGCTGTCAGAAATGGAAGTGCAGAACACTGTTATATCCCACACAGCGATTGGATGCACACTCTAGTGATCTATGTATATCAGAGAAGGTAACCTAAGTTACAACATGGCAGCTCCCATTGTTTTATAGACACTAAAAATCCAGTATAAAACCTATTAAAATTTTACTTATAAGATCCCAACTTAGCACTGTTGATGAGGTTGGCCTGAGAAAGCAGACAGAGCAGATACTTCCCCCTCCCCTGCTGACACAAACAGGAGCAAGTGGAGTCTGAAGACAACAGTATACATCTAAAACTTTGGGGCTTAGTTAGGATTTTAAAAATCAGCACAATGTTATTCAAAAATAAGCAAAGCTATTGTCATGTTTCTTGTGTGGGTATTTAGCAGTAGGAATAAGCACTACTTGATAGTAGGTACACAGAGCAGGTCTTTATTCAGCTCAGAGGTAAGCAACAACAACACTAACTGAACTAACAGAGAAAAACTAACAATAAAGAAGATGGCTGCTGATCATAGAGTTCCCTCCCAGCTCCAGAGTGTCTTTTCTTAAAGTAACAGTATAACACATCTCCCCAACTACTTTCAAATCCCCTCTTAACATTTAACACATCTTAACAACAAAGAAATAATAGAAATGTGCTCCAATAACTCAATATACTTTGTGTGTATTGCCCTTCCAGCTCGTGATGTTTTGTGTCCAGCTTCTGCAGACTGTATAGGGACAAATTCTCCTTGATTTGCATCTGAACCTGGCACTTCAGTCTCTGAGTCAGTATTGTGAGTAATTGATGACTCTTCTCCTTTTTCAGGTACAAGTACCTGTGGCTTGTTCATATGTGTAATCCATCCAGAGATGACGCCGGTTTCTCCTGTACTGTCTGCCCTCAGGTGTTTTAATTACATATGATTTTGGCTCAGGACCAACACATGATATCTGTGCAGGCTGCCAACCCGCTGATGTCTCCATACGCACTGCATCCCCTTTTTGGAAGACTTGTAGTGGCTTAGCACCATGATCATAATATACTTTCTTCCTACGCTGTAGCTCCCTCAATTTTTGGTGTGCATTCTTAGGGATCTGGGGCTTTAATGCATGAGCTGCAACCGGTAACTTGGTTCTCAGTGTCCGACCCATTAAAAGTTGTGCTGGGGAATAGGCCATTCCAGTAATTGGAGTATTGCGCAATTCTAGAAGCGCAATATGAGGATCTACCCCCGATTCCCATGTTTTTTGGAGCATGAGTTTAATTGTTTTTACAGTTCTTTCTGCCAGTCCATTTGATTGGGGGTAACCAGGACTAGAATGACTAAACTTAATACCCCATTGTGCAGCAAATGCCTTCATCTCAGCACTGGCAACGTGTACATGGTCACTGATAACTTCTATTGGGATGCCATGTCTACTAAATGTTGCTTTCAGCTTTGCAATTACTGTTGTTGCAGTTTTATCAGACAACTTTAGTACTTCAGGATACTTAGAAAAATAGTCTACTATTACAAGAAATGACGATCCCTTCCACTCAAAAATGTCCACTGCCAGTTTTTGCCAAGGCAGGTGAGGAATTTTGTGTGAGAGTAATGGTTCCTTTTGATTCGCTGGTAGGTGACTAGCACAAATCTTGCAGGTCTCTACCATCTGTTGTATGTCCTTGGACATGCTGGGCCAGAACAGGATCATCCGAGCCCGCATTTTAGTTCTCTGTATACCTTGATGGCACTCATGCAGACTTTTTAGAATTTTCCTGCAAGCATTCCGAGGGACTACAATCTTTTCACCCAGCAATAGGAGACTATCTTCCATGCGCAGCAAGTACTTAAATTGCCAATATGACTGCAGACTTGGATGGAGTTGCCTTTTTCTTTGTGGCCAACCTTCAGACAGAAGTTGTTTAAGTTTGTTTAAGTCTGCATCTTCTGCTGTGGAAGTTTGTAAATAAGATAACATCTCAGTCCCAATAGATTCTGATGATGACAGTGTATTGACGACCCTTTCTTCTGATAAACTGTCCTCTTCTTGTCCTGGTGGATCAACAGGGGCCCTGGAAAGAGTATCAGAAATAAACATATCACGCCCAGGAGTATAAATGATGTTTAGGTTGTATCGTTGCAGTTGTAAGAGCATTCTTTGGAGTCTTGCTGGTGCTTTGCTCAATGGTTTAGTGAGTATTGATTCAAGAAGCTTGTGGTCAGAATGCACTGTAACTGCTCTGCCGAATATAAACTGGTGAAACTTTTGTGTAGCATATACAATAGCCAATAGTTCTTTCTCAATCTGGGCATAATTTTGCTCTGTGGCAGTCATTGCTCTCGATGCATATGCTATAGGGCAATTGTCTTGAAGTAAGCAAGCTCCAAGGCCTGATTTAGATGCATCTGCCTGAATCACCACTGCTTTTGCTGGGTCAAGAAATCTTAATACTGGAGCCGCAATCAGTGCCTGCTTTAAAGACTGTACTGCTTTAGTATGCTCTGGACCCCACTGCCAAACAATATCCTTGCAAAGTAACTTCCTCAAAGGAGCAGTCTATATATACATTTTTAGTAAAAATAATTAAGCTAAAGAATTAGACAAGAATTGAAATTGAACAAAGGACAATACACTAGACAAGTGCTGTTGTAATACCGTGTTTTATGTGTTTCACTGGTTTCCTTTTTTGTAAAAATGCTCCATATCTTCATGTTCCTTTTTGCTACCTTTTGTCCCTATAACAAACTAGTTCATTCATTTACTCCTTTCCCCTCACCACCTACACTATTCATTATCCCATCTCGCTTATCCTCATATCACTTTTGCTCTCTTGAACATCACACACTCCTCAAATCTCTCTCTCCTCCCTGAATCTCATCCCAAAGACACTCTCAATACTGCAAATCTGTATCTCATCTAATGTCACTCTCCCTCTTGCACATACTAGCTGCTGGTTATATTTCCCCTAATCCTGGTCCCTCAAAAGTTCCTAGTCTCGCCCACCTATTTGTGCCTTCCCATAGACCTTAAATTAATACCCTAAAAACCTGACTCAAATACGTCTAGTTTCTAAAGCCAAATCCCCTTCTCTTGTGCACTCTGGAACTTTCGCTCTTTTTTGCAACAAACTCACTTCTATCCATGGCCTCTTTATTACCCACTCCCTCAACCTTCTTCCTCTCACAGAAACCTGGCTCTTTACATTATATACAACCTCCCCTGCGGCATTGTCACATCGGGGTCTCCACTTCAGCCACACCCTAGGTCTGGTAATAGACAAGGTGGTGTAGGTATTTTACTTTCCTCCCATTGCACTTTTCACCCATCTCTTCCCTCACATTTTATTTCTTTGAAACCCACATGATTCACGTATTCTCTCCCCTATCTATACCTGTTGCAGTCATATACTGCCCCTGGCTCAATTTCTAGATCATTATGCTGCCTGACTACCTTATTGCCTCTCCTCAGACATCCCTGGCCTCATTTTTGGGCATTTCAACCTCTATGTTGACAATCTCATTGCCCCTGCTGCAAAAAAAACTTTCAGCCTGTCACAATGGACTGTCCCGCACACAAAGATGGACATTCCATTGATTTGATTTTCAGCTATTGATGCTCTCTCAAACTTCACTATTTCCCCTTTTCCTCTTTCTGACCACTATCTTCTCACTTACAATGTCACAACAGTCCCTACAGCTATTCCTTCATCTAAACCTAAAAAACAAACTCCACAAAAGCATTAAGTCATTAGATCAACAACATTATAAATTATTAAACCTCAGCTCTCTTCTATCTCCTTCTTTTCCTGCCCTGACCAATCTGTTACATCGGTCCTTGATAATGTTTGCATCTCCTATTATAACTAGGAAGTCACACACTCATCCTCAGCCCTAGCATACTCATCTGACACACCACCTACTCAGTTGTTCACACACTGCTGAGCTACATTAGAGAAAACCTCAGTGTTCAGCTGACTTTCTTCATTACAAGTTCATTTTAAATTCCTATTATTTTGCCTTAAACCTCTCTAAGCAAGACTACTTCTCTAGTCTTATCTCTACTCTTTCTCAAATCCCCAAACATCTGTTCTTCACTTTCAATACCCTTCTCTGCCCACCCCCACCTTCTACTACTACTTCTCTCTCTGCTCAAGATTTTGCCAGCCAACTCAACAACAAAAATGTATCCCATCTATAATTAGATAATCTCTCTCCACCAGTCTCCAATCCACTCAACAGCTCAAAATCATCCAAAACCCACAAGCCCATAAATTCATCTCTTTTGCCCCTTTTACTGAAGAAGAAGTTTCTACCCATATATCATATATCATATCAGACCTATCATATTCCTTGCTAACTTGTGTCACTAACTGTGTTTCTCAGATTTCATCTTGGTTGTCCTTTATTACCTTAAGCTAAATCTTTCCAAAACTGAGCTCCACATCCAACCCCCTTCTTCGAAAATTTCCACCCCCCCCATATTTCTATAACTGTTTATAATTGCATCTTTACCCCAACCCTGCACACCCAATGTGGTCACACTTGACTTAGATCTCTATTTTATGCCTCACATCCAATCTTTGGCCAACTCCTGCCATTTCCACCTTAAAAACATCTCCAAAATGTGCCACTTCCGTACACAAGACACAACTAAGATCCACTCTCTCATCATTTCCCGCCTTGACTAATGCAACTTCATCCTCTCTAGTCTACCTTGTTGGCTATTATTCAGATAGGGAATGTAGTTTTAAACAACTTTCCAATTTACTTTTATCACCAATTTTGCGTTGTTCTCTTGGTATTCTTAGTTGAAAGCTAAACCTAGGAGGTTCATATGCTAATTTCTTAGACCTTGAAGGCTGCCTCTTATCTCAATGAATTTTGATAGTTTTTCACTACTAGAGGACATTAAATAATGTGTGTCATATAGATAACATTCTGCTCATGCACTTGGAGTTACCTATTAGTCGGCACTGATTGGCTAAAATGCAAGTCTGTCAAAAGAACTGAAATAAGTGGGCAGTTTGCAGAGGCTAAGATACAAGGTAATCACAGAGGTAAACAAGTGTATTCATTTAACTGTGTTGGTTATACAAAACTGGGGAATCCTATATAATAAAAGGCCAAGTGTGTTTGTCCGAAGCTGTCATGCGCAGTAGAGACAGCACAAGGACAAACACACCTGGCCTTTGAGTTCCTAGCTGAACTGCGGTAGAAGTGGGCGAGACCGGCGTGAGTGGGGGCGTGGATGACGTGAAGGTGGCGTGGCCGGGCGTGGATGGTCGTGAAGGGGGCGTGGCCGCGCATGAAAGGGGCGTGTCCGGGCACGGTGCGCGATAGAGGGAAGAGCGATAGAGAGGGGAGAGAGATAGAGAAGGGGGAGAGATAGAGAGGGGGAGAGATAGAGAGGGGGGAGAGAGAGAGAGGGGAGAGAGAGGGGGAGAGAGGGGAGAGAGAGGGGGGAGAGAGGGGAGAGAGAGGAGAGAGAGGGTGACAGCAAAAGAGAGGGGGAGAGAGACAGCAAAAGACAGGGGGGAGAGAGACAGCAAAAGAGAGAGGGAGAGAGACAGCAAAAGACAGGGGGGAGAGAGACAGCAAAAGAGATGGGGGAGAGAGAGAGCAAAAGAGAGAAGGGGAGAGAGACAGCAAAAGAGAGGGGGAGAGAGACAGCAAAAGAGAGGGGGGAGAGAGACAGCAAAAGAGAGGGGGGAGAGAGACAGCAAAAGAGAGGGGGGAGAGAGACAGCAAAAGAGAGGGGGAGAGAGACATCAAAAGAGAGGGGGGAGAGAGACAGAAAAAGAGAGGGTGGAGAGAGAGCAAAAGAGAGGGGGGAAGAGAGAGCGCAAAAGATGGGGGAGAGAGAGAGCGCAAAAGAGGGGGGAAGAGAGCAAAAGAGAGGGGGGAGAGAGCACAAAAGAGAGGGGTGGAGAGAGAGCACAAAAGAGAGGGGGGAGAGAGAGCGCAAAAGAAAGGGGGGAGAGAGAGCGCAAAAGAGAGGGGGGGAGAGAGAGCACAAAAGAGAGGGGGGGAGAAAGAGCGGAAAAGAGAGGGGGGAGAGAGAGCGCAAAAGAGAGGGGGGAAAGAGAGCGCAAAAGAGAGGGGGGAGAGAAAGCACAAAAGAGAGGGGGGAGAGCGCAAAAGAGAGGGGGAGAGAGAGCGCAAAAGAGAGGGGGGAGAGCACAAAAGAGAGGGGGAGAGAGAGCGGGGAGAGAGCGCAAAAGATATGGGGGAGAGAGCGCAAAAGAGAGGGAGGGAGAGAGCGCAAAAGAGAGGGAGAGAGAGAGCGCAAAGAGAGGGGGGAGAGAGAGCGCAAAAGAGAGGGGGAGAGAGAGAGCGCAAAAGAGAGGGGGAGAGAGAGCGCAAAAGAGAGGGAGAGAGCGCAAAAGAGAGGGGGAGAGAGAGAGCGCAAAAGAGAGGGGGAGACAGAGAGCTCAAAAGAGAGGGGGAGAGAGAGAGCTCAAAAGAGATTGGGAGAGAGAGAGAAAAAGAGAGGGGGAGAGAGAGCGCAAAAGAGAGGGAGGAGAGAGAGAGCGCAAAAGAGAGGGGGATAGAGAAAGCGCAAAAGAGAGGGGGGAGAGAGCTCAAATGAGAGGGGGGAGAGAGAAAGCTTAAAAGAGAGGGGGAGAGAGAAAGCTCAAAAGAGAGGGGGAGAGAGAGAGCAAAAGAGAGGGGGAAAGAGAGAGAGAGCAAAAGAGAGGGGGAGGGAGAGAGCGCAAGGGGTGGGACCGCTGTACTGCAAAAAATGGCCCGTGTGAACGGGCTTTAGGACTAGTGGGTAATAAAGGAATTATCTATCTTTTAAAACAATAAACATTCTGGTGTAGACTGTCCCTTTAATAAGCATGTCATTTTGTTTTGTGAAATATTTTTACATTTGACTTTCTTAATACCTCAGTAAAACAATAAAATAATGCTTTGTTAGTTCTTTACAAAGTAAAATGTACCCAATAAATTCTGTGCGACAGGGTTGAGCTGTTGTTATAAGGCCATGAAAAACAATATTAAACTTGCATGTTGTATTAAGACACTTCTATTATCAAATTTACTTTGTTTTCTTTGTTTATTAGGGGTCTATTTATCAAGCTCCGTATGGCCGCGAATCTGCAGGGGGCGACATTGCACCAGCATCTCACAAGAACTGCTGGTGCAATGATAAATGCCGACAGCGTATGCTGCATGTGCGGCGGACATGATACGCTACATTGTATCATGTCCATCCACACTATCATAAATAGACCACTAGGAGTTAGCAGGTGATTGGTGGTGACACACATATGCCTCGGCATTGACTCACCACATGTGATCAGCTTGTTTTCAGTAGTGCATCTGGAGCACTATATGATTAATACCTATGCAGAGGTTAAACATAAAGCTATGTGCATTATGTCCATTTAACACAACTATATATATATATAAGGAATGATCACTGGTTATAGGGCTGATAAGTTAGGTGGAGAAAGCTTTTATGAATTTTGTACATGATCTCTCAGTAGCCTAACGAGCATCTATGAATCTAGCCCAATCAAGTTATGACAAGAGGAACACTTACCCAGGGTCCCATGCTTTTGGGGGCCCAAAAATGTCAGGGTAGAGGGTATGAGAAGGTGCAAAGTGCATCCTGGATTTAGTGTGTATGGTATCAGGAGGGGTAATATATAGTGTTACTCTTTATATACAGTAGGTATCTGAATTATGGAACATGGGTAGGTCATACAGGGGGGCAGAGCATTGAGGGGTAGGGGGATAAGGGCATGGGGCTGAGGGGCTCCACAAATCTTGTCTTGCCCAGGACCCAACAAATGCTAAGGGTGGTCCTAAGCCCAATGTATCACTGACTGTTCCTTATAATAATATTCTGTGAAGCTGAAGTTTGTGCACAAGTAAAAACTGACTGCTTCATAGGTGGATTAACTGTGAAGTGTATAAAATTAGAATAAATAAAATAATTAGTGGTAAGACGTTACCTAAATATACTGTAGCTTGGACATAGAAGAACAAAGAGTCTCTTCAAATAAAGAAGTTATTATTAGCTCTTGGAAGAAAAACAAACATTATATTAAAGATGACAGATAACACGGTAAACAATAGCACAGATGAGTAACATCCTTAAGTGGATGCCAAGTCGTACAGACAAGCAGCCAAATATAACACGAGCAGAAATAAGGCGCAGTATTGAATTCATATTAGAGCAAGGGAGAGACGTAAAAACAGGCTTGTTCCACAATGCATTGTATATCACTCTCTACATCCAAATAAATATCATATGTATCTGAATCATTTTTGTTTTATTATTGTACTTTAATTAAGGGACATTCCAGCCAAAATTGGAAACAACATGGATGCATTTCATTTTTGAATTAAAGCATTTTTGTAATATACGTGTATTAGCAAAAATGTTTCTAATAAAACTATAGCTGCTTCAAATGTGTATTTATGTATACAACTTGCACCAGCATTGTAAACACAGCACTTGCTGAGAGTGCCTACGGTGCTTGTATAATCTATTAATGACTGAATTTGTTAATTGCTGACATGATACAAGCCCCACTGATGATCTGAGCAGCTGCAGTATTTAAAATGCTGGTGTACTGAGAGTATATAGCTCAGCTTCACATGCACGTGCAGAGAAAAATGTTAACACTTAAACAGTAATAACTTTTACTAGAAGCATTTTTGCCAAGGCATGTATAGTGCAAATATGTTTCTATTCAAATATGTAATTCATCTATGTGCACTTATATTTTGACTGGAATGTCCCTTTAAAAGTTTTTAAAATGACAAACTACAGGGCCAGCACCATACTTTCACAGGACTGCCAGTGGCGGGAAAAGTAGCCATCTTTCCTTACAGCCTCTGATACAGGAAAGCACTCTCTTTGAAATGGTGCAGCCTGCACCCAGTGTATCAGACTACAAATATACCATAGATGGCTGCAAGCCTTGACTGGTACTTTCTCATATAACTTTAAGTCACTGACTCATATTGCTGTAGGATTTAAGGATTGCTGACCCCCGGCAGCTCTTTACCCATTGAATCTAATATAAAGCGCCCAGGGCCTTGGGAATCTGATCATAGCTGCGACAACCTAATAATATTGCGGCACTACCCTCTCCCCTCCCTTTTCCTGCCATCCTTTGGGGTGGTGGGTCATATCCTGAAGCCCTTTTTCCGTGATCGTCCTATGAGGACACTGACCCTGGGGAGTAGAGATAGGCCTGCAGCATCGTAAATCTCCACAAAAGCAGTGTGATTGACATCTAAAAATATGCTAAACCTCTAGCTCCTAGCCCTATACTGTGCAAGTGCTGACCTGTGTCCTGCTGGGCTGTTAACTTGTGTCACATGGGGGTCTCTGGGGAGCTGTCTCCTAGAATATTTTACCCATAATATGAAAGAGTGCACCTACATAATACCAGAGCCACTTCGACAGTGTACATGTATATGTGAATAAAGACAGTGTGGTGTGGACCTCCCCCTCCATCTTTTATGATTTCCAGAAGTTGCCTTCTCTGTATAGGGCTGGTCTCATTCTTGACGACATTTACTCCTCAATCCATGGCACTACTTACCAGAGGTGTGGATCTTCACGGGTCTCCTGAAATGTCTGCTAGAAAATCCTCTACAGATAAACGAACTAAGACTACATCCTTGAACGCATACTTTAAGTCATCCAAATCACTGAAACAGATAGATCAGCCAGACATTGGGGTGCAAGAAGAAATGGACTCAGACTTAGAAACTACATAATCAATACCAGATCAGAGCCCTGTGACCAAGGCAGATCTGCAATCCTTAGTTTCAAAGCAATATATCTCAACCAGCTTTGATAAGCTATGGGCCAACATCGATTCCATGCACACAGCAGTTACTACCAGCCTAACAGAGATCAGGTCTGACATTGCTGAACTTGAAGCCAGAATGGATACAATCAAGGAACACACAGAAGCAATCACAGAAGATATGGCTGGATTTTCACAAACCATATCCTCACATCACCAACTGTTCACAGAGATGCAAGACAAGATAGAAGATCTGGAGAACAGGAGTAGAAGAAGTAATCTAAGGCTAAAGGGTATTCCGGAGACGGTTGTCGGTAGAGACCTGCCTTCTTATTTACAGCAACTTTTCAGAAGCATAACGGGAAATAAAGGAGACATAGAATTTACTATGGAAAGAGCCTACAGAGCTTTGAAAGCTAAACCCAAGGGTGAGGCTCCACCACGAGACGTTATAGTGAAGATGCTGCTCTTCCAGGATAAGGAACCGATACTCTCATCAGCCAGAAATGCTCCTACCTTCAAATTCCAGGGATCAGTTGTTCAATTTTATCAAGACCTGTCCTTTAGGACTCTTCAAAGACAGAACTCTTTACGTCCTCTTACTCAGTTATTGAGAAAACAACAGATTCAATACAAGTGGGGGTTCCCTTTTGCTCTATATATATTGAAGGACAACTTGACTGTGACCATTAGGGAGGCAGCTGACATTCCAGACCTATGCCAATGATTGGGGCTAGAAACACCAAAAATGCCTGACTAGCCGGTCTCGGTCCTACCATTAGAACCCCAGGCACCACTAAAGTCAAGCACCATCCCTAGATGGAAAACCATCAGCAAAAGACGCCCTAAGAATAAATGAAACACAGTCTCCCATTCAGGAATTTCTCTGGGAGAGAAGAGATGAAAGACAAAGGTCCACAAATGCTGGGAGAAACATTTTCTTGCCGCAGCCTCTACTAATAAAAGAGGAGTCTCTATCTTGATTCACTCGGCCCTTAATTTTACACTTGAATCTACAACCACAGATGAGGAAGGGAGATATCTAATAGTTAAAGGTCAAATTGACAACACAGATATAGTACTCTGCAATATATACGCACTCAACACAAAGCAGACGGAATTCTTTGCCCATATATCGTATCTTCTGACTCAGTGGTCTCAGAATAGGATCATTGTGGCTGGAGATTTTAATATTCACCTATCTCCAATCCCAGCATCCAATCGGGAGACCTTGTCACATAAGAAACAACAACACAATCGGGATATTAAACACATTCAGGAACACCTTGCATCCTATGGTGTCTGTTGTGATATTATAATACATAATGCTTTCTTCCTAGTTTGTGCTCTGACTTAGAAATGTATCTAATTGTTGCATAGAAGTAGGGGTGGGGACAAGGTTGTTAGAGTATGGAACCAGGAAATAAAGTGTGTAGAGTTAGTTGCTGTATAAATGGACTTAGTTTCAGATATATTTCTAAATGACCTGAATTTACAAACACTACACATCCCACAATCTTATAGATACCTGGCAGGCCTTATATGGTACTACAAACGACTCTGCCACACATAAAACTTACACAAGAATCGACTATATCTATACTAACCAAATCTTTCATCCAATCTTACTCTCATCCGAGATTCACCCCTGCGTTTGGTCCGGTCACTCCATAGTGTCTTTGTCACTAGATGGGGTACAAGATAATAAATGAGAAAAATTGTGGTCCTACGACCCACAATACTTTAAGCAGCCCTCAGCTCAAGACCACATCTTAAAATATCTTAAAGAGTGCTGGGACATAAATTTAGATAGCACCTCGAATCCTTTATATACATGGGCAGCATATAAAGCATATCTGATTGGAATACTAATTCAGGAGAAAGTGGCACATACTAAACAACTCTGACAACAGATATCTACACTCCACCAAGAGATAGCCAATTTAGAGAATCTACACAGACTCACACGCAATGATAGTGCCTTGCAGACTTTGCAGTTGAAAAGGACTTCATTGGCTAGCCTACTGACTACTAATGCAACAAAAACACTACATAAATTAAAAGTATAATACTTCCTATTTGCCAATAAGATGGACCGGTATTTGGCACACAAAATACAGGAGAGAAATAAAGCTATGGCTATTCCTCTTATCGAACAAGCTAATGGAGATACGACAGCATCTCCTCAGGGGATAGTTGACAAATTCGCAAGATACTATGGCCAACTTTATGATGGACATAAGACTATACATTCACAAACTACTATAAGGGACACGCATAGCTTCCTATCGGATGCACATCTCCCAGCTGTCTCTGAGGAGGACAAAAATATCTTAAATGCCCCCATATCTCCAGCAGAGGTCACACAGGTTACAAAAGAGTTAAAAGTGAGAAATGCGGCAGGGCCGGATGGATTCCCGGGGGATTATTATAAACTATTTTGTACAATATTATTAACCTACCTCACAAAATTTTGTAACCATTTCTTAGAGGGCCATGAGATATCTGAGGAATTGCTGGGAGCTAAAATTGTGGTCATTCCTAAAGCAGGGAAAAATCTTAAACTATGTACCAGTAATCGCCCTATATCGCTTATAAATCAAGACCTAAAGATCTTTACCAAGATATTGACCAACCGTTTAAAAACAATATTACCTTCACTTGTCCACTCAGACCAGGTGGGTTTTGTAGCAAATAGGGAGGCTCCGGATAATATAAGAATGATAAATATCATAGATCATCTTGGTAGAGAGGAAATGCCTTCTCTGCTCCTGTCTCTGGATGCAGAGAAGGCGTTCAATAGAATAGATTTGGGATACATGATGATGGTGCTACGCCACATTGGCTTTGATAGTCCCCTTATTAAAGCAATCCAGGTAATCTATTCTAACCCCACAGTGGTGTCAGCAGGCTACAGGTCTAAACCATTCCCTATAAGGAATGGAACAAGACAAGGGTGTCCTCTTTCTCCCCTAATATTTGCAATCTGCATAGAGCCCTTAGCAGCTAGAATATGACTGTCTCTAGAGATTACTGGTGCCAAAATAGCTAACCATAACTACAAACTCACCCTGTTTGCAGATGATATCTTAGTTACCATTACAAATCCCTTGATATCTCTCCCGAATTTATACAATCTTATCGATAGATTTTCACAGATCTCGGGATATAAAATTAATCTTGAGAAATGTAAGGCACTACCAATAGCTTTATCCCTCCATATGAAGAAAACCATTGAACTTAACTTTGAGTTTAAATGGGTGAAACATTCTCTTAGATATCTGGGGATCCAGCTGACAGCTCAGTTTCACCAACTGTATAAATATAACTACATACCACTATATAAAGCTATAAGAAGAGACCTTCAGAGATGGAAGAGATACAATTTTTCCTTGTATGGCCGCCTCTCTGCAGTCAAAATGAATGTTTTCCCACGACTACTCTACTTATCTCACACACTACCTATACCAAACTCTGGGAGGAGTGGGCATCCCAAATTTGATTGATTACTATAAAGCAGCCAGAATATCCCAAACAATGCTAATGGGGAGAAGACAGGGAAATGTTATCTGACCCAGAATTGAGGCGGGGATAGAGGGGCTACCACAGGCAGATGACATGTTATGGAATGATAAAACAGGTAATACACCTATATATAGATCTCCGATCTATGCATCCACCAGACAAGTTAAAAAATGGATAACAGATCACAACACCATACTACCCCCACAAACAGTGATGATTCCACTCAGGAAAATTTTGCCTCAAGAGCTTCATGCCACTATAGACAAATGGGCCAACAAAGGGTTGTATAGAGTAGCGGACACTCTATTTAACAACATACTCATGACTTACACTCAGATCCAAGACAAATTGACATCGATAGAGATGAGGTGGTTTCAATATTTACAGTTGTCCTCCTCCATCCGGAAATACCTGGGTGGCACTAGGACTTCTCCCCCTACAGTACTGGAAAACATGTACTCACTAGTATCTAGACCTAAGCACACAATCTCTATCCTATAAATAGCTATTCAGAGTGACAACAATGCCCCCAAGACTACTCTGATGCTTAAGTGGGAAGACGACATTAACATCACTTATGACAAACATACTGTACATAGGAGAATATATTTAGCTCAATTGAGAGAGGGTTGATCAGTGCAGATTTACAAGAAAATTCCCTTAAAATTGCTTTTCGCTGGTATCTCACACCAACTATAACCTCCCACATGTCACAATTTCTGAGTCAAACCTATGTTACAGAGGATGTGGGAACATAGGTACTTTCAAACATATGTGGTGGGACTGTGAAGGGGTAAAACAGATCTGGCACTCTAGAGGAGGAGGTAGAGCTCAATATATCTCAAGCTTTGCTACACACAGGTGACAAAAAATATAACAAAGAAATTAATACTTTTATTAGATTACTGTACACTAGAACAGCTATAGCATACCACTGGAAAACGGGGGTACCATCATGGATAAAAGTGAGGAATAAGATAAATAACACATTTAGAATGTAAGAATCTGCCTCATGGATCATGAACTCCAGGGTCATTTGAGAAAATATGGTTCTATTGGATCTTGAATAATACAAACACCACTTAAATGCTATACAACAAAGATGCTAGATTTGGATGTTGGGAACTTAGGAACACCGGTGGGCACTAATAACAATGTGAAGGTTTGGGAATGGCCATGTGGCTTATATAAAGCAACTCTTAAGATTTTTTATAAAGTTGGATATGTGAGATCGATATACACAACATATGTGTGGGTCTAGGGTTTGTTTTTCCTTCCCTTTTTACTTTTATATCTTGCCTTTTTGTTTTTTTCTTTAAGGCACTTTTTTCTTTTGTCGTGCCTATAGATATTTGTATGATGTTATATTGCCAACTAACCCCTATCTGGAAGGGTTTTGACTCATTTACTTTCTGTAATGTTTTATCTTTTGTTATATTCATGTTGTGAAAAAACATAATAAAAAATATTTAAACATAAAAGTGTTTAAAATGTAATCATTGTCCCACTAAATAAAAAAAAAAGTGACGGAGCTTGAAAAAATTGACCCCTGTGTCTTAGAGTTAAAGAGACAATTATATTTATTTATAAATCACAGGAAGACATTTTAAGAATAGATATGTCTTATTAAAGGGACAGTCTAGTCAAAATGAATATATGGTCTCATAGTGTATCCAATCTTAACCAACTGCGGTGGTTGTAAAATATAACGGAACAAATGGAGTGCTGTCGTGGAGTATGTATGTTATACAAAACATAGTGACAGGCAAAGATGGCCAAAATAAATTATCCTCCAATATTTGACGACACACCACATGTTCCGCCAATCCAAAACAATAAAGGTAACAGAGACTTTCTTAAAAACACTGATGATGCGGATGAGCCCCAGTCCCTTGAGAAATTATATCATAAAAAAACAAGCTTAGAATTACATGCTATTACTTTAGCTGAATACCACCGCCTTAGATATATTCCTAGAGGGTGGAGATGTACCTTACACCCCACACTATTTAAAGAGGACCCTGAATTCTGTGACAAATGAGAAGGGATTCTTAATAAATGCTCAAGTGGATTAATTATATTGACTTTTGAATATATCCAAAAAGAAATACCTAAAGTACAGGCTGATATTGAAAGTATTGAAACTTAAATCATTTAAATTGGAAGCAGATTATAAAAACTTAAAAGTGATATTTTTGATTTAATTAACAAATTTAAGAAAGAAGTAGAAATTAAAAAAGCACAAAAGTTTCAAATAGACTCAACAGACTATTCTAGTAATAAAGTATATGTAGAGAAATCCTAATTTCATTCCATTTAGACTTGCACGTAGAAGAGCACCTAGGTACACAACTAGGTACACAACTGATAATTCTGGTGACTCATCCTCTGACCAAGACTCTAGATGCCCTTCCCCTTTAGGCCAGAATTCAAACAAATACAAACCCAAAGAAAAAAGAGAGTACACAGAGGGGGGGGGGGGGGGACAGGCAATCGCACGCAAACAAGACACAGCAAAAGGTAGTGGATGATCTAGTCATCAATATTTCCTCAGTAAATCTAGACCCCTTGACATCTCAGTTTTACAGAAAGGGTTATTCTTTTTTTTTTTTTTTTTTTATTCTTTTTTTATTAAAGAAACACAGGTACAAGTAGATATATATCAGCATTTACAAGGCACAGTTATAAGATATTAAAGAAATGCTACATACTAAACATCTGTATATTAACATTTGTGGTATAGTTGCCATTGAGCGTTACAGAAGAAGATGGTATATTGCTCAAAGGTATATATGGACTATGCAAATCTGAATACAAAGGATTGAGACTGTATAAAAGAGATCTGAACATTGAGAGCTACATAAAGGACTAGTCGAGTACCATTTTATACTAAACCTGTGCCTCTTAATTTTTTTTTATATTAACAACTAAGAACAGAACAAAACATACAACAAAACATACAACAAAACGTAAAACCAAATATTAACACTGGTGGTATGCCCAAAAGGGTATACTAATTCTCGTTGCAGTGGGTATAACAGGTAATATGCAGCTTTATAGAAGATGGAATATATGTATATGTGGTGCTCACATAGCAAAGAAACCAAGTGACATTCAGTTGTGCATATATATATATATATATATATATATATATATATATATATACGCATATACACACATACATACCCACACACATACAAGTCATTGTAGATGAAACTAATAAAGTGAAACAGCGGGCTTTTCTAATATGAGATGAGGTAAGCCAAGGCATGAAATACCAGTTGCATCATTCAATATGAAGAGAGAGGCAGCACTGAAGAAAAGTGTAGGACCTATTTAGGGACGAAACAAATTAAGGGGTAATTTATGCTGAAGGAAGGAAAGAGTGCAAAGGGTTAAATGGGAGTGTAGTTTGCTGACAGTGAGGGAATAAGGGGAGGAGATTCAGATGTGAGAAAAGGAAAGTAAAACAGAAAGTAAATCACTAACCTGTTTTTTGTCTTGCAGGTGACAGCATGGAGAGATCCAAGAGGTCTGCTAAAGCTCCAAAGAGGTTTGATGAAGAGGAGGATTCATCTGGAAAGAAGAAGAGGACAGTTGTTACAGCAGCTAGTGATGTTGTGGTCATCTGTGACCCCCCTATTATCTCTACTCTTTCTTCTGTACCTATTTCTATTTCTTCCCCTGCAGTATTTTCTGCTGCTGGGGCCCTTTCTGTTACTACTGCTTTTCTGCCTATCTATTCTATCCCTGTGTCTAGTCCTTCTTCTGGGCCTATCTTTTCTGCCTCTGTCTCCCTTCCTAGCTTGGTTTCTTCTGCAGTGACTTCTTTTTCTGCTCCTACTCTAACCCTGGGGCCTCTGGACTTTCCCACCCGGTTCTCAATTCCTGCTCTATCTGGGTCTTCCCAACCGGCTCCCAGTGTTCCCCCTCCCAGGTCCCTGGTAGCTGCATTTGCGGCGGACCTGGTAAGGGGGGCAGCGGATGACATGCTGCTTCATTCACCGGAGCTCCGCTTTTCTCAGCGGAGCCAGGTTAGGTCACCTTTGCCTGGATCCATTTCAGGCCAGCAGGGCATGGAGGGTAGGCCGGGGGCTCCTTTCCTTGAGATACGTGGCCATACGGGTATCTCCTCCCCTGCTGCCTGCTCTGCGCGCGCGCCCGGCATTGCTCCGCCCTCCTCTGTTCCGGACGCCATCTTGGATTTTGCAGTCACACAGTCTCATCGCGGGGAGGCAGCGGGCATGTCAGGTGCGGCGCAGGTCGCAGGTGGATCAGGTGCCGGGAAGGTGAGTGGGGCACCGCGGGGGGGCAGGGGGTCCCGCGGGTCTCTTACCCGCTCTGTGAGGGCTGTTGCTGGGGGGGTTAGGGGAGGGAGGGGGCGAGGCAGCATGAGGGGGGCGGGAAAGGGTGTCGCAGGACGAAAATCTTGTAAATCAGGCATGGCTAAGCATGTTTCCCCTACGCAACGAGCAGTGGATGGGGCTGGATTGTTAAGTATTATACCAGGCATAGATAAGCCTGTTCCCCCTAGGCAACAAGCATTCCAGGGGACAGAAAGTTCAACCTTAGTAGAGAAGGAAATGCTAGGAGACCAGTTGCAGGCGTAGATAAGCCTGTTTCCCCTAGGCAGCGAGCAGTTCAAGGACAGGATAGTTTAACTTTGGAAAGGGAGTTAGTGTGTCAAGCAGGAAGTAATTTGAGAACTGTTGCAGGCGTGGATCAGCCTGTGTCTAAAGGGAAAAGAGCAGGGAAGGCGCCAGTAGGGAATTTTGTTACACCTAGGAGAAATATGGCTGGTGTGAGAGTAGGTCATATGGACCTAATGTCTAACCTTCAGAAAAGGCTGCTAGCTAAGAATAGGGTCAGGAGTAATGTGGGGACTGGGTTTTCTGAGGAGGTGGCTGGGGGGGGGGGGGTCTGCTGGGCCGTCTGCTTCTCCCTGTGGTGCTCCCTCTGTTTCTTCTATTTTGCAGGTTGGAAACCATAACAGGCCCATGGAGGAGGTGAATAGTGGCGTGCAGGAGAGGGCGCTGTCTGGGCACATCGAAGCAGCCTCGGGAAGCGGGGTAGCAGTGACAACGGAGGTGGCGGCGACAGCAGCGGCGTCAGGATCCGGTAAGTTGTAAAGCGCACCACACCTTAGGGAGAGCGAGTCCTCCACTTCTGGGGATTCGGATAGCTCCACGAGTCTTAAGGACGAGGGACATAGGCAGTTGTTTAAAAAAATTCGTAGACTAGTAGGTAGGACGCCCAAGGTAGGTAGTGGGGGCAAAAGTCAGCCAGGTAGTGGAGTCGTGGGGTCTTCCAGTTTGACAATAGGGCAGGAACCTAGTAGGGGTAAGAAATCCAGGGTAGCTGGGACAGCGGACACTTATCCCTGCATAATTAATTTGTTGCATTCCCATTTGAAACCCAAGATAGCTAGGAAGATTAGGGAAGGGCGGTATGTAAAAATCTTTGAATTATCTAGGGCAGCGTATCAGGTTAGGGAAATGGCAGAGGATGGGACAGGCGATAAAAAAATAAAGAGGCCTGAGACTTATCAGGAATGGATGAGGTGCTTTAGAGTGCTTGCTTCTTGTTATATAGAAGCAAATCCAGGCCAGGCTGTGAATATACTTAAATACATGGAGGTCATTGACGACATCCATGAGCGTGGGAAAGGTACGGCTTGGCGTCAATATGACGCCCAGTTTCGCAGAACGTTAGAGGCGAATCCAGTCCTGACGTTTGGGATGAAGGAGATGGACCTATGGTCCAATCTTGATCTTATGGAAGGGTCAGCAGCGGTTGCAGAGAAACCGACGGTTTCTGGGCAGCAGAATCGCCCATTTCGGAAGAGAGGGGGTAGGGAATGCTGGCGGTTTCAGGAGAAGCTGTGTGACAGGGGTATGCAGTGTCTTTTTAGGCACGTATGTATATATTGCGGGGGGGCGCACCCGGGGAATGATTGTACTCGAAAAAGGGACAGTTTTAGTGGCGAGCAGCAGGCCAGACAGGGTGCGTTGGGCAGGGGTGCGTTCTCCGGTGGGCACCGCCACAATAGTTATTTTTAGTGTTTTAGGAAAGGGGCATCCTTAGGTTCTGAGTTGTTTGCAGTTACGAAGTTAGGCAATGCTGGTGTTAGTTTTTGAGTTGTTTATAGAGGTTGGTTTTTTACGTTTGTTTGCCGGGATTTTTTCTAGTTAATTTTGGGGGATCTGGGAATAAAAGGTAACATAGGCTGGCGTTGGAGAGGGAGGTAATGCTTGTCCAAACGTATTTCTGGCAGGTGGCGAATTCTGGGGAGCAGCGTTAAGGCTACTAAAGGACTTGGCAGGCTTACAGCGGCGCTTGGAGTGAGTGGGGTGAATTTTTGAGGGTTTATGGCGCCACATGGGGGACTCCTTCGGTGGCGTTGTTTATTAGTTGGCTGGGGGCGATGGAGATAGCAGGGGTCTCGCCTGGGGCCATAGGAGGTAAGGTTGCAGCAGTTGCGTTTTTCTCAAAGTTATATGGGGTGGAGGATGTAACCAGGAGCTTTATAGCTAGGACTGCATTAAAAGGGGTTTCGTAGGTTAGGGGGCAAAAGTAAGGATATGAGGGAGCCAATTACTAGGACTAGGTTGGCACAGCTGATAGGACAACTAGATGAGGTTTGTGATTCCAAGTTTGAGGTGTATTTGCTTGCAGTAGCATTTTCTTTAGCATACTTTGCGGCTCTCAGGATAAGCGAGTTGGTGTCCAGATCCAGAAGTTTACAGGGTGCAGGATTGTTGAGGGAGCATGTGAGAGTAGAGGATGGGGCGGTGTTAATTTTTGTTTCTAGATCAAAGACAGATCAGGCAGGGAAGGGTAGATGGCTCAACTTGTTGTCGCAGGTGGAGCCGTCTATTTGTCCGGTGCAGCTATGCTGCAGGTTCATGGCAGTTAGGCCAGATGTGAGTGGCCCCTTTTTGGTACATGAAGATGGCTCTTATTTGTCCCAATTTCAGTATAAGGCAGTTTTGAAAAAGGTTGTGCTTAGATTGGGATGGGACCCGGCAGTCGTGGCGCCGCATTCATTCCGTATAGGTTCGGCCACGGACGCGGCTATGGCAGGACAGTTTGAAGCGCAGATAAAGGCGTTGGGGAGATGGTCGTCGGCGCAATACAAGAAATACATTAGGCCACTTAGTCAGTGTTAGTTTAGATTTAGAGTTACTTGGAGTTTTGAAATGTTGTGTTAGGGTTGGGTGTTGGGGAAGCCAGGACTTTATGGTTGTTAATGTTTTTCAGGTCAGGTTGCAGCTTGCAGGCGAATATGGGTGGTCGGACATTCCTATATCCATTGGGCGGCTATTCGGGCTGCGTCTCAGCCGGGAGGACAGCAGTTGGAACTGCCGCCTGTGAGGTTGTCAATTAGATGGTTAGGCAGGAGAGGCATGATGTGGCAACACTTACCTGAACAAGTAGCAGAGGCTAGGAGAAGATGGGGCAAGCCTCGCGTCATTCTTCTTCATCGTGGTGGCAACGATGTAGGGACTATGCCTATTGGAGATTTGTCGGACATCATGGTGTCTGACATCAAATGGTTGCAGACTCAATTCCAGGGGGTTACTATTATTTGGTCCAAGATTGTTTCAAGAAATGTCTGGAGACACATGGCTACCAGGAAGGCGGGTTTCCGGGTGAAGCGGAAGCTTAATAGGGATGTAAGCAGGGTTGTACTGGCAGCAGGTGGTAAAGTGGTGTCTCATGAGAACATCAAAATTGATGATGTTAGTCTGTTTAGGAGGGATCAAGTACATCTGTCGGATAAGGGTACAGACTTGTTTTTGGAGAATATCAGGCAGGTCCTGGCTTCCTGTGTGTGTTAGTGGGGGCAAGAGTACCGTGTCCTCTTTTGGGGTGGCGGAAAGGGGTGTGGCAACAAGGATATTTCTTAGGACAAGGATAGAGGGAAGGGACAGTGAGCGTTGAGGACCCTAGTCGCCGAGGGGCTAGGGATTGGTCGGCTCGCTGGGCGATCTTCCTTGAGCGAACAAGTAGGCGGAATGAGGGCGTCCTCATTCCCAGGGCGGACACACCCCTTAGTGGGTTGTTAGGACAGGGTATCTTGCCAGCTAGTAGCAGTTGTTATTTATTTAATTAGTTAATTCTGTTAATAAAGCAACCCCTCCCCCCATTGGGGAGGTTGGTTTTTTCTTCCCAACCCTGAGTGTTGTGTCTTTATTGAGGGTATGGGTTATTAAGTTGTTGGGTTTTTGTATTATCTTGTATGGATTCAGGTAAGAAATTTATCCCCTTAGAAAAGTGTAGGACCTATTTAGGGACGAAACAAATTAAGGGGTAATTTATGCTGAAGGAAGGAAAGAGTGCAAAGGGTTAAATGGGAGTGTAGTTTGCTGACAGTGAGGGAATAAGGGGAGGAGATTCAGATGTGATAAAAGGAAAGTAAAACAGAAAGTAAATCACTAACCTGTTTTTTGTCTTCCCTCCCAGCCCTCCCTGTGGTTTATGTCATTTCATTTACAGGCGCTGAAGCAGATGGAAGGTGGTTCGTGATTTAAGCTGGCTTAGTTTCCCTTGGCAGGGGGCTGCATAGTCATGTGGAACTTTGTAAGCCCAAGGGTAGTAATAGTAGTATGGGGTCTCCTGTCGGGATTAACAGTCTTTTGGCTGGGGGACCGATGTCTATCCAGTTTGGAGACCCCGCAACCCGGTAGGTAGTTGGGAGTTTGCATGGCGTCATGCTTTCTCAGGGCGGAAAGGGGTGTGGCAACAAGGATATTTCTTAGGACAAGGATAGAGGGAAGGGACAGTGAGCGTTGAGGACCCTAGTCGCAGAGGGGCTAGGGATTGGTCGGCTCGCTGGCCGATCTTCCTTGAGCGAACAAGTAGGCGGAATGAGGGCGTCCTCATTCCCAGGGCGGCCACACCCCTTAGTGGGTTGTTAGGACAGGGTATCTTGCCAGCTAGTAGCAGTTGTTATTTATTTAATTAGTTAATTCTGTTAATAAAGCAACCCCTCCCCCCGTTGGGGGAGGTTGGTTTTTTCTTCCCAACCCTGAGTGTTGTGTCTTTATTGAGGGTATGGGTTATTAAGTTGTTGGGTTTTTGTATTATCTTGTATGGATTCAGGTAAGAAATGTATCCCCTTAAGATAATTAGCAGGAATGTTTAAGTAATGCTACTAATGTCTAGGCTATACTGTGGGAACAGAGACTGGGGAATCCCAGTATATTAAACACAAGTGATGCATGAGACTGCAAATAATTCTAATAGAGTAAAACAGCAGGCTTCTGCTTATAGAGTAAACTGAAGTATATCAGAATAGAAAATACAAATTGTATCCTACAATGTAAAAAAAGAGGCAGGATTGAGAAATCATTAACAAAATCTATAAGCAATAATACCAATGTCTAGGTTATACTGTGGAAACAAATCAGGAGTTTTCAGCATGGGAAACTGGGCAACCTCAGTATGTTAACTCTAAAGTATGTAACTCTAAGAAAGGGAAACCATATTTTCCTACATATACACATAGAAAGCAAAATTAGGTATCAGAGTATAAAATTTAAATTGTTTCATTCAATGTGATGACTGAGACAGCATTGATAGGAAGTGAACAAAATCTGCATTGCTGAATACTTGCTGTTGAATATTCAAAATAAAAAAAAAAGGATTGCAGGCATATTTTTTATCAAGGTTTTAAGCAACCTGTCATAAGTCATAAGTAAAATGATGGTGCACTGCCATCTCTTTAAAGCAGTCCCTTATGGAAGTCCCAAACACGAGGGGGGTGAATTAATACCCTATCTCTGCAAAGGATATCATCCAACTCCTACACGAGCAGGGAGAGGATGAATGCTAAAAACAAAGCATGAGTGAACAGGACATAAACTGCTCCAAGTGTGGAATAAGAAATATATTGCAGCTGACCCTGAAAAGGGCCTGCAGAGCTTTACATCTTTTCTATCCAGACAGTCTGCCCACGTGTTGCTCCACTGGAATGGTCTCGTAAGATTATAACACTGAGGGTTCCTCTGAGAGCAGCCAGCTGCTAGTAGCTCCGGAGCTGACATCAGTAAATCAAATAGGCACAAGTCTGTTACGTTTAAACTGACCTCATAGCATGTTTTTGCAGTCTTAGGTAGGAGTCTCAGTGATCCAAGAGATATATCCTCTGAGCAGCCGTTATGAGAGTCCAATATGAGAACAGTTAGATTGTCAGCATACTTTACATAGCCACGCTGTATTGGGTACTCAGTGATAGAATTTTCATTGTGATCTTCACACATGGTCATTATCAGTTTGGTGCCTCTCACAACTCCCTGAACTTCCTGGCATAACTCTGAACAGGCAGATAGCAATCTGTCCAGTGAAGGTGTAAACAGCATGCTCAGTTCCTGGATGAGGTTATCTTTTGCACATCAGCATGTTGAATCCTACTTTGCATCCAGGATTATAAGAGGCCTCAACTGCTGTTTATAAGATGGTGTAGGCAGTTTTACTGCTGTCTCTTCTCAGGGGCAAGGGCGTGATGTAGGGGCCCTTCACGCATCAGGTTTCAGCTGCAGCAAGTGCCCGCATAAATTACGATGCCTGCTCAGCAAGAAAAGTAGCGTGGGTTAGCTGGTGGCAGCGATTAATTGCTTTTTGTAAGAGCTGTTTTGCAGAGCTCTTTCTTCTTGCTGCCACCCGGTTACTCCGCCCCAGAAAGGGTTATTCTTTATTCCGACTGTAAGTCCTAATTTATTTCAGATTGACGCAGATCTACAAAGATTCTTTAGGAGTCTTAGGTTTAAAGCATTTTTTGCTTCTTACCCCCAAGCTAGTAGACATGACGACTTTGTGGATACCCTTAATCAATTTCATACACAAGTCCAGATCTTAAGGCCTAAGAGTACAGCTCATGCCCCATTTACCAATAATACTGTTGAATCTTTTATTACTTTGGTTAAAAAAGATTTTGAAAAGATGAAGAAGGGAGTAAAACTGGGTACCTCTAATCTCACTATGGCTGAAAGGAAGGCTCTTAATGCTTAAAAATCCAGAATTGATCTGGTCATCAAGCCTGCCGATAAAGGCGAGGCCTTGGTTATAATGGATAAACATCAGTATATGACAGAAATTTGCAATCAGCTAGGCATTGAGAGTAATTATTTGAAACTAACTTTCAATTCCACCACTAAATTCCATACATACATACATACATACAATCAATTGTGGATATGGCCTTAGACAATTGTACCATTACAAAAAAACAAGCAGATTTTTTGATTCAGAAAGACCCTGTTATACCAGTTATCTATCGTTTACCTAAGGTACACAAATACCTCAATAATCCTCCGGGTAGGCCAGTTGTGGCCAGTACCAATTCAATTTGTCAACCCATTTCAATTTTTCTTGACAAACTACTACGTCCCTTACTAGACAATGTACCCTCTTATCTAGAGGATACTTTAGGCTTTTTGCGTAACATTGAAAACTTACAAATTGACAAGGACTCTATCCTTGTAACTTTGGACATAAAAAGTTTATACACATCTATACCATACAAAGAGGGCTTGAAATGTATAGGTAAGCAATTGAATACGATGGCTCTCTACTCACCCTGGGAACGCATGCTCATTATGAATCTGCGGGAAACGGTGTTGACAAGAAACTAATTTCTCTTTGAAGATTCATTTTACTTGCAAACAAAGGGCAAGGCGATGGGGGCCAATATGGCCCCTACATATGCGACTTTGTATGTACATGAATTTGAACAAAACGTTTTAAATACCAATGATAAATTTAAAGAACATTTTAAATTTTGAAAAGGTATATTGATGATGTCTTTATGATTTGGACAGGGGATATTAACTTTTTATTAACTTTTTTTGAAGAGTTAAATACATTTGATTCAAACCTCCAATTTACCATGGAACATGATCCATATACTCAAAATTTTCTAGATATTACTATTTCATTATCAGAGGATAGATCTTTATTATCAGAAGATATAATTCTAGCCAACACTTTAAAGGATTTTCTCTTGTTTTCAAACAAAAGGAATCGGAACCTGAGAGATACTCTAGTTAAGGCTGATGTGGGAACTGGGCAGAATAGAGCAAGCAATAGTGAGGCCCCAAATGGTACTTCTCCGTGCAATAATTGTGCACATTGTAATTCAATTAAATCTGGTGACACTATAACGCATCCGAGGTCTGGTAAACACCTGTCCATTAGAGGCCATTACACATGTGAACAATTTGTGGTCTATGTAATCAATTGTTTGTGTCGTCTAGCTTATGTTTGTGAGACCACCAAACCCATCAAAGAAAGGATCAAGCAACATAAAACAGCTATAGGTAAACTTGATCCTTCAGCCCCTGTAGCCCACCACTTCACATTACTGGGTCACAATAAAAGTAAACTTAAATTTCAGGTTGTGGATGGAGTAGGCCCTTTAAGAGGTGTGGAAACAGACAGAAACTATTGTTTGAAAAGGAAGCACTATGGATCCAAATATTGGATACCATGACTCCCTATGGTTTAAATAGGGAAATTACTTGGGGTACATTTATTTAGGGACTGTGCCTCATCCGCACATCTAATTTCAGTTCTGTAGGTATTTGATTTTTTTTAATTAATAATGTATTATTATTTTTTCTTTGCTTGATTTTTTATTAATCAAATATATGATAATAAGAGTTCAATTGTTATCCACAGCTTTATTGTTTTGGATTGGCGGAACATGTGGAGTGTCGTCAAATATTGGAGGATAATTTATTTTGGCCATCTTTGCCTGTTACTATGTTTTGTATAATAATATACATACTCCACGATGGCACTCCATTTGTTACGTTATATTTTACAACCACCGCAGTTGTTTAAGATTGGATATACTATGAGACCATATATAGATCACTGCTCAGATTGAACATACTAGCAGATTGTTAAACATACATTCCTTTGTTAGATCTTTTGCGGTCCATATGTCCGATGTATATACATTTTTGCCATTAACTGCTAGTACAGGAATCACTGATCATATTTAGAATACCAGCAGGTTGTTTAACATACATTCCTCTGTTAGAGCCCTTGCGGGCAATATGTCCCATGTATGTATAGTGTTGTCATTAACTGCTGGTATCTGAACATGTGACGCTTGATAGGTGTCACCTTACACAACTGTCATGCCTTAAAGGGAGGAGGCTTTCCTACTACGTCAGGCCAATTTGAAGGAGCGGAGCACGAAATGGGCATTGCCTGCAGACGTAGATGTGACGTCGGACACCAACGGAGTAGATGCAAGCATGCTGGTTTGAATTTACCTTTGGAATTGCCATGATTGCCGTGCCAAGGCTGCAGCATTACACTGCCATACTCAGAAGTCTTTCCTCTAAAAGTGTGCACTAAGCTTCCTGTGATCCTGGACGGATTTGGTGAGATCGCTCATAGAGTGCAACGATAACATAGAGTTGTCATTCACTGGCGGACCCTGGTCCTGGAGTGCCGGTGTACCCTACCCATACGCTTGATTACACTGAGGAGAGTTACACATATCAATATATTTAAGGCAAAACCGAATATATGAACTATTACATCAATCACGCAGTCTATATCCTTTTGCACATTACACTGTCATATACGCATGAACTGCATTGCATGAACTGCTTTATTTCTCTGCAAATGTAAAACTTTACTCCTCATTTTGGACTGACATCTATCTTTTGCTCCTTATTAATTGGGGAGGCCCAGTATGTTCTATATTTATTTGTTTGTTTTTTCATGTATCTTTGACTGATTATGTATCAGATTTATGATGAATTATCTTTGCTTTTATTATTGCTCATTTATTAAATTTATCATACTTTGACGCCATTTTTTTTGGGTTGCATAACTTCTTTACATAGATTGATCTCATTATTAGTGAGATATTTATATGCATTTATAGTATTTTTGGGGTAATTTGGTATGAGTTTACCCTAGTTTCGAGCACTTTCTATATCCATGTGATTTTTGATTCTTTATCACTAGTGCTTATCCTAGAATAGATTGTATATATAATGCAAGTCTGTCAAAAGAACTTAGATAAGGGGACCAGGTAAAATGTGTAATTAACAAAACAGTGTTGGTTATACAGAACTGGGGAATGGGTAAAAAAGGGATAATTTATCATTTTAAACAATACAATTTCTGGACTAGACTTTCCCTTTAATAACAGTTAATTTGTTCGGGTTATAGTTGTTAAAGAATTCTGCAATGTTTTGTAATAAAATGTGTCACAGCTATCTCTATGGGCCAAGATGCTTTATTGTTAGACTGGATGCTCTTTTGTCAAAGAGGTTTGACTCTGAGATGGAAGAGAAACTTCCCTCTTCTTGGCATGGTTATATATGGTATTTGCCTGTCAATGTCCATTTCCTTTAAACATTTGTCAAGTTCAAGAGGTGCTTGAGGCAAAGAGAATTCCACTTTTGTAAAATTGAAGCATAACTGAAGAAAATGAATAGGGTTTTAAAAACAATTTGGAGATACAAAATGATAATTGGTATATTACTTTTAGCTTTACGAGTTTCTGTGTGTTACTAATGTGGTGGTTTTCATTATGTTTATCGCTTGTCGTGCTCTGTCAACATCTTTTGCATGACATGATAGTCAGCTGACTCTGAAAAACCAGGAAGCCGAGAAAGTTGTCAATATTTTAATGTTGGTGATTTAGTCCAAAGTAACACAGTAGAGTCATTTTCCAAATGTGTAGCATTTCTAAGCTAAGCATCTCTCTAAATGATACATTGATTTTCTATGCAGATGTCAGGTGTTTTAAGGCTGCAGGTGAGAGGTTGTGGTGCTGTTTGTGATTGGTTTGACACAATTGCAGAGGAGGAATATTGATTATAATAATTAAGTGGGCGGCAATGTTTAAAGGGACATTTTACTCAAAAATGTTCTTCCCTTTAATTTGTTCCCAATGATCCACTTTACCTGCTGGAGTGTATTAAATTGTTTACAAGTATTTCCTTTACCCTTATGATTGCATTTGAAATATTTTAATTAGCCTGGGGTATCCCCACCCATCTTTAAAGGGACAGTCAACACCAGAATTTGTATTAGTTTAAAAGATAGATAATCCCTTTATTACCTATTTCCCAGTTTTGCATAACCAACACTGTTATATTAATATACTTTTTACCTCTGTGATTAACCTGTATTTAAACTTCGGACAGCCCCCTGATCTCATTACATTTAATTTATTATCAATTAACTTTCATTTTATCCAATTAGTGCAGTGTCTTTCACAATCCACGGGCGTGATCACGTTATCTATATGGTTTACATGAACTAGCTCTCCCCTATTGTGAAGAGCAAATGAAAAAGCATGTGATAAGAGGCGGCCTTCAAGGTCTTAGAAATTATAATATGAGCCTTCCTAGGTTTAGCTTTCAACTAAGAATACCAAGAGAACAAGCAAAATTGGCGATAAAATGAAATTGGAAAGTTGTTTAATATTACATGCCCTATTTGAAACATGAAAGTTTTCTTTGGATTTGACTGTCCCTTTAAATATTTGAGATGCTGCTTAAATGTATGTGTTTGTTAAGACTTTTAGGGAGTTACATTAGATTTTTAGTCAGTGCAAGGGTTGCTGCGCCTGCCATGTGTGGAGAGATAAGAATGGAGTAGATTTTCTGAATTCTGCATGCGTAAGTCCTTGCGTTGTACATCGGACACTGAATCGCGCGCCAGTTCTATGCAAGTCTATGGGATTAAAAAATGTGGGCAACGGGTAAAATATATGCGCGTAACTTGTATGCTACGCCGATGATGTAATACCAAAATTGCGTAATAAACGGCAGTGCCGGCTTTTCCGGGCGACATCGTATATGTAATCTTGCCCATAATTAAAACACTTTAATTCACAATGCTATTCATAGTGAATAAATAAATCTAAACAGACAACTAAGACTAATTAGAGTTAAATTGAAGAAGAATCAATAATAATAAATAAATTAAAGATAAACTAAACTACATCTAATTGGAGTTAATTTTAAGATTGTGGTCTGTTTTATTGTAAATCAAGAAACTTACGCCTAGATTTAGAGTTTTGTCGGTAAAGACCCGCGGTGCGAACGCTGCTTTTTTTCCAGTGCACGCAACGCTGGTATTTAGAGTTGTCTGAATGGCTGCGTTAGGCTCTGAAAAGTTAGCGTTGAGCATAATTTAGCGCCACTTCAACCCTTAATACCAGCGTTGCTTACGGTAAAGGTAAGCTGGAAAAACGTGCTCGTGCATGATATCCCCATAGGAAACAATGGGGCTGAGCTGTTTGAAAAAAAACCTAACACCTGCAAAAAAGCAGCGTTCAGCTCCTAACGCAGCCCCATTGTTTCCTATGGGGAAACACTCTCTAAGTCTACACCTAACACCCTAACATGAACCCCGAGTCTAAACACCCCTAATTTTACACTTATTAACCCCTAATCTGCCGTCCCCGACATCGTCGCCACCTGCATTATACTATTAACCCCTAATCTGCCGCTCCGGACACCGCCGCCACCTACATTATAGCTATTACCCCTAATCTGCTGCCCCTAACATCTCCGACACCTACATTATATTTATTAACCCCTACCCTGCCCCCCCAACATCGCCACCACCTACCTACACTTATTAACCCCTAATCTGCCGACCGGACATCGCCGCCACTATAATAAATGTATTAACCCCTAAACCACCGCACTCCCGCCTCGCAAACACTATAATAAATTTTATTAACCCCTAATCTGCCCTCCCTAACATCGCAGACACCTACTTACATTTATTAACCCCTAATCTGCCACCCCCAACGTCGCCGCTACTATAATAAAGTTATTAACCCCTAAACCTAACTCTAACCCTAACACCCCCCTAAGTTAAATATAATTTAAATTAAACTAAATAAATTTACTATAATTAAATAAATTAATCCTATTTAAAACTAAATACTTACCTAGAAAATAAACCATAAGATAGCTACAATATAACTAATAGTTACATTGTAGCTATTTTATGATTTATATTTATTTTACAGGCAACTTTGTATTTATTTTAGCTAGGTACAATAGCTATTAAATAGTTAATAACTATTTAATAGCTACCTAGTTAAAATAATTACAAAATTACCTGTGAAATAAATCCTAACCTAAGTTACAATTAAACCTAACACTACACTATCATTACATTAATTAAATAAATTAACTACAATTACCTACAATTACATTTAATTAAATAAACTAAACTATAGTACAAAAAAAACCCACTAAATTACAGAAAATAAAAAAAGAATTACAAGAAGTTTAAACTAATTACACCTAATCTAAGCCCCCTAATAAAATAATAAAGCCCCCCAAAATAAAAAAAATGCTCTACCCTATTCTAAATTACAAAGTAATCAGCTCTTTTACCAGCCCTTTAAAGGGCTTTTTTTGCGAGGCATTGCCCCAAAGTAATCAGCTCTTTTACCTGTAAAAAAAAATACAACCCCCCCAACATTAAAACCCACCACCCAAACCCCCCTTAAAAAAACCTAACACTAACCCCCTGAAGATCACCCTACCTTGAGTCGTCTTCACCCAACCGGGCCGAAATCTTCATCCAAGGGGTGCAGAAGAGGTCCTTCATCCGGTAGAAGTCTTCATCCAGGCCGCGTCTTCAATCTTCATCCATCCGGAGCGGAGCGGAGCCATCTTCCAAGGAGCCGACGTGGAGCCATCCTCTTCATCCGGAGTCTTCTTACACAATGACGGTACCTTTAAGTGACGTCATCCAAGCCTTAAGTGAGCCAATCGGAATTAAGGTAGGAAAAATCTGATTGGCTGATTCAATCAGCCAATCAGATTGAGGTTCAATCCGATTGGCTGATCCAATCAGCCAATCGGATTGAGCTCGCATTCTATTGGCTGATTGGAATCAGCCAATCAGATTTTTCCTACCTTAATTCCGATTGGCTGATAGAATCCTATCAGCCAATCGGAATTGAAGGGACGCCATCTTGGATGACGTCACTTAAAGGTACCGTCATTGTGTAAGAAGACTCCGGATGAAGAGGATGGCTCCGCGTCGGCTCCTTGGAAGATGGCTCCAAATGTGTTTTTTAGTGTAAAATTAAAATAAAAAGTGTAATAGCACAAAATGTGCAAAGAGAAATAATTAATAACTAAAAAGGTTTATGCTATTTCAATAAAATATTTAGAGATGGAAAATGGTTCTGCATGACAAACTGGATAAAACAAAATCACTATTATTTCTTATCTTACTATGTCTCGTTCACAATTATAGCATTTTTTCTGCAAAGTTAAAGAGACACTAAACCCAATTTTTATTATTGATTCAGATAGAGCAGCAATTTTAAGCAACTTTCTAATTGACTCCTATTATCAATTTACTTTGTTCTCTTGTTCTCTTAATTTAAAAAGCAGGAATGTAAAGCTTAAGAGCCAGCCCATTTTTGGTTGAGAACCTGGGTTATGCTTGCTTATTGGTTTGCTAAATGTAGCCACCAATAAGCAAGCGCTATCCAGGGTGTTGAACCTAAAATGGGCTGGCTCCTAAGCTTTACATTCTTGCTTTTTAAATAAAGATAGCAAGAGAATGAATAAAAATTGATAATAGGAGTAAATTAGAAAGTTGCTTAAAATTGTATGCTCTATCTGAATCAAGGAATTGTGCTATCTATATTGGCAAACCCAAGACATTCTGCCCCTAGAACCCTAAGTAATAACATTTGTACAACTTACCCAAACCAAGAAAGTCAGCCAGTAGTACAGATGTAGTGAGAAGAGTCCTCATCTTCAGAGACCGTTAGACACAGGTCCAAGAGAAGAGGCCTTTACCTTAAAGGGAAACTAAACCCAATTTTTTTCTTTAACCCCTTAACGACCAAGGACGTACGCCATACGTCCTCAAAAAAAATACAGTTCATGACCGAGGACGTGTGGCGTACGTCATTGGTCTGGAAAGCAGCTGGAAGCGATCCTGCTCGCTTCCAGCTGCTTTCCGGTTATTGCAGTGATGCCTCGATATCGAGGCATCCTGCAATAACCCCCCTTGGCCATCCGATGTAGAGAGCCACTCTGTGGCCCTCTCTGCACCGGACATCAGTGGCCGGTATCGTTGGTGGGTGGAAGCAAGTCTGGGAGGCGGGTGTGCCGAATGAAGTGGAGGGGGGCGGCGGGCAGGTGCGTGCACGGGGCAGGAGCGGGAGGGAACCGCTACACTGCAGAAAAATAAATGTGAATAAAAGAAAAAAAACAATATTTTAAAAAATAAATAAATAATCTAAGGGATCTGGAAGGGGTGGGGGGTTGATCTGAGGGGGGGGAAGCTACACTACAGAAAAGGGCAATTAAATAAAAAAAAAACACTTTTTTTTACTAAACTGGGTACTGGCAGACAGCTGCCAGTACCCAAGATGGCGCCCATTAAGGCAGAGGGGGAGGGTAAGAGATCTGTTTGGTGGGGGATCAGTGAGGTTGGGGGCTAAGGGGGGATCCTACACAGTAGCATATGTAAATATGCTAAGAAAAAAACAAAAAAAAACAAATATAGCTTTTATTTTAGTACTGGCAGAGTTTCTGCCAGTACTTAAGATGGCGGGGACAAATGTGGGGTGGGGGAGGGAAGAGAGCTGTTTGGGAGGGATCAGGGGGTCTGATGTTTCAGGTGGGAGGCTGAGCTCTACACTAAAGCTAAAATTAACCCTGCAAGCTCCCTACAAGCTACATAATTAACCCCATCACTGCTAGCCATAATACACGTGTGATGCGCAGCAGCATTTGGCGGCCTTCTAATTACCAAAAAGCAATGCCAAAGTCATATATGTCTGCTATTTCTGAACAAAGGGGATCCCAGAGAAGCATTTACAACCATTTGTGCCATAATTGCACAAGCTGTTTGTAAATGATTTCAGTGAAAAACCTAAAATTGTGAAAAATGTAACTTTTTTTTAATTTGATCGCATTTGGCGGTGAAATGGTGGCATGAAATATACCAAAATGTGCCTAGATCAATACTTGGGGTTGTGTACTACACTACACTAAAGCTAAAATTACCTCTAAAAGCTCCCTACATGCTCCCTAATTAACCCCTTCACTACTGGGCATAATACATGTTTAGTGCGCAGTGGCATTTAGCAGCCTTCTAATTGCTAAAAAGCAACGCCAAAGCCATGTATGTCTGCTATTTCTGAACAAAGGGGATCCCAGAGAAGAATTTACAACCATTTAAGCCATAATTGCACAAGTTGTTTGTAAATAATTTCAGTGAGAAACCAAAGGTTTGTGAAAAAATTAGTGAAAAAGTGAACGATTTTTTTGTATTTAATCGCATTTGGCGGCGAAATGATGGCATGAAATATACCAAAATGGGCCTAGATCAATACTTTGGGATGTCTACTAAAAATATATATATACATGTCAAGGGATATTCAGGGATTCCTGAAAGATATTAGTGTTCTAATGTAACTAGCGCTAATTTTGAAGAAAAAAAAGTGGTTTGGAAATAGCAAAGTGCTACTTGTACTTATTGCCCTATAACTTGCAAAAAAAGCAAAGAACAAGTAAACATTGGGTATTTCTAAACTCAGGACAAAATTTAGAAACTATTTAGCATGGGTGTTTTTTGGTGGTTGTAGATGTGTAACAGATTTTGGGGGTCAAAGTTAGAAAAAGTGTGTTTTTTTCCATTTTTTCCTCATATTTTATAATTTTTTTATAGTAAATTATAAGATATGATGAAAATAATGATATCTTTAGAATGTTCATTTAATGGCGAGAAAAACGGTATATAATATGTGTGGGTACAGTAAATGAGTAAGAGGAAAATTACAGCTAAACACAAACACCGCAGAAATGTAAAAATAGCCTTGGTCCCAAACGGACAGAAAATGGAATTGTGCTGTGGTCATTAAGGGGTTAATGATTCAGATAGAGCAGCAATTTAAGCAGCTTTCTAATTTACTCCTATTATCAATTTTTCTTCGTTTTCTTGCTATCTTTCTTGCTATCGTTATTTAAAAAGCAGGAATGTGATGCATAGGAGCTGATTTTTGGTTGAGAACCTGGGTTATGCTTGCTTATTGATAGGTAAATGTTATCCTCCAATAAGCAAGTGCTCTCCATGATGCTGAACCTAAAATGGGCTGGCTGCTAAGATTTACATTCATGATTTTCAAATAAACAGCTAGATTATGAGTTTTGAGCGCTATAGGGAAATTAACGACCGCAACATTTTCGGCGTTATTTCACCTCCCTATAGCGCTGCTTTTACAAGTTTTTAAAAAGCAGGCTTCTGCGGGCGATATGGTTGCGTTGTGCTCCATACCGCACCGAAAACAAGCGCTGCTTTGATGTGCTCGTGCACAATTTCCCCATAGACATCATTGGGGAGAGCCGGCAAAAAAATAAAGCCTAACACCTGCGATCGCGAAATGAAAAGCTCCGTAACGCAGCACCTTTGATGTCTATGGGGAAAGAAAAATGTATGTTTAAACTTAACACCCTAACACAAAAACCACGTCTAAACACCCCTAATCTGCTGCCCCTAACATCGCCGCCACCTACATAAAGTTATTAACCCCTAATCTGCCGCCCTTAACATCGCCGCCACCTAAATAAAAATATTAACCCCTAATCTGCCGCCTTTAACATCGCCGCCACCTACATAATGTTATTAACCCCTAATCTGACGCCCTTAACATCGCCGCCACCTAAATAAAAATATTAACCCCTAATCTGCCGCCTTTAACATCGCCGCCACCTACATTAAAGTTATTAACCCCCAATGTCGCCGCCACTATACTAAGGTTATTAACCCCTAAACCTCAGGCCTCCAACATCACTAACACTAAATAAATATATTAATCCCTAAACCTAACCCTAAGCATAACCCTAACACCCTCTAAGTTAAATATAATTAAAATAAATCTAAATAAACCTTACAATTATTACCTAAATAATACCTATTTAAAACTAAATACATACTTACCTGTAAAATAAAACCTAAGCTAGCTACAATATAACTAATAGTTATAATATTGTAGCTATCTTTTATTTTTATTTCACAGGTAAGTTTGTATTTATTTTAACTAGGTAGACTAGCTAGTAAATAGTTATTAACTATTTACTAGCTACCTAGTTAAAATAAATAAAACTTACCTGTAAAATAAAACCTGACCTGCCTTACACTAAAACCTACCATTACAATAAAATAAAATAAATTAAATGAATAAAATACTATGTACTAAATTACAAAAAAAAAAAAAAAAATAGCCCTATCAAAATAACCCCCCCCAAAATAAAAAAACCCTAGCCTACACTAAACTGCCAATGGCCCTTAAACTGAAGTTCCCCTTTAAGTGATGTCATCCAAGATTGGCTGATAGAATTCTATCTGCCAATAGGAATTAAAGGGGAAAAAATCCTATTGGCTGATCCAATCAGCCAATAGGATTGAGCTTGCATTCTATTGGCTGATTGGAATAGCCAATAGAATGCAAGCTCAATCCTATTGGCTGATTGGATCAGCCAATAGGATTAAAGCTCAATCCTATTTATGGATGGATGAAGATAGAAGATGCCGTCTGGATGAAGACTTATTGTCATCTGGATGAGGACTCTGATGGCTGGATGAAGATCGATGTCTGGACTTCGAAAACTGTAAGTGGATCTTCGGGGGTTAGTGTTAGGTTTTTTTAAGGTTTTTTTGGGTGGGTTTTATTTTTAGCTTAGGGTTTGGGCACTTCGTAAAAGAGCTGATTGCCCTTTTCAGGGCATGGCAAAAGAGCTAAATGCCCTTTTAAGGGCAATGCCTATCCAAATGCCTTTTTCAGGGCAATGGTTATCTTAGGCTTATTTAGATAGAATTTTATTTGGAGGGTTTGGTTGTGTGGGTGGTGGGTTTTACTGTTGGGGGGTGTTTGTATTTTTTTTTACAGGTAAAAGAGCTGATTTCTTTGGGGCAACGCCCCGCAAAAGGCCCTTTTAAGGGCCATTGTCAGTTTAGTGTAGTCTAGGGGTTTTTTTATTTAGGGGGGGTTATTTTAATAGGGCTATTAGATTAGGAGTAATTCGTTTTTATTTTTTATAATTTCGTTTTTTATTTTGTGTAATTTAGTGTTTATTTTTTTTTGTAATTTATTACATAGTATTTTATTCATTTAATTTAATTTATTTTATTTTATTGTAATGGTAGGTTTTAGAGTAAGGAAATTATTTAGGTAATAATTGTTAGTATAATTGTAATAATTGTAAGTTTTATTTAGCTTTATTTTAATGATATTTAAGTTAGGGGGTGTTAGGGTTAGGCTTAGATTTAGGCTTAGGGTTATGTTAGGGTTAGGGTTAGGTTTAGGTTTAGGGGTTAATATATTGATGTAGTGATGTGGGAGGCCAGAGGTTTAGGCCTTAAAGGACCAGTACACTCAGTGAAATAAACTCCAGTATCTACAATTCCGCAGTTGTCATGACTATAAAAATGTATACTGATGAATACATTTTTTTAAATTATGTATAAATTTTACCTTTTTTAACCTTTTAACGCCGTTATGCCGTTCTATTCCGTCATAATTACACTGGGCTTTAAAGCCGTTATGACGGAATAGAACGTCATAACAAACGGCTGTCCTGAAGCCTTCTGTGCTTCTAGGACTTGATCGTGGTCTGGAGGGCGTTCCTAGGGTTGAAGGGACGCCCCCCAGATGCGATCCAATAATTGAAATCTCGCGATCGTAAGCACGATCGCGTAGTTTCAATTTGTCTACATCGGAACAGGTGTTCCGATGTAGGCACTTTCACCCTGTCACTAAAGGGTTAACACTGCTTGTAGTTGCAGCTTGACAATTGTGGAACACCCAAGCAAAAGGGCTGTACTTCCATGCTACTTTACCACGCCCCACAGACTATCCAAACCACTTATCTAATGATATGCAAATCATTTCCCTTAGAAATGCTCATTCTGTATTCAGCCACAATCTCCAAGCAACAAGCAGAGGTATAGAAAACAATTGTATTTTCTGTGTAATTGTATGGGTGATTATTTATAAATAAAATAACCAAATTATCAGTACTAAAAAAATATTACCATCAAAATTCCTAATTGTTTTCTATAACCCCTGTTTGTTGCTTGGAGATTGTGGCTGAATACACAAACAGGGGTTATAGAAAACAATTAGGAATTTTGATGGTTATATAGTGTGAAATAAAACTGAAATAAAACCAAAAGCAGAAATAAAACCAAGATTAGAGCATTGTATAAATTCTAACAGCTAGATGCGTTGGCATACATTTGCAATGTAAACAAATTTGATGTTGCTATTCCAACTCCAAAAATAAATTTGATGTTGCCATTTAAATACCAAAACTAAATTTTAAATGCTATGTTGCTATTTCAACACCAACTCTAACAGCTAGATGCGTTGGCATACATTAGCAATGTAAAAGTGGAATAATTGGGGGAAAAAAAGATGTTGCTATTTCAACGTCAAAAATAAATTTTCAATTGTATGTTGTTATTTCAACACCAACCAATTCTAACAGCTAGATGTGTTGGCATACATTTGCAATGTAAACAAATTTTATGTTGCTATTCCAACTCCAAAAATAAATTTGAACAACAAAAATGACATTTTAAATTGTATGTTGTGATTTCAACACCAACTCAAATGTATGCCAACGCATCTAGCTGTTAGAGTTGTTTTTGAAATAACGACATACATTGTAAAATTTTATTTTCGGTGTGTAAATAGCTACATAAAAATTATTTTTGGAGCTGAAATAGCAACATAAAATATAAATAAATGTGCAATAATTGTGCGACAGTAATTTTCAAGGGACACAAAACAACATTATTTCTCTGCAAATTGACTCTCTGTGCTTTATGCTTCGCTAATATAGGTTACAATGCACAGTGATAGATGACACAGACCTATATGATATATCCTCATATTACACACAGTAAACCCATACACAATATATAAATATATCCTCATATTACACACAGTAAACCCATACAAAATATATAAATATATCCTCATATTACACACAGTAAACCCATACACAATATATAAATATACCCTCATATTACACACAGTAAACCCATACAAAATATATAAATATACCCTCATATTACACACAGTAAACCCATACACAATATATAAATATATCCTCATATTACACACAGTAAACCCATACACAATATATAAATATATCCTCATATTACACAAAGTAAACCCATACAAAATATATAAATATACCCTCATATTATACACAGTACCCCTCATACACAATATATAAATATACCCTCATATTACACACACAGTACCCCTCATACACAATATATAAATATATCCTCATATTACACACAGTACCCCTCATACACAATATATAAATATATCCTCATATTACACACACAGTACCCCTCATACACAATATATAAATATATCCTCATATTACACACAGTACCCCTCATACACACTATATAAATATATCCTCATATTACACACAGTACTCCTCATACACAATATATAAATATATCCTCATATTATAAACAGTACCCCTCATACACAATATATAAATATATCCTCATATTACACACAGTACCCCTCATACACAATATATAAATATATCCTCATATTATACACAGTAAACCCATACACAATATATAAATATACCCTCATATTACACACAGTAAACCCATACACAATATATAAATATACCCTCATATTACACACAGTACCCCTCATACACAACATATAAATATACCCTCATATTACACACAGTACCCCTCATACACAATATATAAATATACCCTCATATTACACACAGTACCCCTCATACACAATATATAAATATACCCTCATATTACACACAGTACCCCTCATACACAATATATAAATATATCCTCATATTACACACTGTACCCCTCATACACAATATATAAATATACCCTCATATTACACACACAGTACCCCTCATACACAATATATAAATATATCCTCATATTACACACAGTACCCCTCATACACAATATATAAATATATCCTCATATTATACACAGTACCCCTCATACACAATATATAAATATACCCTCATATTACACACAGTACCCCTCATACACAATATATAAATATACCCTCATATTACACACAGTAAACCCATACAAAATATATAAATATATCCTCATATTACACACAGTACCCCTCATACACAATATATAAATATACCCTCATATTACACACAGTAAACCCATACACAATATATAAATATACACTCATATTACACACAGTACCCCTCATACACAATATATAAATATACCCTCATATTACACACAGTAAACCCATACACAATATATAAATATATCCTCATATTACACACAGTAAACCCATACAAAATATATAAATATATCCTCATATTACACAAAGTAAACCCATACAAAATATATAAATATATCCTCATATTAAACACAGTACCCTTCATACACAATATATAAATATATCTTCATATTATACACAGTACCCCTCATACACAATATATAAATATATCCTCATATTATACACAGTACCCCTCATACACAATATATAAATATATCCTCAGATTACACACAGTAATAGTAAACCCATATAAAATATATAAATATATCCTCATATTACACACCGTACCCCTCATACACAATATATAAATATATCCTCATATTATACACAGTACCCCTCATACACAATATATAAATATATCCTCATATTATACACAGTACCCCTCATACACAATATATAAATATATCCTCAGATTACACACAGTAATAGTAAACCCATATAAAATATATAAATATACCCTCATATTACACACCGTACCCCTCATACACAATATATAAATATATCCTCATATTACACACCGTACCCCTCATACACAATATATAAATATATCCTCATATTACACAACGTAACCCCTCATACACAATATATAAATATATCCTCATATTACACACCGTACCCCTCATACACAATATATAAATATACCCTCATATTACACACAGTACCCCTCATACACAATATATAAATATACCCTCATATTACACACAGTACCCCTCATACACAATACATAAATATACTCTCATATTACACACAGTACCCCTCATACACAATATATAAATATACCCTCATATTACACACAGTACCCATCATACACAATATATAAATATACCCTCATATTACACACAGTACCCCTCATACACAATATATAAATATACCCCCATATTACACACAGTACCCCTCATACACAATATATAAATATATCCTCATATTACACACAGTACCCCTCATACACAATATATAAATATACCCTCATATTATACACACAGTACCCTTCATACACAATATATAAATATACCCTCATATTACACACAGTACCCCTCATACACAATATATAAATAAACCCTCATATAACACACAGTACCCCTCATACAAAATATATAAATATACCCTCATATTACACACATTACCCCTCATACACAATATATAAATATACCCTCATATTACACACAGTACCCCTCATACACAATATATAAATATACCATCATATTACACACAGTACCCCTCATACACAATATATAAATATACCCTCATATTACACACAGTACCCCTCATACACAATATATAAATATACCCTCATATTACACACAGTACCCCTCATACACAATATATAAATATACCCTCATATTACACACAGTACCCCTCATACACAATATATAAATATACCCTCATATTACACACAGAACCCCTCATACACAATATATAAATACATCCTCATATTACACACAGTACCCCTCATACACAATATATAAATATATCCTCATATTACACAAAGTAAACCCATACAAAATATATAAATATACCCTCATATTACACACAGTACCCCTCATACACAATATATAAATATACCCTCATATTACACACAGTACCCCTCATACACAATATATAAATATACCCTCATATTACACACAGTACCCCTCATACACAATATATAAATATATCCTCATATTACACACAGTACCCCTCATACACAATATATAAATATACCCTCATATTACACACAGTAAACCCATACAAAATATATAAATATATCCTCATATTACACACAATACCCCTCATACACAATATATAAATATACCCTCATATTATATACACAGTACCCCTCATACACAATATATAAATATATCCTCATATTACACACAGTACCCCTCATACACAATATATAAATATATCCTCATATTACACACAATACCCCTCATACACAATATATAAATATACCCTCATATTACACACAGTAAACCCATACAAAATATATAAATATATCCTCATATTATACACACAGTACCCCTCATACACAATATATAAATATACCCTCATATTACACACAGTACCCCTCATACACAATATATAAATATACCCTCATATTATACACACAGTACCCCTCATACACAATATATAAATATATCCTCATATTACACACAGTACCCCTCATACACAATATATAAATATACCCTCATATTACACACAGTACCCCTCATACACAATATATAAATATATCCTCATATTACACACAGTACCCCTCATACACTATATATAAATACACCCTCATATTACATACAGTACCCCTCATACACAATATATAAATATATCCTCATATTACACACAGTACCCCTCATACACAATATATAAATATACCCTCATATTACACACAGTACCCCTCATACACAATATATAAATATACCCTCATATTACACACAGTACCCCTCATACACAATATATAAATATACCCTCATATTACACACAGTACCCCTCATACACAATATATAAATATACCCTCATATTACACACAGTACCCCTCATACACAATATATAAATATATCCTCATATTACACACAGTACCCCTCATACACAATATATAAATATACCCTCATATTACACACAGTACCCCTCATACACAATATATAAATAAACCCTCATATAACACACAGTACCCTTCATACACAATATATAAATATATCCTCATATTTCACACATTACCCCTCATACACAATATATAAATATACCCTCATATTACACACAGTACCCCTCATACACAATATATAAATATACCCTCATATTACACACAGTACCCCTCATACACAATATATAAATATACCCTCATATTACACACAGTTCCCCTCATACACAATATATAAATATACCCTCAAATTACACACAGTACCCCTCATACAAATATATAAATATATCCTCATATTACACACAGTACCCCTCATACACAATGTATAAATATACCCTCATATTACACACAGTCCCCCTCATACACAATATATAAATATATACTCATATTATACACACAGTACCCCTCATACACAATATATAAATATACCCTCATATTACACACAGTACCCCTCATACACAATATATAAATATATCCTCATATTACACACAGTACCCCTCATACACAATATATAAATATACCCTCATATTACACACAGTACCCCTCAAACACAATATATAATTATACCCTCATATTACACACAGTACCCCTCATACACAATATATAAATATACCCTCATATTACACACAGTACCCCTCATACACAATATATAAATATACCCTCATATTACACACTGTACCCCTCATACACAATATATAAATATACCCTCATATTACACACAGTACCCCTCATACACAATATATAAATATACCCTCATATTACACACAGTACCCCTCATACACAATATATAAATATACCCTCATATTACACACAGTACCCCTCATACACAATATATAAATATACCCTCATATTACACACAGTACCTCTCATACACAATATATAAATATATCCTCATATTACACACAGTACCCCTCATACACAATATATAAATATACCCTCATATTACACACATTACCCCTCACACACAATATATAAATATACCCTCATATTACACACAGTACCCCTCATACACAATATATAAATATACCCTCATATTACACACAGTACCCCTCATACACAATATATAAATATACCCTCATATTACACACAGTACCCCTCATACAAATATATAAATATATCCTCATATTACACACAGTACCCCTCACACACAATATATAAATATACCCTCATATTACACACAGTCCCCCTCATACACAATATATAAATATATACTCATATTATACACACAGTACCCCTTATACACAATATATAAATATACCCTCATATTACACACAGTACCCCTCATACGCAATATATAAATATATCCTCATATTACACACAGTACCCCTCATACACAATATATAAATACATCCTCATATTACACACAGTACCCCTCATACACAATATATAAATATATACTCATATTATACACACAGTACCCCTCATACACAATATATAAATATACCCTCATATTACACACAGTACCCCTCATACACAATATATAAATATATCCTCATATTACACACAGTACCCCTCATACACAATATATAAATACATCCTCATATTACACACAGTACCCCTCATACACAATATATAAATATATACTCATATTATACACACAGTACCCCTCATACACAATATATAAATATACCCTCATATTACACACTGTACCCCTCATACACAATATATAAATATATCCTCATATTACACACAGTACCCTTCATACACAATATATAAATATACCCTCATATTACACACAGTACCCCTCATACACAATATATAAATAAACCCTCATATAACACACAGTACCCCTCATACACAATATATAAATATATCCTCATATTACACACAGTACCCCTCATACACAATATATAAATATACCCTCATATTACACACAGTACCCTTCATACACAATATATAAAAATGCCCTCATATTACACACAGTACCCCTCATACACAATATATAAATATATCCTCATATTACACACAGTACCCCTCATACACAATATATATAAATATACCCTCATATTACACACAGTAACCCTCATACACAATATATAAATATACCCTCATATTACACACAGTACCCCTCATACACAATATATAAATATACCCTCATATTACACACAGTACCCCTCATACACAATATATAAATATATCCTCATATTACACACAGTACCCCTCATACACAATATATAAATATACCCTCATATTACACACAGTACCCCTCATACACAATATATAAATATACCCTCATATTACACACAGTACCCCTCATACACAATATATAAATATACCCTCATATTACACACAGTACCCCTCATACACAATATATAAATATACCCTCATATTACACACAGTACCCTCATACACAATATATAAATATATCCTCATATTACACACAGTACCCCTCATACACAATATATAAATATACCCTCATATTACACACAGTACCCTCATACACAATATATAAATATATCCTCATATTACACACAGTACCCCTCATACACAATATATAAATATACCCTCATATTACACACAGTACCCCTCATACACAATATATAAATATATCCCTCATATTACACACAGTACCCCTCATACACAATATATAAATATATCCTCATATTACACACAGTACCCCTCATACACAATATATAAATATACCCTCATATTACACACAGTACCCCTCATACACAATATATAAATATACCCTCATATTACACACAGTACCCCTCATACACAATATATAAATATATCCTCATATTACACACAGTACCCCTCATACACAATATATAAATATACCCCTCATATTACACACAGTACCCCTCATACACAATATATAAATATACCCTCATATTACACACAGTACCCCTCATACACAATATATAAATATACCCTCATATTACACACAGTACCCCTCATACACAATATATAAATATACCCTCATATTACACACAGTACCCCTCATACACAATATATAAATATACCCTCATATTACACACAGTACCCCTCATACACAATATATAAATATACCCTCATATTACACACAGTAACCCCTCATACACAATATATAAATATACCCTCATATTACACACAGTACCCCTCATACACAATATATAAATATACCCTCATATTACACACAGTACCCCTCATACACAATATATAAATATACCCTCATATTACACACAGTACCCCTCATACACAATATATAAATATACCCTCATATTACACACAGTACCCCTCATACACAATATATAAATATACCCTCATATTACACACAGTACCCCTCATACACAATATATAAATATACCCTCATATTACACACAGTACCCCTCATACACAATATATAAATATACCCTCATATTACACACAGTACCCCTCATACACAATATATAAATATACCCTCATATTACACACAGTACCCCTCATACACAATATATAAATATATCCCTCATATTACACACAGTACCCTCATACACAATATATAAATATACCCTCATATTACACACAGTACCCCTCATACACAATATATAAATATATCCCTCATATTACACACAGTACCCCTCATACACAATATATAAATATACCCTCATATTACACACAGTACCCCTCATACACAATATATAAATATACCCTCATATTACACACAGTACCCCTCATACACAATATATAAATATACCCTCATATTACACACAGTACCCCTCATACACAATATATAAATATACCCTCATATTACACACAGTACCCCTCATACACAATATATAAATATACCCTCATATTACACACAGTACCCCTCATACACAATATATAAATATACCCTCATATTACACACAGTACCCCTCATACACAATATATAAATATACCCTCATATTACACACAGTACCCCTCATACACAATATATAAATATATCCTCATATTACACACAGTACCCCTCATACACAATATATAAATATACCCTCATATTACACACAGTACCCCTCATACACAATATATAAATATACCCTCATATTACACACAGTACCCCTCATACACAATATATAAATATACCCTCATATTACACACAGTACCCCTCATACACAATATATAAATATACCCTCATATTACACACAGTACCCCTCATACACAATATATAAATATACCCTCATATTACACACAGTACCCCTCATACACAATATATAAATATACCCTCATATTACACACAGTACCCCTCATACACAATATATAAATATACCCTCATATTACACACAGTACCCCTCATACACAATATATAAATATACCCTCATATTACACACAGTACCCCTCATACACAATATATAAATATATCCTCATATTACACACAGTACCCCTCATACACAATATATAAATATATCCTCATATTACACACAGTACCCCTCATACACAATATATAAATATACCCTCATATTACACACAGTACCCCTCATACACAATATATAAATATACCCTCATATTACACACAGTACCCCTCATACACAATATATAAATATATCCTCATATTACACACAGTACCCCTCATACACAATATATAAATATACCCTCATATTACACACAGTACCCCTCATACACAATATATAAATATACCCTCATATTACACACAGTACCCCTCATACACAATATATAAATATATCCTCATATTACACACAGTACCCCTCATACACAATATATAAATATATCCTCATATTACACACAGTACCCCTCATACACAATATATAAATATACCCTCATATAACACACAGTACCCCTCATACACAATATATAAATATACCCTCATATTACACACAGTACCCCTCATACACAATATAAATATATCCTCATATTACACACAGTACCCCTCATACACAATATATAAATATATCCTCATATTACACACAGTACCCCTCATACACAATATATAAATATACCCTCATATTACACACAGTACCCCTCATACACAATATATAAATATACCCTCATATTACACACAGTACCCCTCATACACAATATATAAATATACCCTCATATTACACACAGTACCCCTCATACACAATATATAAATATAGCCCTCATATTACACACCAGTAACCCCTCATACACAATTATATAAATATATCCTCATATTACACACAGTACCCGCTCATACACATATATAAATATACGCCTCATATGTACACTCAGTACCCCTCCCTATACCACAATATATAAATATATCCTCGATATTACACACAGTACCTCCTCTTACACAATATATAAATATACCCTCATATTACACACAGTACCCGCCCTCATACACAATATATAAATATACCTCATATTACAACACAGTACCTACTCATACACATTAGTATAAAGACACCCTCTTCATATTACACACAGTAACTCTCATGACACAATATATAAATATATCCCTCATATACTACACCAGTAGCCCTCTCATCACACAATATATAAATATACCCTGCATATTACACACAGTACCCCTCATACACAATATATAAATATATCCTCATATTACACACAGTACCCTTCATACACAATATATAATATATATCCTCATATTACACACAGTACCGCCTCATACACAATATATAAATATACCCTCATATTTACACACAGTACCCCTCATACACAATATATAAATATACCCTCATATTACACACAGTACCCCTCATACACAATATATAAATATACCCTCATATTACACACAGTACCCCTCATACACAATATATAAATATATCCTCATATTACACACAGTACCCCTCATACACAATATATAAATATATCCTCATATTACACACAGTACCCCTCATACACAATATATAAATATACCCTCATATTACACACAGTACCCCTCATACACAATATATAAATATACCCTCATATTACACACAGTACCCCTCATACACAATATATAAATATACCCTCATATTACACACAGTACCCCTCATACACAATATATAAATATACCCTCATATTACACACAGTACCCCTTCATACACAATATATAAATATACCCTCATATTACACACAGTACCCCTCATACACAATATATAAATATACCCTCATATTACACACAGTACCCCTCATACACAATATATAAATATATCCTCATATTACACACAGTACCCCTCATACACAATATATAAATATACCCTCATATTACACACAGTACCCCTCATACACAATATATAAATATACCCTCATATTACACACAGTACCCCTCATACACAATATATAAATATACCCTCATATTACACACAGTACCCTTCATACACAATATATAAATATACCCTCATATTACACACAGTACCCCTCATACACAATATATAAATATACCCTCATATTACACACAGTACCCCTCATACACAATATATAAATATACCCTCATATTAAACACAGTACCCCTCATACACAATATATAAATATATCCTCATATTACACACAGTACCCCTCATACACAATATATAAATATACCCTCATATTACACACAGTAAACCCATACAAAATATATAAATATATCCTCATATTACACACAATACCCCTCATACACAATATATAAATATACCCTCATATTATACACACAGTACCCCTCATACACAATATATAAATATATCCTCATATTACACACAGTACCCCTCATACACAATATATAAATATATCCTCATATTACACACAATACCCCTCATGCACAATATATAAATATACCCTCATATTACACACAGTAAACCCATACAAAATATATAAATATATCCTCATATTATACACACAGTACCCCTCATACACAATATATAAATATACCCTCATATTACACATAGTACCCCTCATACACAATATATAAATATACCCTCATATTATACACACAGTACCCCTCATACACAATATATAAATATATACTCATATTACACACAGTACCCCTCATACACAATATATAAATATACCCTCATATTACACACAGTACCCCTCATACACAATATATAAATATATCCTCATATTACACACAATACCCCTCATACACAATATATAAATATACCCTCATATTACACACAGTAAACCCATACAAAATATATAAATATATCCTCATATTACACACAGTACCCCTCATACATAATATATAAATATATCCTCATATTACACACAATACCCCTCATACACAATATATAAATATACCCTCATATTACACACAGTAAACCCATACAAAATATATAAATATATCCTCATATTATACACACAGTACCCCTCATACACAATAAATAAATATACCCTCATATTACACACAGTACCCCTCATACACAATATATAAATATACCCTAATATTATACACACAGTACCCCTCATACACAATATATAAATATATCCTCATATTACACACAATACCCCTCATACACAATATATAAATATACCCTCATATTACACACAGTACCCCTCATACACAATATATAAATATATCCTCATATTACACACAGTACCCCTCATACACTATATATAAATACACCCTCATATTACACACAGTACCCCTCATACACAATATATAAATATATCCTCATATTACACACAGTACCCCTCATACACAATATATAAATATACCCTCATATTACACACAGTAAACCCATACAAAATATATAAATATATCCTCATATTACACACAATACCCCTCATACACAATATATAAATATATCCTCATATTACACACAATACCCCTCATACACAATATATAAATATACCCTCATATTACACACAGTACCCCTCATACACAATATATAAATATACCCTCATATTACACACAGTACCCCTCATACACAATATATAAATATACCTTCATATTACACACAGTACCCCTCATACACAATATATAAATATACCCTCATATTACACACAGTACCCCTCATACAAAATATATAAATATATCCTCATATTGCACACAATACCCCTCATACACAATATATAAATATATCCTCATATTACACACAATACCCCTCATACACAATATATAAATATACCCTCATATTACACACAGTACCCCTCATACACAATATATAAATATACCTTCATATTACACACAGTACCCCTCATACACAATATATAAATATTCCCTCATATTACACACAGTACCCCTCATACACAATATATAAATATACCCTCATATTACACACACTGTACCCCTCATACATAATATATAAATATACCCTCATATTACACACAGTACCCCTCTTACACAATATATAAATATACCCTCATATTACACACAGTACCCTCATACACAATATATAAATATACCCTCATATTACACACGGTACCCCTCAGGGGCGTATTTAGGTTTTGTGCTGCCCTAGGCACTCAAAATTCTGCTGCCCCCCCCACCCCCACCCCAGATTTAAGGCCTTTTTTTAGACATAATATTTTTGGGGCAGGGTGTAAAAATTAAAGAAAAAATTCTTTTTAAGTAGATGTTCACCAGGGCTTGCATTCACTCTGGACACACACACACACACACACACACACACACATATATATATAGTAAGACATTATTTTGCAAGTCAGATGATTAAAGTGTTTATATCAGAAAAAAATATACTTCACTATATGATAGTTTGTCAGTAGGTAGTTGTTTAACCTTAAACATCTTCTTTGGTGATTGACAGTTATTTAAGCAAAATATCTGCTTGGATAAATATTTAATGAATATACAAACTGGCCTTTAAAAGTACTTAAAAAAAAATACAACAGTAGTTATGCTAGGTTTAGGAATTGTATCCTAGGGGATAAAGTCACATGATAAAGTATATACTTGTATTGTTTCTGAATGTATTAAATGCATGCAACATATTTTTTTCAGTTGTGTTTTAAGTCACATAGTTGTATAGATTCAGCAATAAATACTTTATTCTTTGCATGACAGACAAACGGTAAATGTACAAGTATTTAGTGACTAATCCGTTTAAGTATTTTAATGCCTAATGAAGATGTATTGAAGGGAGAAAGGCATATACTGTTTCACAGTGGTCACGGTGTAGTGCACACTGCACTGTGTAGTCTGTGTGACTCTCAATCATGCGGTGGAGCCAGGAAGAATACCGCATTCCCTCTCAGTCCAGGCCAGGCTGCGCAAGTGAGCTCCGCCTCCACTGTCACCACGTCATGCACACCCACATACAATCCCATAGGATAGCAATAGCCGGGCCCTGGTTGATTTAGCCACCCGGCCCTGAGTTCAGTAGAGTGGCCCTAGGGACTCAAAATTCTGCTGCCCCTTAAAAATCTGCTGCCCTAGGCACCGGCCTCGTTGGCCTATGCCTTAATACGCCCCTGGTACCCCTCATACACAATATATAAATATACCCTCATATTACACACAGTACCCCTCATATACAATATATAAATATACCCTCATGTTACACACTGTAAACCCATACAAAATATATAAATATGTCCTCATATTACTTCTATGTATTGCTTCTATGTAGTTACTAACTTATAGAATTTAGCAATGTTTATGCCAACAAAAAGTAAATGTTTTACCAACAAACTCTAGATGCCTCACAAAGTAAATAATATGTATGTAGACATACGAACTGCCTGTTATGTCTGAGCAGAGGAACTAGACTTACGAACTGCTTGTGATGTCTGAGCAGAGGAACTAGACATACAAACTGCCTGTGATGTCTGGTCAGAGGAACTAGGCATAAGAACCACCTGTGATGACTGAGCAGAGGAACTAGACATACGAACTGCCTGTGATGTCTGGGCAGAGGAACTAGACATACAAACTGCCTGTGATGTCTGAGAAGAAGAACTAGACATACAAACTGCCTGTGATGTCTGGGCAGAGGAACTAGACATACGAACTGCCTGTGATGTCTGGGCAGAGGAACTAGACATACAAACTGCCTGTGATGTCTGAGCAGAGGAACTAGACATACGAACTGCCTGTTACACACAGTAAACCCATACAAAATATATAAATATGTCCTCATATTACTTCTATGTATTGCTTCGATGTAGTTACTAACTTATAGAATTTAGCAATGTTTATGCCAACAAAAAGTAAATGTTTTACCAACAAACTCTAGATGCCTCACAAAGTAAATAATATGTATGTAGACATACGAACTGCCTGTGATGTCTGGGCAGAGGAACTAGACATACAAACTGCCTGTGATGTCTGAGAAGAGGAACTAGACATACAAACTGCCTGTGATGTCTGGGCAGAGGAACTAGACATACAAACTGCCTGTGATGTCTGAGCAGAGGAACTAGACATACGAACTGCCTGTGATGTTTAGGCAGAGGAACTAGACATACGAATTGCCTGTGATGTCTGAGCAGAGGACCTAGACATGCGAACTGCCTGTTATGTCTGGGCAGAGGAACTAGACATACGAACTGCCTGTGATATCTGAGCAGAGGAACTAGACATACAAACTGCCTGTGATGTCTGAGCAGAGGAACTAGACATACGAACTGCCTGTGATGTCTGAGCAGAGGACCTAGACATACGAACTGCCTGTGATGTCTGAGCAGAGGAACTAGACATACAAACCGCCTGTGATGTCTGAGCAGAGGAACTAGACATACGAACTGCCTGTGATGTCTGAGCAGAGGACCTAGACATACGAACCGCCTGTGATGTCTGAGCAGCGGAACTAGACATACGAACTGCCTGTGATGTCTGAGCAGAGGACCTAGACATACGAACTGCCTGTGATGTCTGAGCAGAGGACCTAGACATACGAACTGCCTGTGATGTCTGGGCAGAGGAACTTGACATACGAACTGCCTGTGATGTCTGAGCAGAGGAACTAGACATACGAACTGCCTGTGATGTCTGAGCAGAGGAACTAGACATACGAACTGCCTGTGATGTCTGAGCAGAGGAACTAAACATACGAACCGCCTGTGATGTCTGAGCAGAGGACCTAGACATACGAACCGCATGTGATGTCTAAGCAGAGGAACTAGACATACAAACTGCCTGTGATGTCTGGGCAGATGAACTAGACATACGAACTGCCTGTGATGTCTGGGCAGAGGAACTAGACATACGAACTGCCTGTGATGTCTGAGCAGAGGAACTAGACATACGAACTGCCTGTGATGTTTAGGCAGAGGAACTAGACATACGAACTGCCTGTGATGTCTGAGCAGAGGACCTAGACATGCGAACTGCCTGTGATGTCTGGGCAGAGGAACTAGACATACGAACTGCCTGTGATGTCTGAGCAGAGGAACTAGACATACAAACTGCCTGTGATGTCTGAGCAGAGGAACTAGACATACGAACTGCCTGTGATGTCTGAGCAGAGGACCTAGACATACGAACTGCCTGTGATGTCTGAGCAGAGGAACTAGACATACAAACCGCCTGTGATGTCTGAGCAGAGGAACTAGACATACGAACTGCCTGTGATGTCTGAGCAGAGGACCTAGACATACGAACCGCCTGTGATGTCTGAGCAGAGGAACTAGACATACGAACTGCCTGTGATGTCTGAGCAGAGGACCTAGACATACGAACTGCCTGTGATGTCTGAGCAGAGGACCTAGACATACGAACTGCCTGTGATGTCTGGGCAGAGGAACTTGACATACGAACTGCCTGTGATGTCTGAGCAGAGGAACTAGACATACGAACTGCCTGTGATGTCTGAGCAGAGGAACTAGACATACGAACTGCCTGTGATGTCTGAGCAGAGGACCTAGACATACGAACCGCCTGTGATGTCTGAGCAGAGGAACTAGACATACAAACCGCCTGTGATGTCTGAGCAGAGGAACTAGACATACGAACTGCCTGTGATGTCTGAGCAGAGGAACTAGACATACGAACCGCCAGTGATGTCTGGGCCAGGGCAGCCTTTGGGCCGCCTCGGTCCCTGCGGTCAGGGGGACCCCACCTAGCTGGTGCAAACTGTTTTGTTTTGTTTTTTAAATGAAATGTTTTTTAAATCATTTTTTGGTGTGATTTTGGAAGTTTTGTTTTGGTGAATGGCAATTGAATGGGCGGCAGAGCAGACACACTGACAGGAGGAGGCAGTTACTAACAGCAAGGGAGGAAGTATAGTTTCCTTTTCCCGCGCCTGTACGCAACTCGGCTCTCAGTCAGTGTGAGGGCGCCACGCGTTGCTTGCTGGCAGCTGCAGACGGAGTCACTGTCAACTCAGACTCAGTTAAAGCGAGAAAAGAGGCAAGAGCTTTTGGTCCCCAGCTCCAGCGGTCTGGACGACAGGTGACAGGCACTGGCAGCATTAGCATACAGCAACCTGCATGCACTGCACACACAGAGAATAGTAAGTCCCTTCAGCTCCCAACCGGTCCTCTTTCTAAAATTCTGTCCTGTCTCACTGTGCTGCCCGGGCATTAGTTCTTAGTAAATTCTAAGTATGTGTACCAGAGATGGAGGCAATGGAATGAATTTGTGAAGTTTAACTTAAGTATTTGTAACAAAAAAATAGATTTAATTTAACTGGTCTGGTTAAATTATTTATTTAAAAATATTGTCACACATTTTACAAACACAATCTCAACAGATGTTAATTGAGGATTCTGGTATACGTTGATATACGATTTTCAAATGGAATGGACTCTATTGTGAAAAAACTATAATCAACGGATAAAATGCAAATCACTTAGACATATTTTGTAACATATCTCAGGAATATTTAAATTCAGCTTGCTTGCCTGCCTGATTGATCATTCATGCACCTGATTACCTCAGCCTCTTTTTAAGTCTTCTCAGGCCTAATGTGCTTTGCATTAACTTTGAATTTGTGATCCTGAACAACAGAGGTCTGTGACTCTTTCCTGCATGAATTTACCAACTATTTCAAGCTACAGCATTTTCTATTACCAATGCTTAAAATCATCAAATCGCAAGTATCCAAATAATTTCATTCTGTTTCCTGGACTCTTCTACTTAACAAACTCTGAACTTTATTATAAATCACAAGTATGCTTTTGGTTATCATCACTCTCTAATTACAACAACAGCATCTTACTCAGAACTTTATAACTATTTCTCTGCTACAAGTTCTCCTTGCTGAAATATCCTGTTGCAAATATGTTAACATATTCAGAACTCTGCATCTATGTGTTCAGTTAAAAGCTTTCATGTGATTCTCCAATATATGCACAAACAATAATTAATGCCTAAACTTGCAGCTTGTTTATCACCTGTGCTTAATTCTGACATACAGCTTTTTATAATATTATGTACTGTGAACCTGCAACAAACCTTAGTTTGCATCTAAGTGTCAATCTTTTCCCAGTTTACTCTGAAGCCTGAACATTCCACATTGCTATATTTTCCACTCATTGAATCCTGCAGCTACTCCTATTAACTAACTATAAGTCACAGTGAAGCCAGATTATATTGTATACAAATGTTGCACTCTCCATTTATTCTACAATAACTTCTAGCAACTATGAATCACAGAATATCATCTATCCACGTCCAGGATACTCTTCCCCGGGTCAGTAGTCGGTGTCTTCAAATCCCTACCACTGCCCTGAGGGTCTGTGTCCTGAGCGCATGTACACCTGTTCATGACAGAAAGTTAATGCCTAAAAAAGGGATCCCCAGTGGTAGTGGATGCACCAACCCTCAAAGGAAAATAAAAAATTGCAACATATCTCAGACCCACTCTATCCCTAAAGAAAACACAGAAGATTTTCATACTTTTAAAAATTTAAAGACACAGTACTCCAATTCTAGACTATCCTCTACTCATGTTCGTGGTTACCATTTTGGTGAAACTGATCCTGAATCTGACTATGAAAATGAAGAGGATTTAACCATAGCTTCAGCAGAAAAAATTCAGATCTTTAAACATTTAAAGAGACAGAACCACTTTTCTAGAATTTCATCAATTCCCCATGTTTGTGATTTCCATTTTGGTGAAACAGATTCTGAGTCTGACTATGTAACTGAAGAGGCTGCTTTCATAGATTCAGCAGAAAAAAATCAGACCTTTAAAGATTTAAAGAGACAGGACTACTGTTCCAGAATACCATCTACTCCTCCTGTTTGTGATTCCTATCCTGGTGATACTGATTCTGAGTCTGAATATGTCAACATGGAGGATGACTTCACAGATCCAGCTGAACTGGCATTAGACTGGTATGAGCGCAACTTTCATTCACCACAAACTCAGACAAAACCTCAACCTATTGGCTATAATGACAGCCTTGGTTGTTATATTTACAATATGGATAATACAGACAGCTCCCATCATGAAACCTCTCATGGAAATACTGATCTTCCTATTTCTGATATTCCCATGGAATCGTTAGATTGGACAGATTCAGAGCCGGAAGAAAAGACGTCCGGTTTACAGACTGCTGTTTGGAGAAAAGGTCCCCTCAACTACTATGCTGATTTATTACATCAGAATTATGCATCCAGTGATGAAGAGGATTTCTGTTCTCAACCTTATTACAAGCCACAATGGCAGCAACCTAAGAAGCCTCATACTGGGAAGAAATATCAGTTATCTAAGCTCTCTAAGAAAAAAGAGAAGAAGAAAGTATTTCTGCCTACAGAAAATCAGAAGTGCAAAGAGAAAACTCAGCCTGAATCTCCTGTTTCAGTTTCTGTTGTGCTAGACCCTCTCTTGCCTCATGACACTGTCAACACTAAGCTGGATGTTGTCTTTAGTCACCTTCAGTCTGTTCTTAAAGCATCTAATGGTATGTCTTCTCAGACTCAACAACTACAAAAACTGTTTCCAACTATTGATTTCTTGCATCCCACTCATGTTGCCTCAATGTCTATAAATCCTGTGCTAGAAACAAAAGATAATTTTGTTCCAGATATACAATCTAACAGTTTACCAGAGATAGTCCCTGGAGAATTTAGCTCTGATATTCAAACTCAAATAAGTATGCCTGCTGAACCCCAGACAACTTCTCAGTCAGAATCTTGTGTCACAATTCCTCCACATCTACCTGAGTGTGGCATATTTCAGTACACTTCACCTTCTCAAAATTCTTCTGTTACTGCATCTAAGAAATTGTTTGCCTTGGGAGATACTTTGCACCAACCTACATTTTCTACTACATCAGTTTCCTGTACAGGAATTCCTGATACTGAATCCTGTGAGGACAACATTGAACCAAGTTCGCAAGTAGACATTCTGGACCCTGAAACTTGTACAAAAGTTCTTCAAGAAGATTCCCCAGTGGCCAATCCTGTCCCTGTTTTCCATGATGATACCACTAAACCTGGCATCAATGTGGACTCTTCTGTTTTTGACCCTGGTATGGGTATTCCTTTGTTTAACCCAGAAATGGGTGTGATAATACCTGATCCTGAAGATAGCCATGCCCTCTGCTCAGAAGCGAGTATGGTTCTTGGCTCCAAAGTGGGTCTTGTAAATTCCTCATTTATGAACCCTGAAGAAAGCCTTGCCCTCTGCTCAGAAGCGAGTATGGTTCTTGGCTCTAAAGTGGGTCTTGTAAATTCTTCATTTGTGAACCCTGAAGAAAGCCTCGCCCTCTGTTCAGAAGAGAGTATGGTTCCCGGCTCTAAAGTGGGTTCTTTTTCTTTTTCTATAGTTGAACCTTACCCTGGCATGGCATTCCTTCACCCGATCCTACTGAGGCTATTCCTGAACCTTGCCCAGATGTGGGTATTCCTGAACCTTGCCCTGGTGTGGGCATTCCTTCACCTGATCCTATTGAGGATATTCCTGAACCTTGCCCAGATGTGGGTATTCCTGAACCTTGCCCTGATGTGGGCATTCATATACCTGTTCCTAGTGAGAACACTCTTGATTCTGAATCCAGTAAGGAGACATTTCATATTGAACCAGAAGAAGGCAAGAACTGGTCAAATCTTGCACTCTAAACTCCTATCTCCTACTTTGAAGAAAGCCCTGCTATTGGGTTAGAAGTGACTATAGCTTTTTCTTTTGGAGTATATCTAATCCTCAGCCAAGAGGTTAATTATGAGGATACTCAAATCTCTGACCCAAAGGTGGTTAATCTGGTTATCAATCCAGAATGTTGCATCTCTATTTCTGAAGCTGAGGAAAGCCTATTCATATCTCTAGGACTGGCTGCCTTTTCATTGGCTATGTACATGGTCATCTATCATGAAGAATATCCGTCTATCTACCCTCACAATGATTCTGTGGTAGGAAGCTCATTGTATGTTACGTTCATGCATTCTCACGATGACTACAAGAAAGATGACTTCAAGTTTTGCTCTCATCATTGTCAAGATCTTTTGATACCTAAATTACATGGCCTTTGCTTCGTCATTCAACTTTTTCAAGAGATCTCCAACCCTCCTTTCTTGATTTCCGATTGGACTCACTACCTCCATACACCTACTACCGGTTCTCCATATCAATTTTGTTCTCTCTCCTTTTGGATTGTGTTGGGCACCCAGAGGTCACCTTTGAGGAGGGGGATCTGTAACATATCTCAGCCTAATGTCACTATCCCTTTAAGACTTCCTTCCCTGACTGCTGCTTTTGGGCAGTATTTAAATTCAGCTTGCTTGCCTGCCTGATTAATCATTCATGCACTTTATTACCTCAGCCTCTTAAGTCTTCTCAGGCCTAATGTACTTTGCATTAACTATGAAGTTGTGATCCTGAACAACAGAGGTCTGTGACTGTTTCCTGCATGACTTTACCAACTATTTCAAGCTACAGCATTTTCATACTGGGAAGAAATATCAGTTATCTAAGCTCTCTAAGAAAAAAAAGAAGAAGAAAGTATTTCTGCCTACAGAAAATCAGAAGTACAAAGAGAAAACTCAGCCTGAATCTCCTGTTTCAGTTTCTGTTGTGCCAGACCCTCTCTTGCCTCATGACACTGTCAACACTAAGCTGGATGTTGTCTCTAGTCACCTTCAGTCTGGTCTTAAAGCATCTAATGGTATGTCTTCTCAGACTCAACAACTACAAAAACTTTTTCAAACTATTGATTTCTTGCATCCCACTCATGTTGCCTCAATGTCTATAAATCCTGTGCTAGAAACAAAAGATAATTTTGTTCCAGATATACAATCTAACAGTTTACCAGAGATAGTCCCTGGAGAATTTAGCTCTGATATTCAAACTCAAATAAGTATGCCTGCTGAACCCCAGACAACTTTTCAGTCAGAATCTTGTGTCACAATTCCTCCGCATCTACCTGAGTGTGGCATATTTCAGTACACTTCACCTTCTCAAAATTCTTCTGTTACTGCATCTAAGAAATTGTTTCCCTTGGGAGATACTTTGCACCAACCTACATTTTCTACTACATCAGTTTCCTGTACAGGAATTCCTGATACTGAATCCTGTGAGGACAACATTGAACCAAGTTCGCAAGTAGACATTCTGGACCCTGAAACTTGTACAAAAGTTCTTCAAGAAGATTCCCCAGTGGCCAATCCTGTCCCTGTTTTCCATGATGATACCACTAAACCTGGCATCAATGTGGACTCTTCTGTTTTTGACCCTGGTATGGGTATTCCTTTGTTTAACCCAGAAATGGGTGTGATAATACCTGATCCTGAAGATAGCCATGCCCTCTGCTCAGAAGCGAGTATGGTTCTTGGCTCTAAAGTGGGTCTTGTAAATTCCTCGTTTATGAACCCTGAAGAAAGCCTTGCCCTCTGCTCAGAAGCGAGTATGGTTCTTGGCTCTAAAGTGGGTCTTGTAAATTCTTCATTTGTGAACCCTGAAGAAAGCCTCGCCCTCTGCTCAGAAGAGAGTATGGTTCCCGGCTCTAAAGTGGGTTCTTTTTCTTTTTCTATAGTTGAACCTTGCCCTGGCATGGCATTCCTTTACCCGATCCTACTGAGGATATTCCTGAACCTTGCCCAGATGTGGGTATTCCTGAACCTTGCCCTGGCATGGGCATTCCTTCACCCGATCCTACTGAGGATATTCCTGAACCTTGCCCAGATGTGGGTATTCCTGAACCTTGCCCTGGTGTGGGCATTCCTTCACCTGATCCTATTGAGGATATTCCTGAACCTTGCCCAGATGTGGGTATTCCTGAACCTTGCCCTGGTGTGGGCATTCATATACCTGTTCCTAGTGAGAACACTCTTGATTCTGAATCCAGTAAGGAGACATTTCATATTGAACCAGAAGAAGGCAAGAACTGGTCAAATCTTGCACTCTAAACTCCTATCTCCTACGTTGAAGAAAGCCCTGCTATTTGGTTAGAAGTGACTATAGCTTTTTCTTTTGGAGTATATCTAATCCTCAGCCAAGAGGTTAATTATGAGGATACTCAAATCTCTGACCCAAAGGTGGTTAATCTGGTTATCAATCCAGAATGTTGCATCTCTATTTCTGAAGCTGAGGAAAGCCTATTCATATCTCTAGGACAGGCTGCCTTTTCATTGGCTATGTACATGGTCATCTATCATGAAGAATATCCGTCTATCTACCCTCACAATGATTCTGTGGTAGGAAGCTCATTGTATGTTACGTTCATGCATTCTCACGATGACTACAAGAAAGATGACTTCAAGTTTTGCTCTCATCATTGTCAAGATCTTTTGATACCTAAATTACATGGCCTTTGCTTCGTCATTCAACTTTTTCAAGAGATCTCCAACCCTCCTTTCTTGATTTGCGATTGGACTCACTACCTCCATACACCTACTACCGGTTCTCCATATCAATTTTGTTCTCTCTCCTTTTGGATTGTGTTGGGCACCCAGAGGTCACCTTTGAGGAGGGGGATCTGTAACATATCTCAGCCTAATGTCACTATCCCTTTAAGACTTCCTTCCCTGACTGCTGCTTTTGGGCAGTATTTAAATTCAGCTTGCTTGCCTGCCTGATTAATCATTCATGCACCTTATTACCTCAGCCTCTTAAGTCTTCTCAGGCCTAATGTGCTTTGCATTAACTTTGAAGTTGTGATCCTGAACAACAGAGGTCTGTGACTGTTTCCTGCTTGAATTTACCAACTATTTCAAGCTACAGCATTTTCTATTACCAATGCTTAAAATCATCAAATCGCAAGTATCCAAATAATTTCATTCTGTTTCCTGGACTCTTCTACTTAACAAACTCTGAACTTTATTATAAATCACAAGTATGCTTTTGGTTATCATCACTCTCTAATTACAACAACAGCATCTTACTCAGAACTTTATAACTATTTCTCTGCTACAAGTTCTCCTTGCTGAAATATCCTGCTGCAAATATGTTAACATATTCAGAACTCTGCATCTATGTGTTCAGTTAAAAGCTTTCATGTGATTCTCCAATATATGCACAAACAGTAATTAATGCCTAAACTTGCAGCTTGTTTATCACCTGTGCTTAATTCTGACATACAGCTTTATATAATATTATGTACTGTGAACCTGCAACAAACCTTAGTTTGCATCTAAGTGTCAATCTTTTCCCAGTTTACTCTGAAGCCTGAACATTCCACATTGCTATATTTTCCACTCATTGAATCCTACAGCTACTCCTATTAACTAACTATAAGTCACAGTGAAGCCAGATTATATTGTATACAAATGTTGCACTCTCCATTTATTCTACAATAACTTCTAGCAACTATGAATCACAGAATATCATCTATCCACGTCCAGGATACTCTTCCCCGGGTCAGTAGTCGGTGTCTTCAAATCCCTACCACTGCCCCGAGGGTCTGTGTCCTAAGCGCATGTACACCGGTTCAAATCATGACATATTTACACCAAAAAAAAAAAAAGGCAATAAAGGGAGAAAAAAAGACAGTTTTTTTAAAAAAAGAGTAGAGCTAAATGCACAGATAGTAGCTGGCTAAGGCACATCCTGGTACAGTGAGTAGTGTCACAATGCCCTGCTTGCTTTAGTGATATTGCACCTTTCTATATTCAACAACTACGTAACTTAGTTTGAGGCAGGAACATTCAAAACGTAAATCCATTTGCACAATATGGTTGGCACTTTTGTGGGTAGAATATGGTTCAAAAGGGGAACAAAATGAAATGCAGCAGCAGAAACATAAAAAAGACAACAAAATGAATGAATTCAATAAAAATAAAATCATTGCTGTTTTTTAAAGACTCACTCCCTACCTAAGGCACATTGTTTAGGTTGTATACAATACAGCCAATTAGAGACTGTAGCTTCTGAACCATAACATTCAATAGGAGCACACACCCAGCATCTCCATGGTGCAGACGAGAGAGTGACTGTCCACAGTGTCACAAAATTTAACATAACTAGAAATAAAAATACCTGCTGGGTGGCATACTTTTTTATGTCTTAAGGATCAATAAAAAAATAGTATATATCTGCAACGTAGTACATGAGGTCCAATATACAACACACATATTCATGCACTGTCATGTTTTTACATTTGGGGGCCACACAGCTATGACTTCAAAGCAGGCATTTTAATAACCTAAAGATTTTGCTGAGAATAATGGGCTTAAATGTTGAACTAGGAGATCAGCGATGCCATGCTGGGCACAGTGAAGGAATTTTGCATGCAATCATAGAAAGATTCACACCTGGCAGCTGTGTCTGGGGCAGTATGTATTAGACATGTGCATGGCAAAAAAATTTGGTTTGGTTCGGATCGATTCAGATTTTTTTGAATTTCGGTTCGGAGCGATTCGAATTCGGAAAAATTTGAATCGATTCGGTTCGGATTTGTTTCGGATTCATTCGGATTTGAATAAATTCGGTTCAGTTTTGTTTCGGATTCATTCGGATTCAAATAAATTCGGCTGGATTCGGTTTGGTTCGGAAATTCGGAATTTGGGTAAGTGTTAGGTGGGATTAGACTAGTATTATGTACTAAATTCGGCTGGATTCGGTTCGATTCGGTTCGGCTCGGTTCGGTTCGGAATTTCGGTAAGTGTTAGGTGGGATTAGACTTATACTGTACAATACTAGTGTAATCCATGGCCATCCGAATTTACCGAATAAATCCGAAGTAATTCAGATTTATTCGGTAATTCTGCAGTATTTTAATTCGGAAATTCGGTTCAATTCGAATTGCTGAATTTGCCGAATTTTCCGAATTTCCTAATCGATCTGAAACTAATCGCACATATCTAATATGTATTTCTTTGTTGTGGGGAGGGTGGAGGGACACTGAGTCTCTGTTGATGGGGAAGGGGGGTTGTTTTGCCATGTCAGGAATGTGGGAATTTGCTGTGAAATACACAGATGAGGTCCCAACCTGTTAAGGAAACACCCACCACAAACATAATACAATACACAAATTACTGTCATGCCAAAAATGTTTAAAATAATATACTTGGGGAACTCTTCAAAACAAAGATAGAGGTAATTAATATCAACTTTAAAAACTGCCAAAGCAGAAATTGGGCAATAAGATGCTGTATAGTCTGTGCCAGCCTAGTCTGTGCCAGCCTATGGCATTAGCTGCAGCCACAGCAATGCACACGTGATTATTAAAAAAATAAACCTCCCTAACACAGTTCTGAAAAACAATCTGCAAGGATATACAGGGAGTGCAGAATTATTAGGCAAGTTGTATTTTTGAGGATTAATTTTATTATTGAACAACAACCATGTTCTCAATGAACCCAAAAAACTCATTAATATCAAAGCTGAATATTTTTGGAAGTAGTTTTTAGTTTGTTTTTAGTTTTAGCTATTTTAGGGGGATATCTGTGTGTGCAGGTGACTATTACTGTGCATAATTATTAGGCAACTTAACAAAAAACAAATATATACCCATTTCAATTATTTATTTTTACCAGTGAAACCAATATAACATCTCAACATTCACAAATATACATTTCTGACATTCAAAAACAAAACAAAAACAAATCAGTGACCAATATAGCCACCTTTCTTTGCAAGGACACTCAAAAGCCTGCCATCCATGGATTCTGTCAGTGTTTTGATCTGTTCACCATCAGCATTGCGTGCAGCAGCAACCACAGCCTCCCAGACACTGTTCAGAGAGGTGTACTGTTTTCCCTCCTTGTAAATCTCACATTTGATGATGGACCACAGGTTCTCAATGGGGTTCAGATCAGGTGAACAAGGAGGCCATGTCATTAGATTTTCTTCTTTTATACCCTTTCTTGCCAGCCACGCTGTGTAGTACTTGGACGCGTGTGATGGAGCATTGTCCTGCATGAAAATCATGTTTTTCTTGAAGGATGCAGACTTCTTCCTGTACCACTGCTTTAAGAAGGTGTCTTCCAGAAACTGGCAGTAGGACTGGGAGTTGAGCTTGACTTCATCCTCAACCCAAAAAGGCCCCACAAGCTAATCTTTGATGATACCAGCCCAAACCAGTACTCCACCTTCACCTTGCTGCCGTCTGAGTTGGACTGGAGCTCTCTGCCCTTTACCAATCCAGCCACGGGCCCATCCATCTGGCCCATCAAGACTCACTCTCATTTCATCAGTCCATAAAACCTTATAAAAATCAGTCTTGAGATATTTCTTGGCCCAGTCTTGACGTTTCAGCTTGTGTGTCTTGTTCAGTTGTGGTCGTCTTTCAGCCTTTCTTACCTTGGCCATGTCTCTGAGTATTGCACACCTTGTGCTTTTGGGCACTCCAGTGATGTTGCAGCTCTGAAATATGGCCAAACTGGTGGCAAGTGGCATCTTGGCAGCTGCACGCTTGACTTTTCTCAGTTCATGGGCAGTTATTTTGCGCCTTGGTTTTTCCACACGCTTCTTGCGACCCTGTTGACTATTTTGAATGAAACACTTGATTGTTCGATGATCACGCTTCAGAAGCTTTGCAATTTTAAGAGTGCTGCATCCCTCTGCAAGATATCTCACTATTTTTGACTTTTCTGAGCCTGTCAAGTCCTTCTTTTGACCCATTTTGCCAAAGGAAAGGAAGTTGCCTAATAATTATGCACACCTGATATAGGGTGTTGATATCATTAGACCACACCCCTTCTCATTACAGAGATGCACATCACCTAATATGCTTAATTGGTAGTAGGCTTTCGAGCCTATACAGCTTGGAGTAAGACAACATGCATAAAGAGGATGATGTGGTCAAAATACTCATTTGCCTAATAATTCTGCACTCCCTGTAAATAAATTACAGACTGTGCTAAGATCTGGGAAGCTGTGTCTGGTTTATATCATAAATCTTATCAGGAAATACTATGGCAATAGTTTGTGCAGCTAGGAAAAAAGAGGTGGAGACTGTAATTATTCTACAGCATCCTCAAATTTACAAATTACTTGCAATTTAATTAATACCAGTTCATTCATATTACATTTTTTTACTATGGAGTGGGGTATTTGTATAGCTAAAATAAGGCATTATTTAGCCTCTGGGCTCCTCCATACACTGTGGTCTAATGTCTCAGTTTTTCTGGGCAGCTTTCACCAAAAAGTTCTGCACGCACCTCTGTCTGCCCCCAGCTGTGGGCGGTGTGGTGTGTGTGTGGGCTGTGTGATGTGTGTGTGGGCTGTGTGGTGTGTGGGCTGTGTGTTGTGTGTGTGTGTGGGCTGTGTGGTGTGTGTGTTTGTGTGTGTGGGCTGTGTGGTGTGTGTGTGGGGGGGCTGTGTGGTGTGTGTGGGCTCTGTGGTGTGTGTGTGGTGTGTGTGTGGGGGGGCTGTGTGGTGTGTGTCTGTATGGGCTGTGCGGTGTGTGTGTGTGGGTTGTGTGTGTGTATGTGGGCTATCTGTGTGTGTGTGTGGGCTGTGTGTGTGGGCTGTGTGGTGTGTGTGGGCTATCTCTGTGTTTGGGGGGGGGGGGCTGTGTGGTGTGTGTGTGGGCTGTGTGGTGTGTGTGTAGGCTGTGTGGTGTGTGTGTGTGGGTTGTGTGGTGTGTGTGTGGGTTGTGTGGTGTGTGTGGGCTGTGGGCTGTGTGTGTGGGCTGTGGGCTGTGTGGGCTGTGTAGTGTGTGTGTGTGTGGGCTGTGTAGTGTGTGTGTGTGGGCTGTGTGGTGTGTGGGGGGGCTGTGTGGTGTGTGTGTGGGCTGTGTGGTGTGTGTGTAGGCTGTGTGGTGTGTGTGCGTGGGTTGTGTGGTGTGTGTGTGGGTTGTGTGGTGTGTGTGTGGGCTGTGGGCTGTGTGTGTGGGCTGTGGGCTGTGTGGGCTGTGTAGTGTGTGTGTGTGTGGGCTGTGTAGTGTGTGTGTGTGGGCTGTGTGGTGTGTGTGGGGGCTGTGTGGTGTGTGTGGGGGCTGTGTGGTGTGTGTGTGGGCTGTGTGGTGTGTATGGGGGCTGTGTGGTGTGTGTATGGGGGGGGCTGTGTGGTGTGTGGTGTGTGGTGTGTGTGGTGTGTGTGTGTGGTGTGTGTGTGGGCTGTGTGGAGTGTGTGGATGTACAGTATGTGTATATAAGTATCTCTTTGTGTGTATTATATCTGTGTGTTTGTGTTGTACAGTGCATTGCCCTATTTAGGGACCTGCACTTGCTAGGGCCGGCCCTGGTGTTTCTATAATGTTCTTGTTATGATAAGAAAACACATAAAAATAAGGCCCAGTTCAACTCAACTGTTCCTAATTGTCAGCATAATTCTTCATTATATACAGAAACAGCTGTTCCAATAGTACAAATGGTATATTGCAATATATACAATGTTATAGTGCTCCACATGAGTGTATTTATATTTTTTTATTTATTTATTTATATATATAATGTGCATTACCTTAAATGATTTTTCTTCTTTTTTTTTTTTTCATTTTAAAAGCTGTGGGGTTGGGGCGGAGATTGGATGGGGTTGGGGGCGGAGGAGAAAGGGGGCCCCATTTTGTCATCCTGCCTTGGGCCCCGCAATGACTAGGGCCGGCCTTGGTCTGGGCAGAGGAACTAGACATACGAACTGATTGTGATGTCTAAGCAGAGAAACTAGACCTAGAATTAGAATGCGCAGGACAATCGTCTCTATTTCAAGTAAATTTGAGATTTGGAGTGGTATAGACATTTGTGTTATAGTTACTTTTAACACCGGACATAGTAAAGACAGCTGCAACATAAACAGCCACCCCTATACCCCTATGCCCTGCTGCATGCTATGTTCTTACCCCAGTGACATTGCTGAGTTTGCATTGTGGCCGTGGTGACATTGCGACTGCGACAGTTTGTCATCTGCAATACTGCCATCACAGTGTTATTCACACATTGAAATGATAGAGGCCTTTATACAGGCAGCCCTGGTAGAGAGCATTGTAAATCAATATCTAAACAGTATTCAACAGGCTGAGTAAACAGACAGACCATATACCTTTAAGAAAATACTTTATTTGTATATATCATTATTTATTCCAAATATATTTTGGCAAATAATTTGATCCACAAAATTATATATAGTGTTAGAATGTGGCTCAGCGTAATAAGGAGTTGAAAGTCCAAACTACATGACATTGTCTTCAATGACCAAAGAATCTGCAAAACGACGGTCTGGAAGCCAAGGGGTTACACAGACACCATCACAGCTGGGAATTTTCACATATAATTATTTACCTTTTAGCTCATGCGTCTGTAAAACAAGCTTTTCTATAGCCTCTGGATAGTGACTTTTTAAATATTATAAGTGACCTTTAACCTTTTACTACCCTGTCAATCCAGTCAACCCCCAGCTTCAAACACCTTTACTGAGTCTTGTATGAGCATTCCTCTTGCATCAAAAGCCACTTCCCCTTTCACTTGTGCACTTTGGAACTCTCGCTCTGTTTGGAACAAACTCACTTCTATACATGACCTCTTTATCTCCCACTCCCTCAACCTTCTGGCCCTAACAGAAACCTGTCTCTCTCCCCTAGACACAGCATCCACTGCTGCTCTGTCATGTGGGGGTCTCTACTTCAGCCACACTCCTAGGCCTGGTAATAGACAATGAGGTGGTGTAGGTATTTTACTTTCCTCTCGTTGCACCTTTCAACAAATACATCCCATCTTTTCCCTCACATTTTCCTCATTCAAAACCCACATGATTCGCTTATTCTCTCCTCTTCCTATACGTTTCGCAGTCATATACCGTCCTCCTGTCTCCTCAACTCAATTTCTAGATCACTTGGCTGCATGGCTACCTTATTTCCTTTCCTCAGACACCCCTTCCCTCATTCTTGTTGACTTCAACATCCCTCTTGACAATCCCGCTGCCTCCTCTGCAAAACAACTTCTGCAACTCACTTCCTCTTTCGGTTTGTCACAATGGATTGATTCTCCCACTCACAAAGATGGTCACTCCCTTGACCTGATCTTTAGCTATCGATGCACCCTCTCAAACTTCACAAACTCCCCCTTTCCTCTTTCTGACCACCATCTCCTTACTTGCAACATATCATCCATCCCTACAACTCTCCCTCCTTCTGCTCCTCACACCAAACTTCACAGAAGCATTACGTCATTAGATCAACAACAGCTTTCTAATTCCCTCAAACCTCTCCTCTCATCCTTCTCCTCCTTTTTTTATGCCCTGACCAATCTATCTGCCACTATAATTCCACCCTTACATCCGTCCTTGACAATCTCGCCCCTCTTACCACAGCTCGGAAATCAAACACCCATCCTCAGCCCTGGCATACTCCTCTGACACGATACCTATGCAGATGTTCCCGTACTGCTGAGCGGCACTGGAGAAAATCTAGGAGTTCAGCTGATTTTCAACATTACAAATTTATCTTGAACCCCTACTACTCTGCCCTTAATTTCCATAAGCAACACTACTTCTCTACTCTTATCTCTAATTTTTCTTCAAACCCAAAACGTTTGTTCTCCACTTTCAATACTCTTCTCCGCCCTCCCCCACCTCCTAATACAACTTCTCTGTCAGCTCAAGACTTTGCCAATCACTTAAATAACAAAATCAACTCCATCAGAAATGAAATCAGTTCTCAACATAATTTCATTCTCTCACCCCCTCAAATGCTCTCAATCAACCACAACCCACATAACCTTAAACTTAGCTTATTCTCCCCTGTTACTGAGGAAGAAGTTTTGTCACTTATACTGCGCTCTCACCTCACTACCTGTCCCCTTGACCCTATCCCCTCACAGCTACTCCCCTCCCTCTCTGCCACCCTTACCCCTATACTCACACACACTTTCAACCTCTCCTTTAGCACCGGTATATTTCTCTCATCGCTGAAACATGCACTGGTCACACCTATCCTCAAAAAACCTTCCCTTGATCCTACCTCCCCATCCAACTACCGCCCTATTTCCCTCCTCCCTCTTGCATCAAAGCTTCTCGAAAAACTAGCTTATGCACACCAATCCCATTTCCTTATAATAAACTCCCTCCTTGACCCATTGCAATCTGGATTTCGGCCCCATCACTCCACAGAAACAGCAATTGCTAAGGTTACCAATGACCTACTTACAGCAAAATCAAAAGGCCTCTTCTCTCTGCTTATTCTCCTTGATCTGTCCGAAGCCTTTGACACTGTTGACCACCCTCTCTTGCTCCAAACCCTCCAATCCTTCAGCTTATTTGACACAGCCCTCTCGTGGCTCTCTTCCTTTCTGTCAAACCGTACCTTTAGTGTAGCCTTCTCTGGGGCCTCCTCTGCACCGTCGCCACTTACTGTCGGAGTACCGCAAGGCTCTGTCCTCGGTCCCCTTCTCAATCTACACGTCATCACTAGGTTCCCTAATAAAGTCCCACGGTTTACAATATCATTTGTATGCTGATGACACCCAGATCTACTTCTCTGCACCAGACCTTTCTCCTTCCTTGCTAACCCGTGTCACTAACTGTCTTTTTTAGTGGCGGCGATGTCGGGAGTGGCAGATTAGGGGTTAATAAATGTATTATAGTGTTTGCGATGCGGGAGGGCTACGGTTTAGGGGTTAATAGGTAATTTATGGGTGTTAGTGTACTTTCTGACAGCTTAGTTATTAGTTTTATGCTACAGCTTTGTAACGTAAAACTCATAACTACTGACTTTAGATGGCGGTACGGATCTTGTCGGTATAGGGTGTACCGCTCACTTTTTGACCTCACCGCAAAACTTGTATTGGCACTATGGAAGTCCCATTGAAAAAGGACTTTTTAAAAAGGTGCGGTACTGACGTTGCGTAACGGCCAAAAAGGTGTGCGGTACACCTATACCTACAAAATGTGTAATAGCAGCATTAGAAAAAAAGCAGCGTTATGAAACATAACGCTGCTTTTTCACTCATAATGCCAAACTCGTAATCTAGCTTAAAGGGACAGTCTACACCAGAATTTGTATTGTTTTAAAAGATAGATAATAATCCCTTTATTACCCATTCCCCAGTTTTGCATAACCAACACTGTTATATTTATATACTTTTTACCTCTGTGATTATCTTGTATCAAAGCCTCTGCAAACTGCCTCTTTATTTCCGTTCTTTTGACAGACTTGCAGTTTAGCCAATCAGTGCTGGCTCCCAGGTAACTTCATGTGCATGAGCACAGTGTTATCTATATGAAACACATGAACTAACACCCTCTAGTGGTAAAAAACTGTTAAAATACATTCTGAAAAGAGTTGTCCTTCAAGGTCTAAGAAATTAGTATTTGAACCTCCTAGGTTTAGCTTTCAACTAAGAATACCAATAGAACAAAGCAAAATTGGTGGTAAAAGTAAATTGGAAAATTGTTTAAAATTACATGCCCTATCTTAATCATGAAAGTTTGTTTTGGACTAGACTGTCCCTTTAAAGATAGCAAGAGAACGAAAAAAAATGTGTAATAGGAGTAAATTAGAAAGTTACTTAAAATCTCATGCTCTATCTGAATCATGAAAAAAATTGGGTTCATTGTCCATTTAACTGGCCAGCTCTAGCTATACTGTCCCTGAAAAACTGCACGCAAAAAAACTGGACAGACAAGTTTGCCCCACTATTTTTCAGTTTCTAGTTTTTCTTTAACATGAATAGATAACCCCTAAAGGCACTAACATATCCTATAATACATAAACAGTATGTGATGCTAATGATATCAGTCAGAAAATACATACATTGTAGTCTTTATTGAAATATAAAATATAAAGGAAGTATAAAAGTTGTCAAGCCTCCTATTAATAAATACATGTAATGATAGCAATTAAATTGCATTTCCTAAAATAAATAAAAGCATTAAAAGTGATATAAACATTATTTATTACATTTTATGTACTTGATATATAAACATATACTGATACAACATAGAATTTATGCTAAGAAGCAACAATTTACAGTTTTCTGTACAATCAGTAAACATACTCAGACACTGAATTCTAAATGGAACTAGATGGTCCCTAGGACAAAATATTATTCAGGTCAAATCTATCTATCTGTCTATGTATGAAATCATAATAATAGGAATATTAATTCAACATATTACTCAGCAGTTTATTAGGTATAAGTTTTGCAGTACAATAATCAGAAGGTGATGCATGCATGTTTAATATTCCTTTAAGCTTTAAAATACTTAATTAAAAGATAAAAACACATTCTGATGCATTTATTTAAGATTTTAAGCTTGAGCTAAATGTTTACCATTTTTGTTAAACCTGAAAACAATCTTGTTTTTTAACAATTGATCTTAGTGTGCACAACTGCTTTATGACATAAAAAAACAATATGATCTTTGAATTGTCAAAATACACTGTGTGTTACATTCCAAAATCTGTATTCAACAGATCACAGCTTTCAGACTAGAAAAATCCAAAACCATGTGAAAATGGTTCTAGAAAAGTAGATTTTTGATGGTCTAGAACAGTGTTTTTCAACCAGTATGCTGTGGCACACTAGTGTGCCGTGAGAGATTCTCAGGTGTGCCGCGGCAGACTGACAACAGTGTGACATAGTTTTTAAATTTTGCTTGTTTTTTTATTCTGGGCCTTTTTTTTTTTTTTTAATAACTTTATTTATTATTGGAATCCAATACATACATGGCAGAAAGCATAAGTCAATTCAAATTTATGACAATGTTCTGATAAAGTCCAATATGAAGGTCTAAGAGGCAGTACAGTGCAAGATTCTACATTTGGTTACATAAACAACGACCTGTACAGCTCCTCCATGTAGAGGTATGGGTTCACATTTTCTTATATGTAATATAACAGCATAGTGCATAAAACAGAAACAAACAGAATTACAAACAAACAAAAGGTAGCACAGACGCATAATACGAACACAGAATAACTCACCTGGGGCCCCCTGGTGTAGTCCACCCCCCACGGACACGCGGTAGGAGCAAGAAAGGGAGAAGGAGGTGTCAGTGAAAGTGACGTCATGCAAAAAGGCATCAAAGTGAGTAGGCTTATACCCTACCAGCGCGGTATTACTGGTTAACTTTGGCAGGGGCAGGGAAAGACCAATTTCCTTTAAGGTTTTCATTTAAGATAAAAAGGCTGTTTCTGAATGGGTATATGATCTTTTCCCTGACTGCCTCTGGTAGATATAAAAGATAGGTCTCCCATTTAGATATGAAACGTTTTATTCGTTTTTCTGGATCACCCTTCACATCTGCCTGTTCGATTAGCATTTGCGTGTGTATGTTTCTGAGAAGCTTTTGAAGAGAAGGGGTTTTGTCACTAGCCCAGCCCTCCAGAATCACTTGTTTAGCTAAAACTATGACTGTGGATACTAAGCTGTCAAAAGAGGGTGGGTTGTCATTAAGGGTCAGGAAAATTATACGTTGAGCTGAGAGAACTATCTGAGTATTTGTTGCTTTCGTGAGCCAGTATGAGATCTTGAGCCAGTAGCTCCTTAGTTTGGGGCAATTCCATAGCAAATGCAGCCAGTCTGGAGAAGCCAAGCTGCACTTGGGGCAAGTATCTTTAGCTCCAGGAACCCATCTAGAATGAAGATGCGGGGTTATGTAGGCCTGGTGTATGAATTTTAAGTGTGACTCCCTCAACTTAGCAGAAATGGTGACTGTCTGTATTTTTCTCAGGCTTGCGTGAATGAGCTCATCATTAACTAGTAAGTCATTAAATCCATCCCATTTTGATACAATCCCACACATAGTTGAGTCTTCAAAACATTTTAGGATTAAGTTGTATGTGTGTATGATTTTATATGAACCCTGCCTTGATAGCACACATAGATTATCAATCTGGGTAGGCTGCTTGGGGAGATACCCTTCTGTTTTTAATTTATTTATATAATGTCTGCACTGAAAATATGCGAAGCCATGGGAGTTTGGGAGACCAAACACTTCCCTTAACTCCTGAAAAGGGATAATTTCTGAAGTCAAAGGGTTAATAAGATGCTTAATTGTGGTAAGCTTTTGATTGCGCCATTCCTGAAATGCCTTTGTAGTGTATCCAGGAAGGAAATTTAGGTTACCCTGGATTGGCAAATATTTACTTACTGATTTGTCCACCCCCCACAACCTGCACAACCTGGCCCAAGCCCTAAGCGGATCCCTATATAATACATGAGACTGTATGTGTGAGGGTAATGAAGTGAAGTGTGCATGGGGCAGGAAAGCCAAACTTATTGGTTTAACCAAGTTATCTTCTAGGGCGAGGACAGTGAATCGATTGTTACCAACTAGCCAATCCAGTATGAGTTTAGACAAAGTGGCCCAGTTATACCATGAAATATTCGGGAGACGGAGACAGGGGCATAGCTAGGTAGTTTTGCCCTATCCTATGTTTCTTACCTCGCCAAATAAACTGCCCTAAAGCAGATTGTAATGATTTGGTGTCATGTTGGGTGAGAAGAAGGGGTAACATCTGCAGAGGGTATAAAAGTTTGGGCAGCGCTACCATTTTGAACAGATGAATTCGGCCCATAAGAGATAGGGGCAAACTATGCCAACCTGAGAGTAAGAGTTTGATGTTGCTTATAGTATTTGTCAAGTTTAACTGGTATAGTTTATTAGGGTTCACATGTACACGAATGCCCAGATACTTAAATGATCCGTCTGTAATTTTAAGTGTGGTGTTTGTCAGAGTGGTGTTCTGCTTATTTTGCAGCCAAGTAACCTCCGATTTATTGACATTAATTTTGTAACCTGTAAAAGTTCTGAAACTTCTGATTACCTCTAAGAGGGGGTTCAAATTAGTAGCAGGATTGCCTATAAATAACAACAAGTCGTCTGCATATAGCGACAGATGTTGTTTGTGGTCCAAGACGTCTAATCCCGCACATTTTTGTCGGATGTGGCATGCTAGGGGTTCTATGGCCAGGTCAAATAGCAAAGGGGACAGAGGGCATCCCTGCCTAGTGCCCCTCTGCAATACAAATGAGGGGGACAGCTCACCATTAACTATCAAGGACGCCTTAGGGGCTGTATATAACCGTTGGAGAAAGGTTGTAAAGTTGCCTGAAAGGCCGAATTTTTCTAGTGACGTGTGTAAATGATCCCATTCGATCCTGTCAAACGCCTTCTCCGCGTCAAGGGCGAGGAGACAGGCGTCTTGCAGGTTCACAGGACTAGAGGTGTAGGAGTTATGCCAATAATGGGAGGTAATTACCAATGTTTTCCTGATATTAATCACTGATGATCTCCCTTTTACAAACCCGGTCTGATCTGTGTGTATGATTGAGGGAAGAACCTGGGCCAACCGGTCAGCTAGAATTTTTGTCAGTAGTTTATAGTCGCTGTTTAATAATGAAATTGGGTGATATGAGGAGGTATCCGTGGGATCTTTGTCCGGTTTGGGGATAAGACAGATGTTTGCCTCCGAAAATCTGGCATCTATTCGAGAGGAACCTTCTAGGTATGCGGTATATAGGGAGGCTAGGGTTGGGGCTATCTCATTCACAAGGAGTTTAAAGTATTCTGCAGGTAGCCCATCAGGGCCTGCTGCTTTTCCAAGCTTGGATCTGTTTACAGCCCTAATTACTTCCTGGGGAAGAATGCTGGCGCTAAGTAGTGAGTTATGCTCTTCTGAGAGAGTCGGGGTATGCGTGGCGTCCCAAAATCTCTGCTTGGCCTCCAAACTAATCTCCTGACTGGTGTATAATGAAGTGTAGTATTTAACAAACTCTGATAAAATTTCCTTTTTGTTTGAAGTTAAATGTGATTGGGCTTTTATGGCTAATATGTGTGATTTAGGCATATAGAGTTTGACCAAATTTGCTATCAGCTTACCCGACTTGTTGCCATGCCTGAAGTACCGCCCTTGTCTGTGTATATCAAAATTGATATGTGTCCCTAGCCATTTTAAGTTCATAATATTTTTTTTTAGATCTAGAGGTGGGGTTAGAGAGGTACTCATTATATGCCCCAGTGAGGTCTGCTAAAAAGGTCTCGTCAATTTTTTTGATACTTTTATTATGATGTGCAGTAAAAGAAGTAATAACACCCCTCATGACTGGCTTGGAGGCGTGCCAAAATAAGTTAGGGTCCTCTTTATGTTGGTCATTATCTGAGGCATAATTTACCCACGCACTCTTCAGATGCTGGCGAAAATGTATGTCATTGTATAAATAAGAGGGAAATCTCCAGGATCTATCCGGAGGTCTTATGGGTGTTGGCTGAAGTAAGAAATGAATTGGGGCATGATCTAAGATTGTTATGTGTTCTATGGTCGGATGCAAGATTTGTGGCGTTATAACAGAGAAGGTGAGGAAATAATCTATACGTGAAAGGGTGCTGTGTGTCTTAGACAGGCAGGTATAGTCTCTCTCTAGTGGATTCAGTACTCTCCACACGTCGACAAGGCTCAAAGTGACCTTTAGGTTGCTTAACAGTGAAACCTCTCTCTTGTACCTTGAGTGTGAGTATCTTAAGGAACTAGCTGCTGCGGGTCCCTGAACCTATCCAAGGGGAGGGCTTGGGCCAAGTTATAGTCCCCTCCTAGAATAATAGGAGCAGTGTAAGTGGCTAATTTAGCTATGAGAGAGGACCAAAATGAAGGGCTAAATTAATTGGGGCCATAAACATTACATAGGGTGTATTCAAGATTCCCCACTTTTAGGACTGCTAGTATATATCTACCGTTCCTATCTATCTCTACTTGTGAAAAGGATACCTGGAGGCCCTTTCTTACCAAAATGGCTACCCCTCTCTTTCTACCCTCAGTAGGGGAGTACAGAATATGCCCTACCCATCTAACCTTCAATTTCTCATGTTCCTCAGAGGTCAATTTGGTCTCCTGGAGCAGAGCTATATCGGTGTGAAGTTTTTTAAGCTGTTGTAGAATCATGCTCCTTTTTGCGGGGGACGTAATGCCCCCAACATTCCAGGAAGTTAACCTAAGGTTTATAGCCATATGGTTCTAGTATGAAGGTAAAAGTGAGCAAGAGTGAGTTGTGAGTTGCGCGGTATATGTCTTTGCTCCTGAGCCTCTAACCTGAAACGTGTTAGGACATAGGCCCCGCCAATGGGGTAAGGAACCTGTGTGTAGAATGTAAATGGAGGCTCAAGGAGTTGAAATTCAAGGGGTTGACTCACCAGCAGGAAAAAAAGGATAGGGGCAATTTTCTCTGAATTCGTGTCCATGGGGGGAAAGACCCGGGGTACCCCAGAAGTGATCTGTGGACGGATCCAAAAAAAGGACAAAGTTAGAGGCAGGCACTTCGTTAAATACAAGAAATTATCAGGCAAGGCAACTATGCGGTTTAACAGATCAAAATGTTCGGTACACGGCATTAGCATTTGCAATGAAACTTCAGTGGGACTATACATAGCCTTATCTAGGGTAAACCGGGAGGACTCTAGGATATAAGATAAGGTAGAGGTATACAATCTTGGCTGTACCCATGTCAACACTTGCTGTCATAAAGGCAATCTGTCTATAAGGAAACTGAGAGAATAATAAAATCACATAACAATAACAGGTATTGTGACATCCCAGCTCTATGAACCAGCCCGTGGGAGGGTGGGGAAGGGGCGATAAGGCCACTTGGAACCCTGGGATTTGTAGTGGGGCTTTAGAGAGAAGAAATGAACCAATGTTTTTTTCACACAGTAGGCGCCAGGAAATGGGTCTTAGGTGACAAGGCTGGGGAGGTGGCGGGGATGGTGGCGGATAATGATGGTGTATGAGCTTGATGTCAATATGCCGGGCCCAAAACATTACTACGACACCAATAGCCACCCGTATCAGAGGGCATGTGGTGGACATAAGGTCCCCGCGAAAGTTTAAGAGGGGCAAAGCAGGGTTGAGGCCTCTCGGGGGGTATAGGGGAAACCAGCAGTAACTGAGAAATGTCTTGATAGAACTCATACTGGAACCAAGATTTAAGTACACTGAATAGTGTCTCCCAACTTTAACAATTTTATGCACAAGAAAACAAAAACCTGTGCAAACAGTGCAACAACAAAGAGAGCAAATTGTCATTTGCGGGGCCGTGTATCCGGTCACACACAGAACTGAGAGGTGTAACCAGAGCCACAGACCCCGCAAGAGCAAGGTACACATTGTAATAAACATGATGTGCAGTTAAAGATACTGTGAGCATTGATACTTAATAAAGTCTCATCATCCATTTTCTTGTTTCCGTTCTGATGCCAGGTACGCCTATGCTGCCGCAGGCGAGTGGAAGGTCTTGAGGCCTGAGTTGCTCTGGATCTTCAGGGTAGCTGGAAATATGAGCGCAAATTTATGCCCCTGGTCATGCAAAGTGGAGCAAATAGAAGCAAAGTTTTTGCGTCTCCTGGTGACCTCGACTGAAAAGTCTTGAAATAGTAAGATGCGGTGGTCTTCGAAGATAACTTCCTTGGCCTCCCTATAGGCTCTTAGGATCGCCAACTTGTCTTGGAAATTCAAGCATTTAAATATGACTTGTCGTGGCCTCTCTCTGGAATTTTCCAAATGCCTGTTGGGGCCTATGCGATGTGATCTTTCTATATCTAGAGGCAAACAGTCCTGAGGCAGGCCTAAGAGTTTTGGAAGTGTCAAAGCGGCAAATCCTAGCAGGTCTTTGTCTTTAATAGATTCAGGGAGGCCTATGATTCGGAGGTTATTGCGCCTGCTACGATTTTTCAAGTCCTCCACTTTATCCATTAGTTGTTGGTTTTGTTTCAGTAGGCGTTTTAGAGAGACGTCTGATTCGTGCTGTCTGTCTTCGACCCCCGAGATTCTTTGTTCCGCGGCTGATATGCGGGTAGAGAAAAGCCGCACTTCGCTGGTTAAGGTGTCAACACCCGCCTGCAAGCTGTCCATTTTTGGTAGAAAAAAAGCCTTAAGGTCCTGCAGGAGCGAGGAATGGTCACCTGAGGAGCTGCTTTCAGCATCTGCAAACGGTGGGTTGGCCTGTGTTTCTAGTAGGGGCTTTTGTTTTTTTTCCAGGTTTTTTGATCGGTAACTCATGGTGCTACTTAAAGGCGAGGGCAGCCTATGAAAATACTCGTCCACTTTCATAGAACAAAATGCAGAAAAGTCTGAAAGTATTGTACTACTTTGATGAAGCCACCAGGTGGCGTTGTTGTGCTGTACAATGCGGCAAATGAGTGGAACTAGGTGGAGGGGAAATGGAGGACAGGAGAAAAAATAAACTCAGATAAAAAATAGAGAAGAAATTGTAGTTATCACACCCCAGGCTGCAGATGTGAAGTGTTAAAAAAAATTAGCTATACCAGCTATGCAGATTGTGTTGCTTCCTTCTCCCACTGGCAGATCTTCCACTCACACAGTTAAGGGATCCCAAATATGATCCTAAAAAATTGAGGGCCTTTTTTTATTTTAAGTGAGATGATGACTGATGGGGGGGACTTTTCCCAGTGCGGGGGTGTCCCTCTTTCAAATTTTGAATTATTGGGAGGTATGTGACAGGCTCATCAGGCATCATTTACAACCATGACATATTGACATTCATTCACAGACAATCATTAGCATCATTTACAACCATGACATATTGACATTCATTCACAGACAATCATTATGATTGTTTGTGAATTAATGTCAATATGTCATGTATAGTTTGTAGGAGGCATGGCATGACAGTACAGTACAGTGTGTGTGTATGTATGTATGTTTGTGTGTATATATATATATATATATATATATATATATATGTGTGTGTGTGTGTGTGTATGTATGTGTGTGTGTATATATATATATATATATACATACATACATACATACATACACACATATATATACACACACACACACTGTATTAAGCTACAATGTGTTATTTTGTAAAATTTTGGGATGATGGTGTGCCTCAGGAGTTTTTAATGTAAAAAAAGTGTGCCACGGCAAAAAAAAAGGTTGAAAATCACTGGTCTAGAATACTATGGCTGCATTATCTCAGTGCAGAGTGTTATTAAAGATAACAAGGTACAAAATCACTGGAAATCAAGTAAAACCTGTCGTATCGACCAGATTTGGGATCTGTTACCAACAGTCTTTAGTGCATCTGCTCACAGCAAATTTTTAAATTATTCATGTATTCCATCGTCTGAAGCACTTATATAAAAGAGGGGAGACTTACAGACCTTTGTCAGTGAGCACCTAAGGGTATGTGTGAGTTATAACGTATTTATAAGACCTCAAAATAAGCTCTTTAGATGATGGTTTAATAAATTTGTCACCATTAGTGAAATTTGTCATATTTAGTGAATGTAAAGAGAAACATCTTACTTATTAATTATATATCATTTATGCTTTGTCAGTCTAATAACATTTTTACTGTGATCCAAAATAGATACACATCACTAGAAGGGGCATGGGGGGGGGGGGGTAACTTTTATTACAGGGTTTATGAGCATTTACTGGAATTTACCTCAGGGGCACAGGATTTAAGAGCATTTACTGGAATTTACCTCAGTGGCAGAGATACAGCCCTGAGTAGGTATAATGTATGTAAACTATTGAAACCTGCATATGACAAAGAGGACAGACAAGAACAAACAAGTGCACTTCCTTTAGTGAAAAGGTTTATTATGTCATGAAATACAGTTTTTGTGGTGTTATTTAGCCCTAAATAGTGGGGCAGAGTGAAATCTGAAAGATAATGAAGAGCTACTAGGGCTTTCTACTAATTATCCCGAGCCTGATTCTCTAAAGTTCTCTGGGTTTGTGAGATTTTCTAATAAATCTCATGAGTACTATGAAGCCCTAATTCTATAAATACAGTTTCTTACCTTGTGAACAATGTGTCTCAGAAAGGGGCGTTTCCTCTTTTATGTATGTGAGGGTGAGGTATACATTACAATAGGACTCACACAAAATGTAATTTATAAAGTGTATGAAATGAGTAAATGAAATATTGAAATAAAACTATGCAGTAAAAAATATAATATTTAAGTCACACAGTAGAAATAGTAATAAAACTACACAGCAGGTGGAAAAATGCTGTGAAATTCATCCTTATATATACAAAAAAAGTAAAAGAGTGTTGTTTTCCTTGTATTAAAATGAATTTCACTGCCTCTGCTAGATGGCTAAACAGCGTAATTCTATAGGTTTAGCTGAAAGTTCTCCACAAGGTCTCGCTTATATGTCCCGTACAGATCTTGCTGACTTTTTTTTTGCGAACTAAAAGGTGGCGAGGTTGTGAAACTACACAAAACATTAACTACCCTCAGAGTAAAACACAAAAAATAGAGATGATTATGAGACAATGTATGTGGAAAATAGTGTTATTGGATGTGGTATTTCGAGTAAAGTGAACCCCTGCTCCCTGGGTCTCCCAGTCAAGTTTCCAGTTAACTCCATTACTTTCTATGCAAGGCATCTCGCAACTCGCATCTCGCAGGGACAGATGCCTTTTTTTATAGAATTCACTAAGGACAGCCCCTGCGAGTCTCAGCATGCCCCCCCCCCCCATCCTGACAAGTATAGATCATTGTACCCATGTATTAGACATGTCTGCAAAAGTAAAAGAAAGCGGAAACCAATTTGGTTTTCCAAAGAAGTAGCACATGCTGTAAAGACAAAAAAGATAGCTTATAAAAATTACAGACACACACAATCAGATGATGATATGAAAATATAGAGACTCCAACAAAAAAAAGACTAAGCAGTTAATTAGGAAGGTTAAAGCTAATGCAGAAGAGAAGATAGCACAGTCAGTAAAACATGGGGACAAAAGATTCTTTAGATATATCAGTGAAAGAAGAAAAAATAAGGTAGGAATAGTAAAATTGAAATCAGTTGTTGGTAGAATAATAGAAGCAGATAAGCAAATTGCAGACTGTCTCAATGATTACTTCTGTTCTGTTTTCACTAAAGATTGTGAAGATAGAATGTCTACATTAAAGGGACAGTATACACTCATTTTCATATAACTGCATGTAATAGACACTACTATAAAGAATAAGATGAACAGATACTGATATAAAAATCCAGTATAAAACTGTTTAAAAACTTACTTAGAAGCTGTCAGTTTGGCTCTGTTGAAAAGGTAGTTGGAAAGCCCACTGTAAGTGGAAAATAAGACACTCCCCCCCCTCCCCCTTCTTTTGCATATGAAAAGACCCTTTACACAAACAGGAGCAAGCTGGAGAAGGTAGCTGACAGTATTCACATAAAACTTTGGGGCTTGGTTAGGAGTCTGAAAATCAGAGCAATGTTATTTAAAAATAAGCAAAACTATACATTTATTTAAAAAAAAAAAACTTTATGGGCTATATAAATAGATCATCTACAAAACATTTATGCAAAGAAAAAATGAGTGTATAATGTCCCTTTAAGGGATGCTAGAAACAAGCTTAACAGTAATCTTTTTACAGAGGATGAGGTTTTGTTAGCATTATCAAAAATAAATGTTAAAAAGGCAGTGGGTCCTGTTAATATTCATTCAAGGGCTTTAAAAGAACTTTGATCAGTGCTAACTGTCCCATTAACTGATCTGTTTAATCCGTCACTTTTAACAGGAGCTGTCCCAGATGATTGTAGAATAGCAAATGTAATACCTCTTCATAAAAAGGGCAGTAGGGAAGAATTTGGTAACTACAGGCCAGTTAGTTTAACATCAGTAGTAGGGAAATTAATGGAAAGCCTCTTAAAAGAAAGAATTATGACTTACATAAAGACAAACAATTTAGAGGACCAAAATCAGCATGGTTTTACTTCAGGGAGATCATGTCAGACTAATCTAATTGACTTCTTTGATTATCTAACAAAATTATTAGACAAGGGTGGAGCAGTTGATGTAGCATATCTAGATTTCAGCAAAGCATTTGACACCGTCCCACACAATAAACTAATTCACAAACTTTATCTCCTTGGTCTAGACTCAAAAATTGTGAACTGTGTGGAATAATGGCTTACAGACAGAAAACAAAGTGTCTTAGTAAATGGAGTTCATTCAGCAGAGGGGGCTGTTACTAGTGGTGTTCCTCAGGTGTCAGTTCTGGGGCCTGTTTTGTTTAACATATTTATCTGTGATATCAGCAAAGGGCTACAGGGGAAAGTATGTCTGTTTGCAGATGATACAAACATGTGTAACAGAGTGGATGTTCCAGGGGGGTAGACAAAATGAGAAGTGATATACAACAATTGGAAGATTGGACAAACAACTGGGATCTAAAATTTAACACAGCAAAGTGTAAAATAATGCATTTAGGGAAGAAAAATCCAAATGTTAATTACAGACTCAATGACACTTTACTGACTGTTACAGATGAGGAACAGGACTTGGGAGTTATTATTTCAGATGATTTAAAACTTAGTAAACAATGTAGTAATGCAGCGAGTAAGGCTAGCAGAATGCTTGGATGTATTGGTAGAGGTATTTGCAGCAGAAATAGTAAGGTTCTTATGACACTTTATAGATCATTAGTTTTGCCTCATCTTTCTGAAGATATAGCCTCCAGAACTGCACACAATACTCAAGATATTAACAAACTTGAATCTGTGCAAAGGAGGGCTACCAAAATGGTACATGGTCTAAAAAATAAAACTTACCAGGATAGGCTCAATGACCTAAATATGTATAGCTTAGAGGAGAGAAGGGAAAGAGGTGATATGATAGCAACTTTCAAGTACATTAAAGGGTTTAGTAAAACTGAGGCTGTGGGTATTTTACATAAAATGGAAAATTCAAGAACAAGGGGTCATGATCTCAAGCTAAAGGGTAGTAGATTCAGGAGTAGTTTGAGGAAGCACTTCTTTACAGAAAGGGTGATTGATTTATGGAATAAACTTACTCAAGAGGTAGTAGCGACAAACACTGTGGGAACTTTAGAAATGCCTGGGACAAGCATAAGGCTATCCTACGAACTAGATAAGTTTATACTGTTAGGTAAGGTCGGGCAGACTTGCTGGGCCTATGGCTCTTATCTGCCATCAATATCTATCGGCTAGATTTAGAGTTTTGCATTAGAAGGGGTGCGTTAGCTACGCATGCTTTTTTTTCCCCGCACCTTTTAAATACCGCTGGAATTTAGAGTTCACAGAATGGCTGCGTTAGGCTCCAAAAAGGGAGTGTATAGGCATATTTAACGTCACTACAACTCTCAATACCAGCGGTGCATATGGATGCGGCCAGCTTCAAAAACGTGCTTGTGCACGATTCCCCCATAGGAAACGATGGGGCAGTTTGAGCTGAAAAAAACCTAACACCTGCAAAAAAGCAGTGTAACTTAGGGGGGGTGTTAGTGTTAGGGTTAGACTTAGCTTTAGGGGTTAATACATTTATTAGAGTAGCGGCGAGGTCCGGTCGGCAGATTAGGGGTTAATAATTGAAGTTAGGTGTCGGCGATGTTAGGGAGGGCAGATTAGGGGTTAATACTATTTATTATAGGGTTTTTGAGGCGGGAGTGAGGCGGATTAGGGGTTAATAACTTTATTATAGTAGCAGTGAGGTCCGGTCGGCAGATTAGGGGTTAATAATTGTTGGGGGGGGCAGATTAGGGGTTAATAAATATAATATAGGGGTCGGCGGTGTTAGGGGCAGCAGATTATGGGTACATAGGGATAACGTAGGTTGCGGCGGTGTGCGGTCGGCAGATTAGGGGTTAATAAAAATTATTAGAGTGGCGGCGATGTGGGGGGACCTCAGTTTAGGGGTTCATAGGTAGTTTATGGGTGTTAGTGTACTTTAGAGCACAGTAGTTAAGAGCTTTATGAACCGACGTTAGCCCAAAAAGCTCTTAACTCCTGGCTTTTCTCTGCGGCTGGAGTTTTGTCGTTAGATTTCTAACGCTCACTTCAGCCAAGACTCTAAATACCGGCGTTAGAAAGATCCCATTGAAAAGATAGGATACGCAAATGGCGTAGGGGGATCTGCGGTATTGAAAAGTCGCGGCTGGAAAGTGAGCGTTAGACCCTTACCTACACGACTCTAAATACCAGCGGTAGCCCAAAACCAACGTTAGGAGCCCCTAACGCTGGTTTTGACGGCTAATGCAAAACTCTAAATCTAGGCGTTAGTTTCTATGTTTGGTATCAGTTAGGTTTAAGACACAAGATTATATCATTATTATCTTATGTCACCTTATAACTGTCAAACAAGTATAAAGGACATTCCAGAGAAAATTGTAATCCAGATGAATGCATTTCAGTTTTGAATAGAATTTTTTTTGTAATATACAAGTATTAGAAAAAATGCTTCTAATAAAAATTATAGCTTTTTTAAAAGTGTATTTAAGTATGCAGCGTGCACCAGCATTTTAAACACAGCACTTGCTCAGAGAGCCTAAGGTTCTTGTACCATCTAGTAATTACTCAATTTGTTAATTGCGGACAGTACACAAGCCGCACTGGTGCTCTGAGCAGCTGCAGTATTTAAAATACTGGTGCACTGAGCATATCTAGCTATGCATCACACGCATACTAAAACTGATGACTTTTACTAGAAGCATTTTTGCCAATACATTTATATTGCAAATAGGTTTCTATTTAAAGATGTCTTCTATATATTGACATTTGCCAAATTTAAGTGATGGTAAATTCACCAAAGTAAGTTTGCATAGTTTAAAATTTTAACTTTTAATGTTGAGCATTTTGATGTTATTATTTATGTTAGAAATGCAATATATCTTTTGTAAGACCCCCTTTTTATGAGTCCCCATTAGCTGTTTCAATTCTGCCTCTGTCTCAGAATTTCTTATTCTTCTGTTTGACAGGCAGCTGTTGTAGCCAATAGGAGCTGCACCATATGCCCTATGCAAGACACTGCCAGCACGATCCCGTGCTGGTAACTTGAAGCCGTCTCAGCTAAAAGTAGAACTGCACAAACACAGTTTGTAATGCTATTTGCGCTTCTTAAACAGTGAATCTGCTTTACAGTAGCGATTCACAGTACAATATAAGCTCCAGTTGATCTTAACTTAATCCCTTTAAAAAGGTAATCTATTTAACACATGCTATCATATCCCTGAATTCTATTTCTAGCAGGAAATGTATCTAAGCCATTTTTAAATGTATCTAAGGTATTGGCATTTACTACCTCCTTAGGTAATGAATTCCACAATTTTAATGCTCTTACAACGAAAAATTGTTTACGCTGCAGGAGATTAAGGGGTATATTTATTAACTGTTGGACGGACATGATCCACTGTAGAAGATAATGTCTGCCCAACATTGCTAAATGCCGACAGCATACAATGTCAGCATTTAACATTGCGCAAGGATTTCTAGTGAAATGCTTGTGCAATGCCGCCCCCTGCACATTCCCTAGCAGGGGGTGTCAATTATCCCGATCGTATCTTATCAGGATAATTCTGTCATTCACCTCAGAGGTGGCAGACAATTTAAGGAGCAGCGGTCTTAAGATTGCTTTTACTTAACTTACAAGACTCGTGCGGAAAAAGCAGCATCCGCTGCATCATAAATATACCCCTTAAACTCCTTTTCTCTACCCTTAAATTGTGACTTCTTGTTACAAACAATTTTCTTGGGATAAACAGAACTGCTGCCAACTCTGTATATGGGCCTTAAATATATTTATAAAGTAATCACAACACCACTCAAGAGCCCTTTTTCTAGAGAAAACCGACCCAGTTTGGCTAACCTCTCCTAATAGAGACCTCAGAACTACACTCCATACTTAAAGGGACAGTCAAGTCCAAAAAAAAACGTTCATGATTAAAATGTAATTTTAAACAACTTTTCAATTTACTTTTATCACCAATTTTGCTTTGTTATCTTGGTATTCTTAGTTGAAAGCTAAACCTAGGAGGTTCATATGCTAATTTCTTAGACCTTAAAGGGCCAGTGTACACAGTAATCACCAGTCTATGTCCATAAAGGAAATACAGTGACTAAAGAAATTATACATATATAGTTAAACTTGCTAAGTATATGTTTTGCAAATTGTAGCTTTTTATTCCTGCCTCTATGAGTATTAGCCACGGTGCTGGCACTCCCCCATAAAAGAGCTGAGCTGTGCTTTAGTCTAGCACGCCCAACCTCCAATCATAGGCTATATGCAAATTCCTATGTCAGATAAGCATTAGAAATTTGCCTGCACAAATCCTCTCTAATCCCTGCTAAACTGTAAAAATACATCATTTTTAAAAATTCCTATGTGCCATAAAAGTCAGAGCTTTGACTGCAGACATCGGCTCTGTTATATTGATGAGACTGGGACAGGCTGAAGAACGGCAAGACAAGCAGAGAGATCACTTCAGCTAAACTTCTCACAGCGTAGTGAGCATATCAGGAGGACTACGCACTTGTAACAACACAGACATCATTTGACCTGAAATTCTTACCTCTGTATTTGTGCAGACAGTGGGGCCTATCTATCCGTACGGAGCTTGAGGGCTTGTGTTTCTGGCGAGCCTGCAGGCTCGCCAGAAACGCAAGTTATGGAGTAGCGGTCTAAAGATGGCTGCTCCATAACCCTGTCTGCCTGCTCTGATGAGGCGGACAGGAATCGCCGGAATTCAACCCGATTGAGTATGATCAGGTTGATTGACAACCCCTGCTAGCGGCTGATTGGCCACGAGTCTGCAGGGGGTGGCGTTGCACCAGCAGCTCACAAGAGCTGCTGGTGCAATGCTGAATACGGAGAGCGTATTGTTCTCCGCATTCAGCGAGGTCTGTCGGACCTAATCCGCACTGTTGGATCAGGTCAGACAGACATTTCATAAATAGGCCTCAGTGTATGTATTTCTGCAGTGAGAATCTGTTTTGTTGCAAGTACGTAGTCCTCCTTATATGCTCACTGCGCTGTGAGAAGTTTAGCTGAAGTGATCTCTCTGCTTGTCTTGCCGTTCTACAGCCGTTCTCAGTCTCATCAATCTTACAGAGCCGATGTCTGCAGTCAAAACTCTGATTTTTTTACACATAGGAATTTTTAGCAGTCAATGCAGGGCAGCCACGGCATCTGAGCACGTAAACAGCTATACAATGTCAGGCACAGCTTATCAGGCAGCTTGTTGCAAAAGCTTTAGGAGAGGACAGTACATGCGCAATGCACTGAGGGGGAGTAACAGAAGACTGGTCGAGCCGCCAGAACATTTTCTAAGGGGTTTAGGCAAAGTGCATTGTATACAGACATTTCAAAAAAATATTTCTAAATACAGAGCATTATTAAAACAGAATGCTCAGCACCACTATACTCAACTATTCCTGCTATTGTGTTTAAAAATTGAACACTTTTTGGGTAAACTGTCCCTTTAAAGGGCGCCTCTAATCTAAATGCATTTTGACAGTTCACCACTAGAGGGCGTTAGTTCATGTGTTTCATATAGATAACATTGAGCTCATGCACATTAATTTACTGAGGAGTGAGCACTAATTGGCTTAAAGGGACAGTATACACTCATTTTCATATAACTGCATGTAATAGACACTACTATAAAGAATAAGATGTACAGATACTGATATAATAATCCAGTATAAAATGGTTTAAAAACGTTCTTAGAAGCTTTCAGTTTAACTCTGTTGAAAAGGTAGCTGGAAAGCCCCCTGCAAGTGAGAAATAAGACACTGCCCCCTCCCCCTTCTTTTGCATGTGAAAAGACCCTTTACACAAACAGGAGCAAGCTGGAGAAGGTAGCCGACGGTATTCAAATAAAACTTTGGGGCTTGGTTAGGAGTCTGAAAATCAGAGCATTGTTATTTAAAAATAAGCAAAATTATACATTTTTTTAAAAAAAAAACTTTATGGGCTATATAAATAGATTATCTACAAAACATTTATCCAAAGAAAAAATGAGTGTATAATGTATAATACCTATCTACACACCCTTCCTGAATGACCAATAGAATTCACCTAAATGGGTCGCGATGTCACGACCAATCAAACACTTAAGACATTGTATACATCAACCACTTTATATATAAACATGCTGGTTCTATGCCATCGTCTTTTAATGAAAAACACCACATTTTGCTTAAAAAGATACTGCGATTCAGTTTGAATTAGCGTTCTATAAATCTCGAACATAAATTATATTCATCCCTGTCAAGTCCGTAAACCGGAAATGACGTTACGTCTCTTGACATTGATGTACCTAGGATCAACACTCCAATTCATAACGCCTATCTTTCGTGAACCGGAAGTGACATCACGCATTTCGGCTATGTATTATACTGAACTAATACAGTTCACTATTAGTTAGTACAATTTTCTTATACAACTCACATATAGAAAACCAATATGTTGATTTACACATTATGTGATTATTTTTAAAATAGACTTTTAGAATTGCAATTGTTTACGAAACCGGAAGTGGAAGTTTCTTAAGCCACATCCGGTCACCTAAGTGATACCCCTATTTAAAGAAGCTCAGCTTACCAATGTATTAGTCTTGATAAAGGTCCACTGAGGACCGAAACGCGTAGACCCATTGGTAAGCCTTTTTCCACTAGTTAGATTATTTTTAGACTGTGTTACACTATGTTTTAATTTTGGTTACAGGAAGTTATTAGGACGTTGAAGGAGCAGCTGATTGCCATCAGGAACTGCCTGGGACTTTCATCACTAGGATCCAAGGTTTCTTCATGTGCATCTTTTGACTTTTTTGTTGTATGAACTAATTTGGATTACAAAGGGAGTGCTCTTTATTTTGTATTTTCACTGTTTTTTTTATATTTTTCACTTTTTTTCATTGTGGTATTTTTATTGACTTTTACAGCAATTTCCTCTTCATTTTTGTGGTAATTTTCACAGTAACTTTATTCACTTTTTTAGATATTTTGTGGTGTTTTTGGCGCTGCAGTGCCAGGTTTTGATTACACTTAGCATTATTTGCATCACGATATTGTATTCTGTGCTTTGTTCACTCAGTATTATATTCATTATTACTTTATTTAGCAAATTGGACACTACTGCTACTTCACTTGTAGTTACTCAATTTTTCTTTGAGTCTCCAATTATGGATCCTTAATTGACAGCTGTATATGATTGTGTCGCAATTATATTGCACTATAATAATCAGCTGCCACGATCAGCTTTTTATTTGTATATTTTATTCATCTGTTATGTTTCATTGTATGCTTACATATGTTATTATTTTAGACAGATCTCTGATTGTGTTACACATTTTATCTGTTTTAGACTCTCTAAATAGGGAGTAGCTGTCCATCATAACAGCGTAGATACCTTTTTGTTATCAGTTTTAAGTATTATTTATTGCTTATTATAAATGTATGAAATTTTATCAATTATACTTATTCCCAGTGTGTATAATTATCCCTTGGCCTTTTGGCACTGTAACCCAAATCTTCCTACAACCCTAAGACTCTTCCTTGTACTTTATCATGTACTTTTTACCTGAGTGACAGTTCACTTAAACAAAACATTCAAGTCTAGAAGAAAATACAGTAAGGAAATGAAATTGATTATAATCATTAACATTTGTGTATTTACAATAAAGTGTTGCATCATGAATTAACTATAAGAATCACATTATTTTTCATAGATCTCTGTCAAGAAAGTTGTATTTTTAATTAATTTGGGAAGATGTCTTTGTTGTTTTTATTTCCTTGGGTTACTTAAAGGGACAGTCAACACCAGAATTTTTGTTGTTTAAAAAGATAGATAATCCCTTTATTACCCATTCTCCAGTTTTGCACAACCAACACAGTTATATTTATACACGTTTTACCTCTGTGATTACCTTGTATCTAAGCCTCTGCAGACTGCCCCCTTATCTCAGATCTTTTAACAGACTTGCCTTTTAGCCAATCAGTTCTCACTCCTCAGTAAATTCACGTGGATGAGCTCAATGTTATCTATATGAAACACATGAACTAACGCCCTCTAGTGGTGAAAAATTGTGAAAATGCATTTAGATTAGTAGCGGCCTTCAAGGTCTAAGAAATTAGCATATGAACTTCCTAGGTTTAGCTTTCAACTAAGACTACCAAGAGAACAAAGCAAAATTGGTGATAAAAGTAAATTGGAAAGTTGTTTAAAATTACATACCCTATTTGAATCATGAAAGGTTTTTTGTACTTTACTGTCCCTTTAAATCAAATTTGTTTTGTGTACATTTGACTGGTTTATTTTCTCTCTCTCTTTATTATATTTTGTTTGTTTTATCAAACACATCTCAGCTATTGCCTTTGGAAATTACAATAAAATATTTTTGCTCCTTTGATAAACTGACTTCTAATCAGTGACTTTACCAACAAAACACATCTTACAGACCTTAACAAATTAGTATAGATATCTTTAATCGCTCAGCTCTTCATAGCTGCTAAAAAATATTATTTTCATTTTTTACCCCAAACAAATTAGCAACAAAAAAAAAAAAAAAGAGCACAAATGCATCTAAAGACAGCCATGTTAGATACTTTAATAATCACACATTTATTTGTACAAATATTTTAAATGTTTTGTTTACAGCTCCTGTTCCATCAATAGGTGATCTTGTTTGCCAAATAAGTTCCATTGGACTTTATCTGTTTAAATATCAAATTACAAAATGGTTAAAATACTTGTTTGTCCATTGTCTGAAATGTATTAAAGTCCCATAGTGAGAGCAGTGCTCATTAGGCTGGTGATGCTCACAATTAGGAAAATACTATTGGTCAAACTGTGTTTGCTGTTTCCTGAATTCAGTAAATCTTGGACAGTCCTGTTATTACAGAGGTTGGTACTGCAGCAGGTTTGTGAACCAGAAAATATAACAATACTTTCACTTCCTGAAACACAACTGGAGACGCATCCTTTAGTTACAGACTTAATAAAGAGGAACTTCACTGCAGAAGAGAAAAAATGATCAAATGAGATTGCATACTAAGGTATATCACATTACTACTGAATTGTTTAGGTCACAATTAACAATGCTACAACATTCAATTTGATTGTAATGTAATCAAGCTTCACTCTATAAATTCTGGAGTACATTTGACTTCTATCTGAACAAATAGTATAGAGAGAACTATTTTATCTTCTGTTCTATTGAGTTTCTGTTTTATGTTGGAGGGATATGTTAATATTTGAAGTAGATTTCACATGAGACCCTGCAGAGATGCAAAATCATTATTAAAGTACGTCTCATGCAGAAGGAGACGGATACCATGAGTTATCAGTGAGAACAGTAGAGGACGGCAAATCTCATGCACTATACAACTCATTCATGTGGTCACTAGCGATGGGGCATTTAGAGTTAGTCAACATTTGAATAGAAGAAAATAAAGTTTTTTGACCTAATAAACAGAAGTTACCTTTTATTTCTATTGAATGTGATAAATCATCCACCCAACTCTAGTGTTAACTATGGAATATAAAGTTAAAAACACAGGAAGACAAGTTGGCTATTGGATGAAGAAATCTTTGATATCTTTAGTAGGTTTGTCTCTAATGACATAGAAAGACGGGGAAGGTGATGCTTTTTGCTATAAGAGATATGATTATATAAAGAATATATCATTGGAATTTGTGGACAAAGTAGTGAAAGTACTTACCGACGGTCGAGGTACAGTAGGACATGGATGAGTTGCACGTAGACACTGTCAGACAATCTTTATTCTCGGTAGTATCAGTGCATGAGTAGCATTGGAGGGAATAAGCTGAAAATCAAATAGTGTTAATGTTAGTTACATTGTTATATGTAGTGAAAGTACATCATTGATAACTAAACAAGTTGGCACTAGAGCAGTTACTGCATTTTAAAATATAGTAGCATTTTAGATTGAATAAATACATAATAATAATGAGTAAATTTGCTGAAATGAATAACAATTTATCTTATGTTAATTTTCCACGGCATTGTATTTTTTTATAAATGCAAAATGATTAGACAGACCGAATGGAAGATGGCAGTTATAGTACATAAATAGAAAGATTTAAATGGCAAATACTTGGCTAATTTACTGTGTACCAAATGCTTTAATATGGGCACATGCCGCATCTTCTACTTGGTTTCTCTAATTAAACCTTTGTTTTGTTTTGCGTTTTTAGAAGCTGCAAATCTCATCTGTATTTTTAAAAAGGAGACTAAAAATAATATTCTTTTTACATACTTTTACAAACCTTATTAAAACACTTTAATTCACAATTATATTCATAGTGACTAAATAAATACAAACCAACAAATACGATTAATAAGAGTTCATTTTAAAAAGAATAAATTATAAGAAATAAAATAAAGATAAACAAAATTACATCTAATTGGAGTTAATTTCAAGATTGTGGTCTGTTTTATTGTACATTAGGGAACATTGAAAATTTTAAAAATGTGTCAAGTTTACAATGAAAATATAAATAAATAAATAAATAAAATGGTTCAAAAAGTGCAGAAGACAAGTGGTTTTGCATTGAAAAAGAAATTCTAGAAAAAAGAGGTCATGTCTAATGTTATTTGGGATTTCCAAAAGTAATTTTCAATAAATAAACTGACAAAAGTGCATTAAGAAAATGTGCGCATTCATGAAGATTTCTCCAGTTGAAAAACTGACATTATTTATTGAGTTACTGTTTCTTACAGTTTAAACAATAAGCCTATCTCACTGTAACTTTTCAAATAAGTCTCCAATGCTTAGACATGAATTATAAGACACAATTCATGAAATGGATATTATATATTTACATTAACCCATGTCAATACAAAATAAAAAAAAAGTTAAATGCTATTTCAGGGGTTCTGATATTAATTACAATAACATATTTAGAGAAAGAAAATGCAATGTCTCTTTCTCAACTATAGCATATTTTTCTGCAAAGTTAAGAAATTGTGCTATCTATACAGGCAAACCCACGCACATGTAGTCTGCAGTACAATAACATAAGAACCACTTACCCAAGCCAAGAAAGCCGGCCAGTAGTATAGATGTAGTAAAGTTAAGGAATTGTGCTATCTATACAGGCAAACCCACGCACATGTAGTCTGCAGTACAATAACATGTGAACCACTTACCCAAGCCAAGAAAGCCGGCCAGTAGTATAGATGTAGTAAGAAGAGTCCTCATCTTCAGAGACTGGTAGAGAAAGGTCTGAAAGAAGGTGCCTTTACCTTAACTGGTCAGCTCTTTATAATGTCCCTGAGAAACTGCACACAGAAAAAATCTGGACAGACAAGTTTGCCCCCCACCCCCACTATTTTTCAGTTTCTAGTTTTTCTTTAACATGAATAGAAAACCTCTAAAAGGCACTCCTATAGCCTATAATACATAAACAGTATGTGATGCTAATGATATCAGTCAGAGAATACATACATTGCAGTCTTTATTGGAATATAAAATAAAAATTCAATCTAAAGGTTGTCAAGGCTCCTATTAATAAATATATGTAATGATAGCAATTAGATTGCATTTGCTAAAAGTAATAAAATAATAAAAAGCGCCACAAACGTTATTTATTACATTATCTACTTGATATTTAAATCACAAATACAGATGAAACATAGAAAAATATTTGGTTTCACAACCTTTTAATATTAAGTGATGCGTGCAACTAGTAATTTCATAATATTTTTACTAATTTTATAACTAACATTTGTTAAAGGGCCATTAAACACTTAGGTCCAGATTATGAGTGGTGTGCTAACTATTGTGTGCAAGCAAAATCGGGTTTATAGCATCTGTTTGCGTGCGTTGGAAGTAACTTGAGTTTTACAAGTTCAAAGTAAATGTGATCGCTTGAGCATAATTTAAGTTAACGTGTTAGCGCAACTTTAGAGCTCTGGTTAACTGTTAACAAATAAGTCTCACAAAACACATCACAAATATATTACAAAGCACAGTTAGAATCATAATAACACCAACTAATAAAAATTATACAAAATTAAAAAAAAGCACAAAAAAGATATAAGGGCTTAAATATAGTAGGTCTCAGGTGTCAGAAAAGGGTTTTAAGAAAGATACATACATACACATGTCTAAATATGATTTATATATTATATATATATTTATATGTGTGTACATATGTATTTATATGTGTATATATGTATTTACAGACATATATATATATATATATATATATATATATATATATATATATATATATATATATATATATATATATATATATATATATATATATAAATACTTAACTGATATAAACATATATATAAGTGCATTGGAGACTTTTGCAGTCAAGTAGATGAAAATAAAATAAAACATTTATACAATTTTAATTAAGGTTTTAACTTTTTATTTACAATTAAATATTTCACATTTCAATGTTCTGCACATAGCAGAATATATATTATGTATCTTTAAAGGGACACTATACACTCATTTTCATATAACTGCATGTAATAGACACTACTATAAAGAATAAGATGCACAGATACTGATATAAAAATCCAGTATAAAATGGTTTAAAACGTACTTAGAAGCTTTCAGTTTAGCTCTGTTGAAAAGGCAGTTGGAAAGCCCACTGCAAGTGGGAAATAAGACACTCCCCCCCTCCCCCATCTTTTGCATATGAAAAGACCCCTTTACACAAACAGAAGCAAGCTGGAGAAGGTAGCTGACGGTATTCAAATAAAACTTTGGGGCTTGGTTAGGAGTCTGAAAATCAGAGCAATGATATTTAAAAATAAGCAAAATTATACATTTTTTAAAAAAAACAACTTTATGGGCTATATAAATAGATCATCTACAAAACATTTATGCAAAGAAAAAAATGAGTGTATAATGTCCCTTTAAATATATATATATATATATATATATATATATATATATATATATATATATATATATATATATCTCAAAATAACAAGAGTATTGCATTGAGCAATGATACTTTTTTTATTGGACTAACTATACATTTATAAGTTAAAGGGACATTATACACTCATTTTTTCTTTGCATAAATGTTTTGTAGATGATCTATTTATATAGCCCATAAAGTTTAAAAAAAAAAAAAATGTATAGTTTTGCTTATTTTTTAATAACATTGCTCTGATTTTCAGACTCTTAACCAAGCCCCAAAGTTTTATGTGAATACTGTCAGCTACCTTCTCCAGTTTGCTCCTGTTTGTGTAAAGGGTCTTTTCATATGAAAAAGAAGGGGGAGGGGGGGAGTGTCTTATTTCCCATGTGCACTGGGCTTTCCAGCTACCTTTTCAACGGAGCTAAACTGAGAGCTTCTAAGTAAGTTTTTAAACAGTTTTATACTGGATTTTTATATCAGTATCTGTGCATCTTATTCTTTTATATCAGTATCTGTGCACTGCAACATAGGTTCCAAAATAGAGTCGCACATAATTAGAAGGTGATGCATGCGTAGTCCTCCTGATATGCTCACTACGCTGTGAGAAGTTTAGCTAAAGTGATCTCTCTGTTTGTCTTGCCATTCTACAGCCGTTCTCAGTCTCATCAATCTTACAGAGCCGATGTCTGCAGTCAAAGCTCTGATTTTATTTACACATAGGAATTTTTAGCAGTCAATGCAGGGCAGCCACGGCATCTGAGCACGTAAACAGCTATACAATGTCAGGCACAGCTTATCAGGCAGCTTGTTGCAAAAGCTTTAGGAGAGGACAGCACATGCGCAATGCACTGAGGGGGAGTAACAGAAGACTGGTCGTGCGGCCAGAACATTTTCTAAGGGGTTTAGGCTAAGTGCATTGTATACAGACATTTCAAAAAAATATTTCTAAATACAGAGCATTATTAAAACAGAATGTTCAGCACCACTATACTCAACTATTCCTGCTATTGTGTTTAAAAATTTAACACGTTTTGGGTAAACTGTCCCTTTAAAGGGCGCCTCTAATCTAAATGCATTTTGACAGTTCACCACTTGAGGGCGTTAGTTCATGTGTTTCATATAGATAACATTGAGCTCATGCACGTTAATTTACAGAGGAGTGAGCACTAATTGGCTTAAATGCAAGTCTGTCAAAAGAACTGAAATAAGGGGGCAGTCTGCAGAGGCTTAGATTCAATGTTATTACAGAGGTAAAAAGTGTATTATTATAACAGTCAGCTAGATTACGAGTTTTGAGCGCTATAGGGAAATTAACGAGCGCCACAAAACCGGCGGTATTTCACCTCCCTATAGCGCTGCTATTACAGGTTTCCAAAAAGCAGGCGTGTGGGGGCGATATGGTGGCGTTGAGCTCCATACCGCACCGAAATACAAGCGCTGCTTTGATGTGCTCGTGCACGATTTCCCCATAGACATAAAAGGGGAGAGCCATCAAAAAAGAAGCCTAACACCTGCGATCGAAGAAACAAAAGCTCCGTAATGCAGCCCCATTAAAACTAAATGCTTACCTTTTAAAAGGAGCGCCTCCTTTGAGACCAGCTACCCGGATTATTTTGTACTTTATTAGTGGGTTATTTACCTTATGTATAAATATTCTTTGGCTCTAATTTATCAGACCATTACACACCGCTCCAGCATTGCACTTAGATAGCGTAATGTCGTGAGGTCATTCCTCTTTCTTTAGATATTGACTCCTGTGCAATCCGTGAGCCTTATTTGGTGAATCTTGGCCTGAGCTTTTATTATTGCTGATTGTGATTAATATTCCTTTCTGCCTTAGACTGCTCCCATGCTGCACTCAGATTTGTATTAATTCTTATGAGAATTATCCCCAGCCTACATGATATCTCCTTTGCAGCTCTTGAGGTCTTTTTGGTGTATATTATACCTATGTGTCATTATTAGGATCTTTCATATAGATTACTGATATTATCCGGGTTTGCTGGGACTCTCAACCATATATATTTATTTTAATCTAAGTTTTACACACCTGAACGCGATTAACCTGAACACTGTTAGTGTTTTATTTATTATAGTTTCTAATAAATGTTAAGTTTTAATCTTTACATCCTTCTTGGTGGTCTTCCTGCCGTTACTATTATAATAGTATTTTCTTGTGAGTGCTCTCTTAATGTCCACTTTCTCCTTTATTGTTTGCATTATTTCCATATTAGGACAGTGAGCACCCCCCATCTCTGTAATATAAAGTTACTAGGGTTATCATACCCTAGTGTTATCACTGCAATTTCTGCAGTAACTAATTCTGATTATGGGGTTATAATATGGTTTGTTTTCCCATATTTATTGCTTACAATCTATTAGATTAGGTGTAATTCATTTTTATTTTTGATAATTTTGTTTTTTATTTTGTGTAATTTAGTGTTTATTTTATTATTTAGATAATTGTATTTAATTAATTAAAAACATTTTTATTGTAATGTTAGGTTTTAGTGTAAGGCAGGTTAGGTTTTATTTTACAGGTAACTTTGTATTTATTTTAACTAGGTAGTTAGTAAATAGTTAATAACTATTTACTAACTAATCTACCTAGTTAAAATAAATACAAACTTACCTGTGAAATAAAAATAAAATCTAAGATAGCTACAATGTAACTATTGGTTATATTGTAGCTAGCTTTTTTTTTTTTTTAAAAGGTAAGTATTAAGTTTGAAATAGGAATTATTTAGGTAATAATTGTAAGTTTAATTTATATTTATTTTAATTATATTTAAGTTAGGGGGTGTTAGGGTTATGCTTAGGGTTTGGGTTACGCTAGGGTTAGGTTTAGGGGTTAATATATTTATGTAGAGTTAGTGATGTGGGAGGCCAGAGGTTTAGGGGTTAATAGTTTATTTTATTAGATTTCATTGTGGGGGGCTTGCGGTTTAGTGGTTAATAGGTTTATTAAAGTGGCGGTGTGGGTGGACGGAAGATTAGGGGTTAATAATCTTTAAATAGTGTTTGCAATGCAGGAGTGTGGCGGTTTAGGGGTTAATAGGTTTATTATAGTGGCGATGATGTCGGGCAGTGGCGGAATAGGTGTTAATAAAAATTTTAAATAGCGGCGATGTCCGAGCGGCAGATTAGAGGTTAATATTTTTATTATACTGTTTGCGATGCGGGAGGGCCTCGGTTTAGGGGTTAATAGGTAGTTTATTGGTGTTAGTGTACTTTGTAACACTTTAGTTATGAGTTTTATGCTACAGATTTGTAATTTAAACTCATAACTACTGACTTTAGATGGCGGTACGGATCTTGTGGTTATAGAGTGTACCGCTCACTTTTTGGCCTCACAGCAAAACTTGTAATACCGGCGCTACGGACGTCCCATTGAAAAAGGACTTTTTTAAAAGTGCGGCACAGACGTTGCGTGATGGCCAAAAAGGTGTGCGGTAAACCTATACCTACAAGACTTGTAATAGCGGCGTTAGGGAAAAAGTAGCGTTATGAAGCATAACGATGCTTTTTCACTCATAATGCAAAACTCGTAATCTAGCTGTGTGTTGCTTATGCAAAACTGGGGAATGGGTTATTTAAGGGATTATCTATCTTTTAAAACAACAACATTTCTGGTGTTGACTGTCCCTTTAAGGTGAGGTCTTACTAGGTATTTATATAGTGGCAAAATGATGCTTTCCTCCCTTGCAATAATGCCTCTTTTATTACATGCTAGTATTTTATTAGCCTTAGAAGCTGCTGACCTGCCTTGTGCACCCATTTTCAGATTGTTATTAATGGTAATAACAAATTGTAAAGTTTATTGATAAATCATTCACAGCTCAGATGATATAAACAAGATTATTTATTTTAAGGACAGTCTTCATACAGGTTTTTTTTTATTATTTAAATAATTCACTGTCTATATTGGGAAGTAATGATGCCTTTTATCGGCATCAGCATGCAAATTATATTTCACAACACTAGGTGGCCGAATTATCAAGCTCCGAATGGAGCTTGATGCCCCTGTTTCCGCGCGAGCCTTCAGACTTGCTGTAAACAGCAGTTATGACCGCTGCTCTATAACTTGTCCATCTGCACTGAGACTGCAGACATAAATCCGCCCGATCATATACAATCAGGATGATTGATACCTCCTGCTAGCAGCAGATTGGCCGCGAATCTGCAGGGGGCAGCTTTGCACAAGCAGTTCACAAGAACTGCTTGTGCAATGATAAATGCCAACAGCGTATGCTTTAGGCATTTATCGATGTGCGGTGGACATAATACGCTACATCGTATCATGTCCACTCGCCCTTTCATAAATAGGCCCCTAGGGGTCAAATTGTCTAAGATTGGGAAGTAATGATGACTTTTATCGGCATCAACATGTAAATTATGTTTCACAATACTAGAGGATAAATTGCCCAATTTCAGTAGGGTGTATGTGATAAATGAATTATTATATTCATTGATTATTAATTCAAGTGGAGAATACTTTATTTATTTATTTTATTTACATATTTAGTAGAGTTTGTGGTATTTCAGTTTGTCCTTCTGAGACTCCGGTCATTCGCTCGAATTACAGTAGAGTTTGTGGTACATTACAGTTGGGTTTGTGGTATTTAGTTTTATTAGCTCGAAGTTAAGGATATTTAGTTACCTATTGAGGCTTTGGTAGAGATAAGCACATTTTTATAAAGAAGAGAGAATTGGTGGCAACAGTATGATTCATGTGATTTTTATATTATTTTTTAGATCAACGTTTTTGTATTGTTTTTGTTTATTTATAAATATATTTAAAAAAACTGTTTAGAATTTTTAAAATCTTTTCAACCATACTTCTGTTTGTGATAACACAGACTTGGAAAAAGATTTTGTTTTTCCTCATTGCGATTATCTATTTTATTGTATTAGCGCTCTCATACTGGCATACTAAAATAAAAAAATGTTAATATACTGTAGGTGCTATATTCCTGCCAGAGAGCTATAATATATCTTGTTCAAGTACCCCATTCACTGCACCATTAAAACCACTTAGAAGATCCGATAAATCTCACAACTCTCCCCTAACGTTTCGCCTGCAGTCGACTTTTTTTAAAGGTTGTGGTGCCACTATTCTCGCAGGTATAAATTTTCTTTCTGTAAACATGCCCTGTGTTTGTGTGGTCCAATCCATCTTGCATTATAGCCATCCTGCCTTCTGCAGCCGGGACAACGATGACATGACCCTGGTACTATTCCAAGGAAAGGAGCCACTGGGATATTGGCCAACTTCTTCACCACAGGAAATATATACAAGTGATGTATAATTCCTGACTCATTAATTCTCTGTTATTTGCTTCATTACTGTTATGTAATACATTGATTTGCTTCTGTTTATTCCTCAATACATAAGTTTGTTGTTATTTTTAATCCATGAATGATTTATTGAGTGTGTGATATTTAAGATAATTTGACATCAATAGGAGCCAAAATGATATTGTAAATAATTCAACCCCGCAGAATGTGTGTGGTGTGTTCAAAATATAATACTGGTGCTTTATGCTGTTGGACATTCTCATCATAAAATTTTGGACTGTAAAGTATTGCCCATAAATTGAAATAAAGCAAACTGTACAGTATTCCTACAGTTGATAATTTAAGTGTTAAACATAAGGTACCAAAACAGAAAATTAGATGAAAATGGTGTAACCAATCAGTGACTGTCTCAGTTAAAACTGAAAGTTATTGTGTTGTGTGATGTTGAAAAATAGTAAAATATAATAATGAAGAATGCTGAGTGATGTAAATAGCATGAATAAAAGTAAAGGAATTGTACAAAATCTAATGAAAGACATTTGCATGTTATAAAGTCGCTAAGCTGTTGAAGCCTATAGTCACATGTCACTAGTGATGCTTTAGGTCTCTTCCCTCAAGAGCTCAGCCTGGTAATATTAGGATTATCTATGGCCAATCATAAGAGACTCTTGTGAGATAATCATTTACAGTTATCTGCTTCCCTTCTTTTTCTTTGTTTGGCTCTTTTCTCTAACATCTCTTTGTCATTTCTCTCTGGTTCTTCTGCTCTTTTTTATACAAATGTATTGGATGTAATATTGGTCTAGTTAATCTCACTGTTCAAACTTATCCAATGTAATTTTACTCTGAAGTCACAAATGTTAGTTAAATGTTAGTTAAATGTTAGTTAAATGTTAGTTAAATGTTAGTTAAAAATCCAATAATAATAATAATTTATTTTTTTTTAAATCGTAGCTTTTTTAAATCTGCAGTGTAGTTTTATTTTAATTTGTACTGTCTGCAATAAATATATTTTATTCTTGTGTAATTTCATTATGAATATTAATCTTTCCATAAAATATGACGTCTCCAGAATAATTTTGCAATCATTTTTAATGTGAATTAACAATACAATTGTCTTACTGCAAGTTTTTATTCTAATAATTCATGTATTAAGTTCAGAAATTCAAGCAAACAGCTCGGGCTGTGTAATTCAATGTAAGGATCAAAAGCATGAAATAATGTTGAGTAAGCAGCACAATGTATCAGTGTGTGCTAGCTAAAACAATGTATCGCTTTATCCAATTATGAAACAATTGTGGTATACCTGTGTTAAACTGTGGCAATTGATTGCAAGATCCGTTAACCCCTTACATTCGCAAGACTCATCATCGCAAATAAGACATAAGCCAGCTAGTTCTAGCAAACAAAAAAAGAGTGTAACAAACTCACTTGATTCTGAGAATGATATCCGATTTATGATGAGATCCAGGAAAACGGAACTGTTGTATCCACTCTTAGTAGTGCAGTCAGTTGCAACAGTCACAGATGCTGCCTGAGTTCATAGTAGCATCTCGGCTTGTTCCACAGGTGTTGGGAAGGGCTCCCCTGCTAAGCCCTCGTTTGTAGTAGTAAATAGACAAATAATTTTCAACACCTCTATGTGAAACAAAATAAAGCCCAATAATCGAAAAAGCAGTAAGGCTGATGAAATACGTGTTAAAACTTCACCTTTATTGAAACTTGTGAGTAAAAAGACAAAGGCACAGCACACAGACCTGACTACCGCTGACGCGTTTCCTGCCCTATTGGGCACTTCATCAGAGCTACCTGACAGGTGTGTAAGGACTCCTTAAAAACAGGATATGAGCCCTACACACCTGTTGCATAATTAATTATAACAACAAAAAGTGATATTGTGAAATAAACACCAGATAATACGTGAAAAAATAATAATAAAGATTATGCATAATAAATAAACTTGAAAATCTCGATCATAAACAAAAAAATAGTATATACATTTTAACACACTAAGACTATGCTTTCATATAAAATTGTATTATTTAGTATGCACATTAAAAACGATTGTACAATTTAAATTGGGTGGGATAAATATTCTTTCTAAAACTCAAAACAAAGATGTCTGTAGATTAACTCCCAGTTCATTGTAGTAGGTCTACACATGATAAGAACATATAACATAAAAAAGTTATTTGATGTTCTGATCATCCATAGTTGTAGCAAGCTATAAAGTATATTCATGTATTTAGAAAAACACAGAGAGCAAAAGCCGTTATATGTGCCAATGTGTATTATATCATATAAAAGTCAAATGCTAAGGAGTATAAACACATTAAAAAGGCACAAACTGCCTGCTCCCCGTGAAACCAAACATGAATAATTTATCACTGTAAAATTTAGCTATACTAGAATTTGGATCAATTGTAAGATCCAAATCCTAAGTATATGTATATAACAATGAAAGAATGTGGAAAAAATGGGGCATGGCAAAATTGCGAAGAATACATGACTCTATGATTTACGTATTATCAATGAACAATTTGATGTCACTTATTTTATTGATACCAAAAGGGGCACCAGTTTTTAAGGTATGAATCCAGTAGACTTCTCGTTTGCTGAGTGCTTCATATCTATTTCCACCTCTGGGTCCTAGTTTAACTACCTCAATCCCTTGGAACGTGAAACCAGCTGAACTATTTTCATGTGAAGCAAAGTGCTTAGCCACAGGGGTTTTAGGAATTTCTGCCTCCAGGGAAAGTAAGTGCTCTCTTATACGATCCTTGAGCATTCTCGATGTTAACCCTGTATATTGAAAATTACAAGACCTGCAGGTCAAGAGATATATAACAAACGTAGAAGTGCAAGAAATATGCTCTTTAATCTTAAATGTCTGACCAGTACATGTAGAGGTAAAGGTATCCCCACATGTAACATAACTGCAACTCTTACAGGGTCTGACATTGCACTTATAGAAACCTGGTTTCGATGTTAACCAATTGGTCATCTGTATAGTATGTGAGCTCTTTTTGCTAAAATCCTTTCTAACCATATCTCCAATGGTTTTAGCTTTACGAGAGATAAAATTACATTTACTGGAGATATGTTTTAGATCTGAATCCCTATCTAAAATAGGTAATCTATTCCTAATGATTCTACTGATGTTATCAAATTGTCTACTGTAAGAAGTAATAAAATTGACACCATCTTTAATCCCAATATTTTTAACCTTATCTCTCAGTAAACTATTTCTATCAAATTTGCTTACTTGTTCCGATATCTTCAACAAACTTTGTTCATCATAGCCTCTCTCTTTTAATCTAATAGTAAGATCTGCTGCATGTTTCTTATAACTCTCTATGCTGCTACAGTTCCTCCGTAATCTGATATACTGACCCTTTGGTATCCCCTTTTGTAAGTGAAATGGATGGCAAGAATCTGCTCTAAGAATAGTATTACCCGAGATCTCTTTCCTAAAGACCTCAGTGATAATGCCCTCTTCACTATGACTAAGTTTAACATCTAAAAATGGTATGTCATCCTTAGAATGACTAAATGTAAATTTCAGGTTAGCATCATTCTGGTTCAAATATTCCACAAATTCATTTAAGATTTTGTTGTCTCCACTCCATAATAAAAGCATATCATCTATAAAACGTGTATAATAGGTGATATGTTATTTAAAAGGATTTGCAATATTGAACAATTTTTTGTCCTCAAATTCAGCTAAATAGAGATTAGCATACGAGGGGGCAAATTTTGCCCCCATCGCAGTGCCCCTCTGCTGTAAAAAATACATACCATCAAAAATAAAATAATTATGATGTAACAGGAAACTGGTTACTTGCAACATAAAGTCAATCAGACCTGAATCATAATTCGAATATTTAGACAGCATAGCTTTCATAGCCAACAAACCTTGATCATGTGGTATACATGAATATAAAGACACAGCGTCTATTGTTACAAAGTTACAATCTGTGTCACATTTGCATTCATGTAGAGACCTGATTAGATGTTTAGTGTCACGTAAGAAACCTGGCAAAGACTGGACAACTGGCTGTAATTGTGCATCTAACCATTCCCCCAACCTTTCCCCCAGAGAGCCAATAGCAGATATAATTGGTCTCCCTGGGGGATTGGTTAAGCTTTTATGTACTTTTGGTAGGAACTTGAAAAATGGGATTCTAGGGTGTTCTACAAATAGTGTGTCACAAATACTGTTATTGAAAATATTTCTTTCTTTACCATCATCTAACAAAGAAGAAAGTTCTCTTTGAAATTTGACTGTAGGGTTAAAGGTTAATTTTTTTATAAGTATCTGTGTCATTCAGTTGTCTCATAGCTTCCTTAAGGTATTGTTCTTTATTTAAGACAACTATTGAACCTCCCTTATCAGAATCCACTACCACTAGATCTTTATTATTAGTTATTTTTTTAAAGCATTCCATTCTCTCTTGTTCAAGTTTCTATGTTTATTTGAGCTACTCTTTGAATTCTTCTCAGCTAGTTCTGTTAAATCCTGTTCTACTATGGCATGAAAAACCTCTATGAGGTCTGTGCGAGAATTAACTGGATAAAAAGTGCTTTTTTTTAAATTCTTAACTACCTGTTGTTTAATTCTATTGGTCTCATTCTCATTATCCATATTAAGATCACATAATGAAGCAATATCACACAACTCTGAGAAATTACATTTTTCATTCAAAGACATAGCTACAGGAGGATCCGGTGGACTCTCATCATTACCCAATGTTGGGTCCTTGCTGAAGTGTTTTTTTAAAGTGGTCAGACATTTAAGATTAAAGAGCATATTTCTTGCACTTCTACGTTTGTTATATATCTCTTGACCTGCAGGTCTTGTAATTTTCAATATACAGGGTTAACATCGAGAATGCTCAAGGATCGTATAAGAGAGCACTTACTTTCCCTGGAGGCAGAAATTCCTAAAACCCCTGTGGCTAAGCACTTTGCTTCACATGAAAATAGTTCAGCTGGTTTCACGTTCCAAGGGATTGAGGTAGTTAAACTAGGACCCAGAGGTGGAAATAGATATGCAGCACTCAGCAAACGAGAAGTCTACTGGATTCATACCTTAAAAACTGGTGCCCCTTTTGGTATCAATAAAATAAGTGACATCAAATTGTTCATTGATAATACGTAAATCATAGAGTCATGTATTCTTCGCAATTTTGCCATGCCCCATTTTTTCCACATTCTTTCATTGTTATATACAAATACTTAGGATTTGGATCTTACAATTGATCCAAATTCTAGTATAGCTAAATTTTACAGTGATAAATTATTCATGTTTGGTTTCACGGGGAGCAGGCAGTTTGTGCCTTTTTAATGTGTTTATACTCCTTAGCATTTGACTTTTATATGATATAATACACATTGGCACATATAACGGCTTTTGCTCTCTGTGTTTTTCTAAATACATGAATATACTTTATAGCTTGCTACAACTATGGATGATCAGAACATCAAATAACTTTTTTATGTTATATGTTCTTATCATGTGTAGACCTACTACAATGAACTGGGAGTTAATCTACAGACATCTTTGTTTTGAGTTTTAGAAAGAATATTTATCCCACCTAATTTAAATTGTACAATCGTTTTTAATGTGCATACTAAATAATACAATTTTATATGAAAGCATAGTCTTAGTGTGTTAAAATGTATATACTATTTTTTTGTTTATGATCGAGATTTTCAAGTTTATTTATTATGCATAATCTTTATTATTATTTTTTCACGTATTATCTGGTGTTTATTTCACAATATCACTTTTTGTTGTTATAATTAATTGTGCAACAGGTGTGTAGGGCTCATATCCTGTTTTTAAGGAGTCCTTACACACCTGTCAGGTAGCTCTGATGAAGTGCCCAATAGGGCAGGAAACGCGTCAGCGGTAGTCAGGTCTGTGTGCTGTGCCTTTGTCTTTTTACTCACAAGTTCCAATAAAGGTGAAGTTTTAACACGTATTTCATCAGCCTTACTGCTTTTTTGATTATTGGGCTTTATTTTGTTTCACATAGAGGTGTTGAAAATTATTTATGTATTAAGTTCATACAAATGTGTTTTTGTGACCACTATTGTAATTTATGCCACCACAAGTGGTGGTCCCAGAAGTGTTATTATTGGGGGGGCAAACATTTATGGGTCTAATTGCGGATCTTCCATAGGTTTGCAACAGAGTAGGAGGAGATGTATATGCAAGTGTTGCTTGTGCAGCATTAGGGCAGGAAGGGACTCACAGGTGGCCTGGTGGTCTGGGGTGTGGTTAAACAGTTGTGGCCGTGGTCTTCCGGTTTAGGGAGTAGTAACTTTTACCAATTTGCAATCCTTTTCAGCCCAATGGTTGTGCAAAATAGAAGATTAGAAGCAGGGGAAAAACTTTGTGAGATACTTTGTTCTCAAGGTAAAAAACTGTCCTTGGAGAATTCTACCAAGGTCTTCATAGTTTCTTAGAGAATCTCATAAGTCCAGAGAGCTTTAGAGATTCAGCCCCTTAGTTTGTTAAAAAGTTACTCACAGCTCTATTGATAGAAACAATAACCTAACTCTGGAACCAGAAAAAAAAATATAATCAATTATTATTAATAATGCACAATATTTCAGGTGGAACAAATCTTCCTACAACCCTAAGACTCTTCCTTGTACTTTATCATGTACTTTTTACCTGCGTGACAGTTCACTTAAACAAAACATTCAAGTCTAGAAGAAAATACAGTAAGGAAATGTAATTGATTATAATCATTAATATTTGTGTATTTACAATAAAGTGTTGCATCATGAATTAACTATAAGAATCACATTATTTTTCATAGTTTTCAGTCAAGAAAGTTGTATTTTTAATTAATTTGAGAAGATTTCTATGTTGGGTTACTTAAAGGGACAGTGGACACCAGAATTGTTGTTGTTTAAAAACATAGATAAACCCTTTATAACCCATTCTCCAGTTTTGCACAACCAACACAGTTATATTTATACACGTTTTACCTCTGTGATTACCTTGTATCTAAGCCTCTGCAGACTGCCCCCTTATTGCAGTTCTTTTGACAGAGTTGCCTGTTAGCCAATCAATTCTCACTCCTCAGTAAATTCACATAGATGAGCTCAATGTTATCTATATGAAACACATGAACTAACGCCCTCAGGGGTTAAAAACGATGAAAATGCATTTAGATTAGAGGCCTAAGAAATTAACATATGAACTTCCTAGGTTTAGCTTTCAACTAAGAATACCAAGAGAACAAAGCAAAATTGGTGAAAGTTGTTTAAAATTACATGCCGTATTTGAATCATGAAAGGTTTTTTGGACTTGACTGTCCCTTTAAATCAAATTTGTTTTGTGTACATTTGACTGGTTTATTTTCTCTCTCTCTTTATTATATTTTGTTTGTTTAATCAAACACATCTCAGCTATTGCCTTTGGAAATTACAATAAAATATTTTTGCTCCTTTGATAAACTGACTTCTAATCAGTGACTTTACCAACAAAACACATCTTACAGACCTTAACAAATTAGTATAGATATCTTTAATCGCTCAGCTCTTCATAGCTGATAAAAAATATTATTTTCATTTTTTACCCCAAGCAAATTAGCAAAAAAAAAAAAAAAAAAGCACAAATGCATCTAAAGACAGCCATGTTAGATAATTTAATAATCACACATTTATTTGTACAAATATTTTAAATGTTTTGTTTACAGCTCCTGTTCCATCAATAGGGGATCTTGTTTGCCAAATAAGTTCCATTGCACTTTATATGTTTAAATATCAAATTACAAAATGGTTAAAATACTTGTTTGTCCATTGTCTGAAATGTATTAAAGTCCCATAGTGAGAGCAGTGCTCATTAGGCTGGTGATGCTCACAATTAGGAAAATACTATTGGTCAAACTGTGTTTGCTGTTTCCTGAATTCAGTAAATCTTGGACAGTCCTGTTATTACAGAGGTTGGTACTGCAGCAGGTTTGTGAACCAGAAAATATAGCAATACTTTCACTTCCTGAAACACAACTGGAGACGCATCCTTTAGTTACAGACTTAATAAAGAGGAACTTCACTGAAGAAGAGAAAAAATGATCAAATGAGATTGCATACTAAGGTATATCACATTACTACTGAATTGTTTAGGTCACAATTAACAATGCTACAACATTCAATTTGATTGTAATGTAATCAAGCTTCACTCTATAAATTCTGGAGTACATTTGACTTCTATCTGAACAAATAGTATAGAGAGAACTATTTTATCTTCTGTTCTATTGAGTTTCTGTTTTATGTTGGAGGGATATGTTAATGTTTGAAGTAGATTTCACATGAGACCCTGCAGAGATGCAAAATCATTATTAAAGTACATCTCATGCAGAAGGAGACGGATACCATGAGTTATCAGTGAGAACAGTAGAGGACGGCAAATCTCATGCACTATACAACTCATTCATGTGGTCACTAGCGATGGGGCATTTAGAGTTAGTCAACATTTGAATAGAAGAAAATAAAGTTTTTTGACCTAATAAACAGATGTTACCTTTTATTTCTATTGAATGTGATAAATCATCCACCCAACTCTAGTGTTAACTATGGAATATAAAGTTAAAAACACAGTACTCAAGAAGACAAGTTGGCTATTGGATGAAGAAATCTTTGATATCTTTAGTAGGTTTGTCTCTAATAACATAGAAAGACGGGGAAGGTGATGCTTTTTGCTATAAGAGATATGATTATATAAAGAATATATCATTGGAATTTGTGAACAAAGTAGTGAAAGTACTTACCGACGGTCGAGGTACAGTAGGACATGGATGAGTTGCACGTAGACACTGTCAGACAATCTTTATTCTCGGTAGTATCAGTGCATGAGTAGCATTGGAGGGAATAAGCTGAAAATCAAATAGTGTTAATGTTAGTTACATTGTTATATGTAGTGAAAGTACATAATTGATAACTAAACAAGTTGGCACTAGAGCAGTTATTGCATTTTAAAATATAGTAGCATTTTAGATTGAATAAATACATAATAATAATGAGTAAATTAGCTGAAATGAATAACAATTTATCTTATGTTAATTTTCCACGGCATTGTATTTTTTTATAAATGCAAAATGATTAGACAGATGAATGGAAGTATTTGCCATTTAAATCTTTCTATTTATAGTACATAAATAGAAAGATTTAAATGGCAAATACTTGGCTAATTTACTGTGTACAAAATGCTTTAATATGGGCACATGCTGCATCTTCTACTTGGTTTCTCTAATTAAACCTTTGTTTTGTTTTGCGTTTTTAGAAGCTGCAAATCTCATCTGTATTTTTAAAAAGGAGACTAAAAATAATATTCTTTTTACATACTTTTACAAACCTTATTAAAACACTTTAATTCACAATTATATTCATAGTGACTAAATAAATACAAACCAACAAATACGATTAATAAGAGTTCATTTTAAAAGAATAAATTATAAGAAATAAAATAAAGATAAACAAAATTACATCTAATTGGAGTTAATTTCAAGATTGTGGTCTGTTTTATTGTACATTAGGGAACATTGAAAATTTTAAAAATGTGTCAAGTTTACAATGAAAAATAAATAAATAAATAAAATGGTTCAAAAAGTGCAAAAGACAAGTGGTTTTGCATTGAAAAAGAAATTCTAGAAAAAAGAGGTCATGTCTAATGTTATTTGGGATTTCCAAAAGTAATTTTCAATAAATAAACTGACAAAAGTGCATTAAGAAAATGTGCGCATTCATGAAGATTTCTCCAGTTGAAAAACTGACATTATTTATTGAGTTACTGTTTCTTATAGTTTAAACAACGAGCCTATCTCACTGTAACTTTTCAAATAAGTCTCCAATGCTTAGACATGAATTATAAGACACAAATCATGAAATGGATATTATATATTTACATTAACCCATGTCAATACAAAATAAAAAAAAGTTAAATGCTATTTCAGGGGTTCTGATATTAATTACAATAACATATTTAGAGAAAGAAAATGCAATGTCTCTTTCTCAACTATAGCATATTTTTCTGCAAAGTTAAGGAATTGTGCTATCTATACAGGCAAACCCACGCGCATGTTGTCTCCAGTACAATAACATGTACCACTTACCCAAGCCAAGAAAGCCGTCCAGTAGTATAGATGTAGTAAGAAGAGTCCTCATCTTCAGAGACTGGTAGAGAAAGGTCTGAAAGAAGGTGCCTTTACCTTAACTGGTCAGCTCTTTATAATGTCCCTGAGAAACTGCACACAGAAAAAATCTGGACAGACAAGTTTGCCCCCCACCCCCACTATTTTTCAGTTTCTAGTTTTTCTTTAACATGAATAGATAACCTACTCCTATATCCTATAATACATAAACAGTATGTGATGCTAATGATATCAGTCAGAGAATACATACATTGGAATATAAAATAAAAATTCAATCTAAAAGTTGTCAAGGCTCCTATTAATAAATATATGTAATGATAGCAATTAGATTGCATTTGCTAAAAGTAATAAAATAATAAAAAGCGCCACAAACGTTATTTATTGCATTATCTACTTGATATTTAAATCACAAATACAGATGAAACATAGAAAAATATTTGGTTTCACAACCTTTTAATATTAAGTGATGTGTGCAGCTAGTAATTTCATAATATTTTTACTAATTTTATAACTAACATTTGTTAAAGGGCCATTAAACACTTAGGTCCAGATTATGAGTGGTGTGCTAACTATTGTGTGCAAGCAAAATCGGGTTTATAGCATCTGTTTGCGTGCGTTGGAAGTAACTTGAGTTTTACAAGTTCAAAGTAAATGTGATCGCTTGAGCATAATTTAAGTTAACGTGTTAACGCAACTTTAGAGCTCTGGTTAACTGTTAACAAATACCAAATAAGTCTCACAAAACACATCACACATATATTACAAAGCACAGTTACAATCATAATAACACCAACTAATAAAAATTATACAAAATTACAAAAAAAGCACAAAAAAGATATAAGGGCTTAAATATAGTAGGTCTCAGGTGTCAGAAAAGGGTTTTAAGAAAGATACATACATTTACATGTCTAAAAATTATTTATTTATATATATTTATAAATGTGTACATATGTATTTATATGTGTATATATGTATTTACAGACATATATATATATATATATATATATATATATATATATATATATATATATATATATATATATATATATATAAATACTTAACTGATATAAACATATATATAAGTGCATTGGATACTTTTGCAGTCAAGTAGATGAAAATAAAATAAAACATTTATGCAATTTTAATTAAGGTTTTAACTTTTTATTTACAATTAAATATTTCTAATTTCAATGTTCTGCACATAGCAGAATATATATTATGTATCTTTAAATAGATATATCAAAATAGCAAGAGTATTGCATTGAGCAATGATACTTTTTTTATTGGACTAACTATACATTTATAAGTTAAAGGGACATTATACACTCATTTTTTCTTTGCATAAATGTTTTGTAGATGATCTATTTATATAGCCCATAAAGTTTTTTTTTTTTTTTTTTAAATGTATAGTTTTGCTTATTTTTTAATAACATTGCTCTGATTTTCAGACTCTTAACCAAGCCCCAAAGTTTTATGTGAATACTGTCAGCTACCTTCTCCAGTTTGCTCCTGTTTGTGTAAAGGGTCTTTTCATATGCAAAAGAAGGGGGAGGGGGGGAGTGTCTTATTTCCCATGTGCACTGGGCTTTCCAGCTACCTTTTCAACGGAGCTAAACTGAGAGCTTCTAAGTAAGTTTTTAAACAGTTTTATACTGGATTTTTATATCAGTATCTGTGCATCTTATTCTTTTATATCAGTATCTGTGCACTGCAACATAGGTTCCAAAATAGAGTCGCACATAATTAGAAGGTGATGCATGCGTAGTCCTCCTGATATGCTCACTACGCTGTGAGAAGTTTAGCTAAAGTGATCTCTCTGTTTGTCTTGCCATTCTACAGCCGTTCTCAGTCTCATCAATCTTACAGAGCCGATGTCTGCAGTCAAAGCTCTGATTTTATTTACACATAGGAATTTTTAGCAGTCAATGCAGGGCAGCCACGGCATCTGAGCACGTAAACAGCTATACAATGTCAGGCACAGCTTATCAGGCAGCTTGTTGCAAAAGCTTTAGGAGAGGACAGCACATGCGCAATGCACTGAGGGGGAGTAACAGAAGACTGGTCGTGCAGCCAGAACATTTTCTAAGGGGTTTAGGCTAAGTGCATTGTATACAGACATTTCAAAAAAATATTTCTAAATACAGAGCATTATTAAAACAGAATGTTCAGCACCACTATACTCAACTATTCCTGCTATTGTGTTTAAAAATTTAACACGTTTTGGGTAAACTGTCCCTTTAAAGGGTGCCTCTAATCTAAATGCATTTTGACAGTTCACCACTTGAGGGCGTTAGTTCATGTGTTTCATATAGATAACATTGAGCTCATGCACGTTAATTTACAGAGGAGTGAGCACTAATTGGCTTAAATGCAAGTCTGTCAAAAGAACTGAAATAAGGGGGCAGTCTGCAGAGGCTTAGATTCAATGTTATTACAGAGGTAAAAAGTGTAATATTATAACAGTCAGCTAGATTACGAGTTTTGAGCGCTATAGGGAAATTAACGAGCGCCACAAAACCGGCGGTATTTCACCTCCCTATAGCGCTGCTATTACAGGTTTCCAAAAAGCAGGCATGTGGGGGTGATATGGTGGCGTTGAGCTCCATACCGCACCGAAATACAAGCGCTGCTTTGATGTGCTCGTGCACGATTTCCCCATAGACATAAAAGGGGAGAGCCATCAAAAAAGAAGCCTAACACCTGCGATCGAAGAAACAAAAGCTCCGTAATGCAGCCCCATTAAAACTAAATGCTTACCTTTTAAAAGGAGCGCCTCCTTTGAGACCAGGTACCCGGACTATTTTGTACTTTATTAATGGGTTATTTACCTTATGTATAAATATTCTTTGGCTCTAATTTATCAGACCATTACACACCGCTCCAGCATTGCACTTAGATAGCGTAATGTCGTGAGGTCATTCCTCTTTCTTTAGATATTGACTCCTGTGCAATCCGTGAGCCTTATTTGGTGTATCTTGGCCTGAGCTTTTATTATTGCTGATTGTGATTAATATTCCTTTCTGCCTTAGACTGCTCCCATGCTGCACTCAGATTTGTATTAATTCTTATGAGAATTATCCCCAGCCTACATGATATCTCCTTTGCAGCTCTTGAGGTCTTTTTGGTGTATATTATACCTATGTGTCATTATTAGGATCTTTCATATAGATTACTGATATTATCCGGGTTTGCTGGGACTCTCAACCATATATATTTATTTTAATCTAAGTTTTACACACCTGAACGCGATTAACCTGAACACTGTTAGTGTTTTATTTATTATAGTTTCTAATAAATGTTAAGTTTTAATCTTTACATCCTACTTGGTGGTCTTCCTGCCGTTACTATTATAATAGTATTTTCTTGTGAGTGCTCTCTTAATGTCCACTTTCTCCTTTATTGTTTGCATTATTTCCATATTAGGACAGTGAGCACCCCCCATCTCTGTAATATAAAGTTACTAGGGTTATTATACCCTAGTGTTATCACTGCAATTTCTGCGGTAACTAAATCTGATTATGGGGTTATAATATGGTTTGTTTTCCCATATTTATTGCTTACAGTCTATTAGATCAGGTGTAATTCATTTTTATTTTTTGATCATTTTGTTTTTTTATTTTGTGTAATTTAGTGTTTATTTTATTATTTAGATAATTGTATTTAATTCATTTATTTTATTTTATTGTAGAGTTAGGTTTTATTGTAAGGCAGGTTAGGTTTTATTTTACAGGTAACTTTGTATTTATTTTAACTAAGTAATTAGTAAATAGTTAATAACTATTTACCACCTAGTCTACCTAGTTAAAATAAATACAAACGTAGCTGTGAAATAAAAATAAAACCTTAGATAGCTACAATGTAACCATTGGTTAAATTGTAGCTAGTTTATTTTTTTTAAATAGGAATTAATTAGGTAACAATTTGTAAGTTTAATTTATATTTATTTTAATTATATTTATGTTAGGGGTGTTAAGGTTAAGGTTAGGTTTAGGGGTTAATATATTTATGTAGAGTTAGTGATGTGGGAGGCCAGAGGTTTACTGGTTAATAGTTTATTTTATTAGATTTCATTGTGGGGGGCTTGCGGTTTAGTGGTTAATAGGTTTATTATAGTGGCGGTGTGGGCGGACGGAAGACTAGGGGTTAATAATATTTAAATAGTGTTTGCAATGTGGGATTGTGGCGGTTTAGGGGTTAATAGGTTTATTATAGTGGCGACGATGTCGGGGAGTGGCGGAATAGGTGTTAATACATTTTTTAAATAGCGACGATGTCCGGAGCGGCAGATTAGGGGTTAATATTTTTATTATACTGTTTGTGATGCGGGAGGGCCTCGGTTTAGGGGTTAATAGGTAGTTTATAGGTGTTTAGTGTACTAAGTAACACTTTAGTTATGAGTTTTATGCTACAGATTTGTAACGTAAAACTCATAACTACTGACTTTAGATGGCGGTACCAATCTTGTGGTTATAGAGTGCACCGCTCACTTTTTGGCCTCACAGCAAAACATGTAATACCGGCGCTGTGGGAGTCCCATTGAAAAGGGACTTTTTTAAAAGTGCGGTACTGATGTTGCATGACGGCCAAAAAGGTGTGCGGTACAGCTATACCAACAAGACTTGTAATAGCGGCGTTAGGGAAAAAGTAGCGTTATGAAGCATAACGATGCTTTTTCACTCATAATGCAAAACTCGTAATCTAGCTGTGTGTTGCTTATGCAAAACTGGGGAATGGGTTATTTAAGGGATTATCTATCTTTTAAAACAACAACATTTCTGGTGTTGACTGTCCCTTTAAGGTGAGGTCTTACTAGGTATTTATATAGTGGCAAAATGATGCTTTCCTCCCTTGCAATAATGCCTCTTTTATTACATGCTAGTATTTTATTAGCCTTAGAAGCTGCTGACCTGCCTTGTGCACCCATTTTCAGATTGTTATTAATGGTAATAACAAATCGTAAAGTTTATTGATAAATCATTCACAGCTCAGATGATATAAACAAGATTATTTATTTTAAGGACAGTCTTCATACAGGTTTTTTTTTTATTATTTAAATAATTCACTGTCTATATTGGGAAGTAATGATGCCTTTTATCGGCATCAGCATGCAAATTATATTTCACAACACTAGGTGGCCGAATTATCAAGCTCCGAATGGAGCTTGATGCCCCTGTTTCCGCGTGAGCCTTCAGACTTGCCGTAAACAGCAGTTATGACCGCTGCTCTATAACTTGTCCATCTGCACTGAGGCTGCGGACATAATTCCGCCTGATCATATACAATCAGGATGATTGATACCTCCTGCTAGCAGCAGATTGGCCGCAAATCTGCAGGGGGCAGCTTTGCACAAGCAGTTCACAAGAACTGCTTGTGCAATGATAAATGCCAACAGCATATGCTGAAAGGCATTTATCGATGTGCGGTGGACATAATACGCTACATCGTATCATGTCCACTCGCCCTTTCATAAATCGGCCAAATTGTCTAAGATTGGGAAGTAATGATAACTTTTATGGGCATTAACATGTACATTATTTAGAGGATAAATTGCCCAATTTCAGTAGGGTGTATGTGATAAGTGAAGGATTATATTCATTGATTATTAATTCAAGTGGAGAATACTTTATTTATTTATTTTATTTACATATTTAGTAGAGTTTGTGGTATTTCAGTTTGTCCTTCTGAGACTCCGGTCATTTGCTCGAATTACAGTAGAGTTTGTGGTACATTACAGTAGAGTTTGTGGTATTTAGTTTTATTAGCTCGATGTTAAGGATATTTAGTTACCTATTGAGGCTTTGGTAGAGATAAGCACATTTTTATAAAGAAGAGAGAATTGGTGGCAACAGTATGATTCATGTGATTTTTATATTTTTTTTATATCAACGTTTTTATATTGTTTTTTTTATTTATAAATATATTTAAAAAAAAAACTGTTTAGAATTGTTTAAAATATTTTCAACCATACTTCTGTTTGTGATAACATAGACTTGGAAAAAGATTTTGTTTTTCCTCATTGCGATGATCTATTTTATTGTATTAGCGCTCCCACACTGGCATACTAAAATAAAAAAATGTTAATATACTGTAGGTGCTATATTCCTGCCAGAGAACTATAATATATCTTGTTCAAGTACCCCATTCACTGCACCATTAAAACCACTTAAAAGATCCGATAAATCTCACAACTCTCCCCTAACGTTTCGCCTGCAGTTGACTTTTTTTAAAGGTTGTGGTGCCACTATTCTCGCAGGTATAAATTTTCTTTCTGTAAACATGCCCTGTGTTTGTGTGGTCCAATCCATCTTGCATTATAGCCATCCTGCCTTCTGCAGCCGGGACAACGATGACATGACCCTGGTACTATTGAAAGGAAAGGATCCACTGTGATATTGGCCAACTTCTTCACCACAGGAAATATATACAAGTGATGTATAATTCCTGACTCATTAATTCTCTGTTATTTGCTTCATTACTGTTATGTAATACATTGATTTGCTTCTGTTTATTCCTCAATAAAAAAAGTTTGTTGTTATTTTTAATCCATGAAAGATTTATTGAGTGTGTGATATTTAAGATAATTTGACATCATTAGGAGCCAAAATGAGATTGTAAATAATTCAACCCCGCAGAATGTGTGTGGTGTGTTCAAAATATAATACTGGTGCTTTATGCTGTTGGACATTCTCATCATAAAATTTTGGACTGTAAAGTATTGCCCATAAATTGAAATAAAGCAAACTGTACAGTATTCCTACAGTTGATAATTTAAGTGTTAAACATAAGGTACCAAAACAGAAAATTAGATGAAAATGGTGTAACCAATCAGTGACTGTCTCAGTTAAAACTGAAAGTTATTGTGTTGTGTGATGTTGAAAAATAGTAAAATATAATAATGAAGAATGCTGAGTGATGTAAATAGCATGAATAAAAGTAAAGGAATTGTACAAAATCTAATGAAAGACATTTGCATGTTATAAAGTCGCTAAGCTGTTGAAGCCTATAGTCACATGTCACTAGTGATGCTTTAGGTCTCTTCCCTCAAGAGCTCAGCCTGGTAATATTAGGATTATCTATGGCCAATCATAAGAGACTCTTGTGAGATAATCATTTACAGTTATCTGCTTCCCTTCTTTTTCTTTGTTTGGCTCTTTTCTCTAACATCTCTTTGTCATTTCTCTCTGGTTCTTCTGCTCTTTTTTATACAAATGTATTGGATGTAATATTGGTCTAGTTAATTTCACTGTTCAAACTTATCCAATGTAATTTTACTCTGAAGTCGCAAATGTTAGTTAAATGTTAGTTAAATGTTAGTTAAATGTTAGTTAAATGTTAGTTAAATGTTAGTTAAATGTTAGTTAAAAATCCAATAATAATAATAATATTTTTTTTTTTAAATCGTAGCTTTTTTAAATCTGCAGTGTAGTTTTATTTTAATTTGTACTGTCTGCAATAAATATATTTTATTCTTGTGTAATTTCATTATGAATATTAATCTTTCCATAAAATATGACGTCTCCAGAATAATTTTGCAATCATTTTTAATGTGAATTAACAATACAATTGTCTTACTGCAAGTTTTTATTCTAATAATTCATGTATTAAGTTCATACAAATGTGTTTTTGTGACCCCTATTGTAATTTATGCCACCACAAGTGGTGGTCCCAGAAGTGTTATTATTGGGGGGGCAAACATTTATGGGTCTAATTGCGGATCTTCCATGGGTTTGCAACAGAGTAGGAGGAGATGTATATGCAAGTGTTGCTTGTGCAGCATTAGGGCAGGAAGGGACTCACAGGTGGCCTGGTGGTCTGGGGTGTGGTTAGACAGTTGTGGCCGTGGTCTTCCGGTTTAGGGAGTAGTAACTTTTACCAATTTGCAATCCTTTTCAGCCCAATGGTTGTGCAAAATAGAAGATTAAAAGCAGGGGAAAAACTTTGTGAGATACTTTGTTCTCAAGGTAAAAAACTGTCCTTGGAGAATTCTACCAAGGTCTTCATAGTTTCTTAGAGAATCTCATAAGTCCAGAGAGCTTTAGAGATTCAGCCCCTTAGTTTGTTAAAAAGTTACTCACAGCTCTATTGATAGAAACAATAACCTAACTCTGGAACCAGAAAAAAAAATATAATCAATTATTATTAATAATGCACAATATTTCAGGTGGAACAAATCTTCCTACAACCCTAAGACTCTTCCTTGTACTTTATCATGTACTTTTTACCTGCGTGACAGTTCACTTAAACAAAACATTCAAGTCTAGAAGAAAATACAGTAAGGAAATGTAATTGATTATAATCATTAATATTTGTGTATTTACAATAAAGTGTTGCATCATGAATTAACTATAAGAATCACATTATTTTTCATAGTTTTCAGTCAAGAAAGTTGTATTTTTAATTAATTTGAGAAGATTTCTATGTTGGGTTACTTAAAGGGACAGTGGACACCAGAATTGTTGTTGTTTAAAAACATAGATAAACCCTTTATAACCCATTCTCCAGTTTTGCACAACCAACACAGTTATATTTATACACGTTTTACCTCTGTGATTACCTTGTATCTAAGCCTCTGCAGACTGCCCCCTTATTGCAGTTCTTTTGACAGACTTGCCTGTTAGCCAATCAATTCTCACTCCTCAGTAAATTCACATAGATGAGCTCAATGTTATCTATATGAAACACATGAACTAACGCCCTCAGGGGTTAAAAACGATGAAAATGCATTTAGATTAGAGGCCTAAGAAATTAACATATGAACTTCCTAGGTTTAGCTTTCAACTAAGAATACCAAGAGAACAAAGCAAAATTGGTGAAAGTTGTTTAAAATTACATGCCGTATTTGAATCATGAAAGGTTTTTTGGACTTGACTGTCCCTTTAAATCAAATTTGTTTTGTGTACATTTGACTGGTTTATTTTCTCTCTCTCTTTATTATATTTTGTTTGTTTAATCAAACACATCTCAGCTATTGCCTTTGGAAATTACAATAAAATATTTTTGCTCCTTTGATAAACTGACTTCTAATCAGTGACTTTACCAACAAAACACATCTTACAGACCTTAACAAATTAGTATAGATATCTTTAATCGCTCAGCTCTTCATAGCTGATAAAAAATATTATTTTCATTTTTTACCCCAAGCAAATTAGCAAAAAAAAAAAAAAAAAAGCACAAATGCATCTAAAGACAGCCATGTTAGATAATTTAATAATCACACATTTATTTGTACAAATATTTTAAATGTTTTGTTTACAGCTCCTGTTCCATCAATAGGGGATCTTGTTTGCCAAATAAGTTCCATTGCACTTTATATGTTTAAATATCAAATTACAAAATGGTTAAAATACTTGTTTGTCCATTGTCTGAAATGTATTAAAGTCCCATAGTGAGAGCAGTGCTCATTAGGCTGGTGATGCTCACAATTAGGAAAATACTATTGGTCAAACTGTGTTTGCTGTTTCCTGAATTCAGTAAATCTTGGACAGTCCTGTTATTACAGAGGTTGGTACTGCAGCAGGTTTGTGAACCAGAAAATATAACAATACTTTCACTTCCTGAAACACAACTGGAGACGCATCCTTTAGTTACAGACTTAATAAAGAGGAACTTCACTGCAGAAGAGAAAAAATGATCAAATGAGATTGCATACTAAGGTATATCACATTACTACTGAATTGTTTAGGTCACAATTAACAATGCTACAACATTCAATTTGATTGTAATGTAATCAAGCTTCACTCTATAAATTCTGGAGTACATTTTACTTCTATCTGAACAAATAGTATAGAGAGAACTATTTTATCTTCTGTTCTATTGAGTTTCTGTTTTATGTTGGAGGGATATGTTAATGTTTGAAGTAGATTTCACATGAGACCCTGCAGAGATGCAAAATCATTATTAAAGTACGTCTCATGCAGAAGGAGACGGATACCATGAGTTATCAGCGAGAACAGTAGAGGAAGGCAAATCTCATGCACTATACAACTCATTCATGTGGTCACTAGCGATGGGGCATTTAGAGTTAGTCAACATTTGAATAGAAGAAAATAAAGTTTTTTGACCTAATAAACAGATGTTACCTTTTATTTCTATTGAATGTGATAAATCATCCACCCAACTCTAGTGTTAACTATGGAATATAAAGTTAAAAACACAGGAAGACAAGTTGGCTATTGGATGAAGAAATCTTTGATATCTTTAGTAGTTTTGTCTCTAATGACATAGAAAGACGGGGAAGGTGATGCTTTTTGCTATAAGAGATATGATTATATAAAGAATATCTCATTGGAATTTGTGGACAAAGTAGTGAAAGTACTTACCGACGGTCGAGGTACAGTAGGACATGGATGAGTTGCACGTAGACACTGTCAGACAATCTTTATTCTCGGTAGTATCAGTGCATGAGTAGCATTGAAGGGAATAAGCTGAAAATCAAATAGTGTTAATGTTAGTTACATTGTTATATGTAGTGAAATTACATCATTGATAACTAAACAAGTTGGCACTAGAGCAGTTACTGCATTTTAAAATATAGTAGCATTTTAGATTGAATAAATACATAATAATAATGAGTAAATTTGCTGAAATGAATAACAATTTATCTTATGTTAATTTTCCACGGCATTGTATTTTTTTATAAATGCAAAATGATTAGACAGACCGAATGGAAGATGGCAGTTATAGTACATAAATAGAAAGATTTAAATGGCAAATACTTGGCTAATTTACTGTGTACCAAATGCTTTAATATGGGCACATGCTGCATCTTCTACTTGGTTTCTCTAATTAAACCTTTGTTTTGTTTTGCGTTTTTAGAAGCTGCAAATCTCATCTGTATTTTTAAAAAGGAGACTAAAAATAATATTCTTTTTACATACTTTTACAAACCTTATTAAAACACTTTAATTCACAATTATATTCATAGTGACTAAATAAATACAAACCAACAAATACGATTAATAAGAGTTCATTTTAAAAAGAATAAATTATAAGAAATAAAATAAAGATAAACAAAATTACATCTAATTGGAGTTAATTTCAAGATTGTGGTCTGTTTTATTGTACATTAGGGAACATTGAAAATTTTAAAAATGTGTCAAGTTTACAATGAAAAAAAAATAAATAAATAAATAAAATGGTTCAAAAAGTGCAAAAGACAAGTGGTTTTGCATTGAAAAAGAAATTCTAGAAAAAAGAGGTCATGTCTAATGTTATTTGGGATTTCCAAAAGTAATTTTCAATAAATAAACTGACAAAAGTGCATTAAGAAAATGTGCGCATTCATGAAGATTTCTCCAGTTGAAAAACTGACATTATTTATTGAGTTACTGTTTCTTACAGTTTAAACAACGAGCCTATCTCACTGTAACTTTTCAAATAAGTCTCCAATGCTTAGACATGAATTATAAGACACAATTCATGAAATGGATATTATATATTTACATTAACCCATGTCAATACAAAATTAAAAAAAAGTAAAACGCTATTTCAGGGGTTCTGATATTAATTACAATAACATATTTAGAGAAAGAAAATGCAATGTCTCTTTCTCAACTATAGCATATTTTTCTGCAAAGTTAAGAAATTGTGCTATCTATACAGGCAAACCCACGCGCATGTTGTCTCCAGTACAATAACATGCGAACCACTTACCCAAGCCAAGAAAGCCGGCCAGTAGTATAGATGTAGTAAGAAGAGTCCTCATCTTCAGAGACTGGTAGAGAAAGGTCTGAAAGAAGGTGCCTTTACCTTAACTGGTCAGCTCTTTATAATGTCCCTGAGAAACTGCACACAGAAAAAATCTGGACAGACAAGTTTGCCCCCCACCCCCACTATTTTTCAGTTTCTAGTTTTTCTTTAACATGAATAGATAACCTACTCCTATATCCTATAATACATAAACAGTATGTGATGCTAATGATATCAGTCAGAGAATACATACATTGGAATATAAAATAAAAATTCAATCTAAAAGTTGTCAAGGCTCCTATTAATAAATATATGTAATGATAGCAATTAGATTGCATTTGCTAAAAGTAATAAAATAATAAAAAGCGCCACAAACGTTATTTATTACATTATCTACTTGATATTTAAATCACAAATACAGATGAAACATAGAAAAATATTTGGTTTCACAACCTTTTAATATTAAGTGATGTGTGCAGCTAGTAATTTCATAATATTTTTACTAATTTTATAACTAACATTTGTTAAAGGGCCATTAAACACTTAGGTCCAGATTATGAGTGGCATGCTAACTATTGTGTGCAAGCAAAATCGGGTTTATAGCATCTGTTTGCGTGCGTTGGAAGTAACTTGAGTTTTACAAGTTCAAAGTAAATGTGACCGCTTGAGCATAATTGAAGCTAACGTGTTAGCGCAACTTTAGAGCTCTGGTTAACTGTTAACAAATAACAAATAAGTCTCACAAAACACATAAAAAATATATTACAAAACACAGTTACAATCATAATAACACCAACTAATAAAAATTATACAAAAAATGCACAAAAAAGTTATAAGGGCTCAAATATAGTAGGTCTCAGGTGTCATAAAAGGGTTTTAAGAAATATACATACATATACATGTCTAAATATGATTTATATATATATATATATATATATATATATATATATATATGTGTGTACATACGTATTTATATGTGTATATATGTATTTATATGTGTATATATGTATTTACAGACATATATATATATATATATATATATATATATATATATATATATATATATATATATATATATATATATATATATATAAATTCTTAACTGATATAAACATATATATATATATATATAATTTTAATTAAGGTTTTAACTTTTTATAAATATTTCACATTTCAATGTTCTGCACATAGCAGAATATATTCTATGTATTTTTAAATATATATTCATATATACAGTATATATATATATATATATATATATATATATATATATATATATATATATATGTAGAACATATTCTTCTATGTGAAGAACATTGGAATGTAAAATATTCATATTTTCATGTCAGGTTAGCGCAATCAATATCGTATGAGTAGGGTGTTAGGTTGTTTTTCCACTCTTTTTCTCCATTGACTTTTATGGGGGAATAGGTTAATGCACATGCTATTCTAAGTTTAGCTTTTAGCACGCATCAGGTTAGCGTGTGAGTGATAACTTGTTACTTTCAACGTGTAATACGCATAATCCAGCACAAGTAAAAAGCTTACTTCTTGAGCAGTTAGCGTTAGAGCAAAATAAACAGTGCTCCACTCATAATCTAGACCTAAATACATTATATTAGCATAGTATTATGGTTATGCCACGCCTCTCACTAGTCATGGGTGCCGCCATGTTGAAATCTACATTTCCCTACATTCCAGTGCTGATGTGTTTGTTCATGTGCAGTAACTCTCTTTTAGAGACCTGCACTGCAACATAGGTTCCAAAATGGAGTCGCACATAATTAGAAGGTGATGCATGAGTGTTTAACGTCCCTTTAAGCATCAAAATTAAAAGAAAAAATCACATTCTGATGCATTTATTTACGTTTTGTAGTTTGAGCTAAATGTTTACCATTTTTATTAAACCTGTAAACAATTGATCTAAGTGTGCACAACTGCTTTATGACATAACAAAAATTATGATCTTTCAGTCTAGAAAAATTCAAAATCATGAGAAAATGGTTCTAGAAAAGTGGATTTTCGATGGTCTAGAATACTGTGGCTGCATTATCTCAGTGCAGAGTTTTATTAAAGAGAACAAAGTACAAAATCACTGGAAATCAAGACCTATGTTTAATAATAGCTTTGTGAAGGATTGAGCTGGCCTCACATTGGAGAATTACATAAAATACCATTAAAGGTGCTCCGCATGGAAATTCTTTTGGGATCTGTTACCAGCAGTCTTCAGTGCATTTGCTTACAGCAAATGTTTACATTTTTCATGTGTTCCCTCTTCTGAAACACTTATTTAAAAGAGGGGAGACTTACAGACCTTTGTCGGTGAGCACCTAAGGGTATGTGTGAGTTATAAGTTATTTATAAGACCTCAGAATAAGCTCTTTAGATGATGGTTTAGTAAATTTGTCACCATTAGTGAAATTTGTCATATTTAGTGAATGTAAAGAGAAACATCTTACTTATTAATTATATATCATTTATGCTTTGTCAGTCTAATAACATTTTTACTGTGATCCAAAATAGATACACAGCACTAGAAGGGGCATGGGGGGGGAGATAACTTTTATTACAGGGTTTATGAGCATTTACTGGAATTTACCTCAGGGGCACAGGATTTAAGAGCATTTACTGGAATTTACCTCAGTGGCAGAGATACAGCCCTGAGTAGGTATAATGTATGTAAACTATTGAAACCTGCATATGACAAAGAGGACAGACAAGAACAAACAAGTGCACTTCCTTTAGTGAAAAGGTTTATTATGTCATGAAATACAGTTTTTGTGGTGTTATTTAGCCCTAAATAGTGGGACAGAGTGAAATCTGAAAGATAATGAAGAGCTACTAGGGCTTTCTACTAATTATCCCGAGCCTGATTCTCTAAAGTTCTCTGGGTTTGTGAGATTTTCTAATAAATCTCACGAGTACTATGAAGCCCTAATTCTATAAATACAGTTTCTTACCTTGTGAACAATGTGTCTCAGAAAGGGGCGTTTCCTCTTTTATGTATGTGAGGGTGAGGTATACATTACAATAGGACTCACACAAAATGTAATTTATAAATTGTATGAAATGAGTAAATGAAATATTGAAATAAAACTATGCAGTAAAAATTGTAATATTTAATCACAGTAAAATTGTAACAAAATGTAATGCAAAAATATTTCATCAAAAAAGTAAAATATTTAAGTCACATAGTAGAAATAGTAATAAAACTACACAGAAGGTGGGAAAACATTGTGAAATGCATCCTTATCTATACAAAAAAAGTAAAAGCGTATTGTTTTCCTTATATTAAAATGAATTTTACTGCCTCTGCTAGACGGCTAAACAGCATAATTCTATAGGCTTAGCTGAAAGCTCTCTACAAGGTCTCGTTTTCTCTTCCCCTACAGATCTTGCTGACTTTTTTTTCGTGAACTGAAAGGTTATGAGAGTGTCAAAATAAATAAAATACTAACTACCCTCATAATAAAACAATAGATTGTGAGACAATGAAGCTAGATTTTATGGCGAGATTTAACAAGCTCACCGTAACACCATTGCTACTTAATTTAGGTACGATCGGGATGATTGACACCTGCTAGCAGCCGATTGGTCGCGAGTGTGTAGGGGGCGGCATTGCACAAACTTTTCACAAGAAATGCGTGTGCAATTTATTCTGTCGGCATTTAGTGTTGTCTGCCCAGCATTTAATAAATTGTGATTTAATTTTAGTGTGATTGGCTGCAATATTTCATTTTGGTCTTCCAGTCAAGTTTCCAGTTAACTCCCTTACTTTCTATACAAGGTGTCTCGCAACTTAAAGTGACAGATACCCTTTTTCATAGAATTCACTGAGGGCAGCCCCTGCGAGTGTCAGCATAGTTTTTTTTTACTTGTACCATCTGGTAATACTCAATTTGTTAATTGCTGACATGATACAATCCCTACTGGTGTTCTGAGCAGCTGCAGTATTTACAATGCTGGTGCACTGAGAATATCTAGCTATGCATCACATGCACATACAGAGAAAAATGTTAACACTGAAACTGATAACTTTTACTAGAAGCCTTTTTGCCAATACATTTATATTGCAAATAGGTTTCAATTCAAATATGTCTTCTATATATTGACATTTGCCAAACTTGCAATGTAAAGATGGAAATAAAAAAACTGAAAAGGTTTTGTATCTGATTTACTAAACTTTTTTTTTATTATAATCTGTATTATTAAAATGCGGACAGGAATCGCCCCAATTCAACCCGATCAAGTATGATCAGATTGATTGACAGCTCCCTGCTGGCGGCCAATTATCCGCGAGTCTGCAGGGGGCGGCGTTGCACCAGCAGCTGTTGTGAGCTGCTGGTGCAATGCTGAATACGGAGAGCGGATCTCTCTATGTGTATCTTATTCAAAATGCTTTTCTCCTATTGGGAAGAGCATTGAGCCAATCATATATATAAATATCTGCCAATCACATGCTGTGTTTTGCTCTGGAATGCCATGTGTGACAGTGGTTAAGCACATAATGAGAATCTGAAAAGTTTCCAAGAATAAACTATTGTTAATCTGTAATGCCAAAAATAAAAATAATTTAAAAAATAAGCAATAAAAGTGTGAATTCTTTTCTGTGTATATGAAAGTATAAGCCGTTTGTGAGCTGCTCTTTTGGGCCATTCAAATGTTGATTGCGAAGAAATAAAATGTGGATGTAACAAACTACTCTTATTTGTCACTATAAATTACTGAGCCTATGACAAGAGATATTCCAAAGGTGACAACTCTGATGATCCATTTTGATTGTTGCTATTAATAGGACACGGAGATGACTCACAACTTTTATGTGACAGATATTATGTGTTCTGTGTGCTGCTCATTTAGAGACTTTGTGCTAATTAATAAACAAATTAAAAAAACATAAATAATAAACTAACTATGGAACCAGAAACAAATAATAAATCTTTACTAAAATTAACTAGACACAAATACATTTTATATAATTTCTAAATTACAATTAATAAAACGAAATAGTCACACAAATATTGAGTAGAACAAGTCTGCATACAGTCCCAATCCTCTTCCTTGTATTGCCGGAATGTCAGCTATCTTAAATAAAACAACAATTAACACATCTGGAAAACAGTTGTATTTCTGGTAACACAGTAGCACAGTAACACGGTAACACAGTAGGTGAGGTTGAAAGAAGACAGAAGTCCATTGAGTTCAACTTATACAGATCCTACCTGATTTATAACATAAGCTACAGTTGATTTTAACTTAATCCCATTAAAAAGGTGATCGATTTAACACAATAAATCATACCCCTGAATTCCGTTTCTGGTGGGAAATGTATTTAAGCCATTTTTAAATGTATCTAAGGTATTGTCATTTACTACCTCCTTAGGTAATGAGTTCCACAGTTTGATTGCTCTTACAATGAAAAAACGTTTACGCTGCTGGAAATTAAATCTCCATTCCCCTAGCCTTAAAATGTGACCTCTTGTTACAAATAATTTCCTTGGAATCAACAGATCTTTAACCAACTCTGTATATGGGCCTTGGATATATTTATATTAAAGTAATGACAACACCTCTCAAGCGCCTTTTTTTCTTGATAAAAAAGACCCAGTTTGGCTAACCTCTCCTCATGGCTTAAGTTATCCATTCCCCTTATTAGTTTTATGGCCCTTCTCTGCAATGTCTTTTTTGAGATTGGTCCCCAGAACTGGACTCTATACTCAAGATGAGGTCTTACCAGGGGTTTATATGGTGACAGAATGATGCTCTTCTTGCCTGCATCAAAGACACTTTTAATACATGCTAGTATCTTATTAGCCTTAAAAGCCACTGCCCTGCATTGTGCACCCATCTTTAGCTTGTTATCTATTACTACTCCCAAATCCCTTTCCTCCTCTGTTTTGCTAAGACAAGTCCCATTTAAATAATACGCTGCCTGCTTATTTTTCTACTTCCAAAATGTAGATCCTTGCATTTTTCCAGTATTAAGTCTTATTTATCATTTACCTGCCAGTTCTTCTAATTTTTGTAAATCCCCATGCAAAGCAATTTCATCCTGCCCTGACCTAGTGACCTTGCTCAATTTTTGTATCATCTGCACAGATAGAGAATTTTTTTAAAAGAACAGGGCCCAGTACTGATCCCTGGGAGACTTCACTGATTACCCGTCCAATCTGAGTATGATCTGTTTACTACTAATAGTTGCCCCCTATCATACGGCTAGATTTAGAGTTTTGTCGGTAACGACCCGCGTAGCTAACGCTGGCTTTTTTCTGGCCGCACCTTTAAAATAACTCTGGTATTGAGAGTCCACAGAATCGCTGCGTTAGGCTCCAAAAAAGGAGCGTAGAGCATTTTTAACGCAACTGCAACTCTCGATACCAGAGTTGCTTACGGACGCGGCCAGCCTCAAAAACGTGCTCATGCACGATTCCCCCATAGGAAACAATGGGGCTGTTTGAGCTGAAAAAAAAACACCTGCAAAAAAGCCGCGTTCAGCTCCTAACGCAGCCCCATTGTTTGCTATGGGGAAACACTTCCTACGTCTGCACCTAACACTCTAACATGTACCCCGAGTCTAAACACCCCTAACCTTACACTTATTAACCCCTATTCTGCCGCCCCCGCTATCGCTGACCCCTGCATATTATTTTTAACCCCTAATCTGTCGCTCCGTAAACCGCCGCTACTTACATTATCCTTATGTAGCCCTAATCTGCTGCCCCTAACACCGCCGACCCCTATATTATATTTATTAACCCCTAATCTGCCGCCCACAACGTCGCCCCCACCTGCCTACACTTATTAACCCCTAATCTGCCGAGCGGACCGCACCGCTACTATAATAAAGTTATTAACCCCTAATCCACCTCACTAACCCTATAATAAATAGTATTAACCCCTAATCTGCCCTCCCTAACATCGCCAACACCTAACTTCAATTATTAACCCCTAATCTGCCGACCGCCACCTACGTTATACTTATGTACCCCTAATCTGCTGCCCCTAACACCGCCGACCCCTGTATTATATTTAGTAACCCCTAACCTGCCCCCCACAACGTCGCCGCCAGCTACCTACAATAATTAACCCCTAATCTGCCGACCGCAAAGCGCCGCCACCTACATTATAGCTATGTACCCCTAATCTGCTGCCCCTAACACCGCCGACCCCTATATTATATTTATTATTAACCCCTAATCTGCCCCCCTCAACGTCGCCTCCACCTGCCTACACTTATTAACCCCTAATCTGCCGAGCGGACTGCACCGCTACTATAATAAAGTTATTAACCCCTAATCCGCCTCACTAACCCTATAATAAATAGTATTAACCCCTAATCTGCCCTCCCTAACATCGCCGACACCTAACTTCAATAATTAACCCCTAATCTGCCGACCAGAGCTCACCGCTATTCTAATAAATGTATTAACCCCTAAAGCTAAGTCTAACACTAACAAGCCCCCTAAATTAAATATAATTTTAATCTAACGAAATTAATTAACTCTTATTAAATAAATTATTCCTATTTAAAGCTAAATACTTACCTGTAAAATAAATCCTAATATAGCTACAATATAAATTATAATTACATTGTAGCTATTTTAGGATTAATATTTATTTTACAGGCAACTTTGTAATTATTTTAACCAGGTACAATAGCTATTAAATAGTTAAGAACTATTTAATAGTTACCTAGTTAAAATAATTACAAAATTACCTGTAAAATAAATACTAACCTAAGTTACAATTAAACCTAACACTATACTATCATTAAATTAATTAAATAAAATACCTACAATTACCTACAATTAAACCTAACACTACACTATCAATACATTAATTAAATACAATATCTACAAATAACTACAATGAAATAAACTAACTAAAGTACAAAAAATAAAAAAGAACTAAGTTACAAAAAATAAAAAAATATTTACAAACATAAGAAAAATATTACAACAATTTTAAACTAATTACACCTACTCTAAGCCCCCTAATAAAATAACAAAGACCCCCAAAATAAAAAATGCCCTACCCTATTCTAAATTACTAAAGTTCAAAGCTCTTTTACCTTACCAGCCCTGAACAGGGCCCTTTGCGGGGCATGCCCCAAGAAGTTCAGCTCTTTTGCCTGTAAAAAAAACATACAATACCCCCCCCAACATTACAACCCACCACCCACATACCCCTAATCTAACCCAAACCCCCCCTTAAATAAACCTAACACTAAGCCCCTGAAGATCATCCTACCTTGTCTTCACCTCACCAGGTATCACCGATCCGTCCTGGCTCCAAAATCTTCATCCAACCCAAGCGGGGGCTGGCGATCCATCATCCGGTGGCTGAAGAGGTCCAGAAGAGGCTCCAAAGTCTTCATCCTATCCGGGAAGAAGAGGCGATCCGGACCGGCAACCATCTTGATCCAAGCGGCATCTTCTATCTTCATCCGATGACGACCGGCTCCATCCTGAATACCTCCACCGCGGATGGAATCAGCCAATCAGAATCAAGATCAATCCGATTAGCTGATCCAATCAGCCAATCAGATTGAGCTCGCATTCTATTGGCTGATCGGAACAGCCAATAGAATGCGAGCTCAATCTGATTGGCTGATTGGATCAGCCAATCGGATTGAACTTGATTCTGATTGGCTGATTCCATCAGCCAATCAGAATATTCCTACCTTAATTCCGATTGGCTGATAGAATCCTATCAGCCAATCGGAATTCGAGGGACGCCATCTTGGATGACGTCCCTTAAAGGAACCGTCATTCTTCAGTTGGATGTCGCCGGATGAAGATGGGTCCACGGTGGAGGTCTTCAGGATGGAGCCGGTCGTCATCGGATGAAGATAGAAGATGCCGCTTGGATCAAGATGGTTGCTGGTCCGGATCGCCTCTTCTTCCCGGATAGGATGAAGACTTTGGAGCCTCTTCTGGACCTCTTCAGCCACCGGATGATGGATCGCCAGCCCCCGCTTGGGTTGGATGAAGATTTTGGAGCCAGGACGGATCGGTGATACCTGGTAAAGTGAAGACAAGGTAGGATGATCTTCAGGGGCTTAGTGTTAGGTTTATTTAAGGGGGGTTTGGGTTAGATTAGGGGTATGTGGGTGGTGGGTTGTAATGTTGGGGGGGTATTGTATGGTTTTTTTTACAGGCAAAAGAGCTGAACTTCTTGGGGCATGCCCCGCAAAGGGCCCTGTTCAGGGCTGGTAAGGTAAAAGAGCTTTGAACTTTAGTAATTTAGAATAGGGTAGGGCATTTTTTTATTTTGGGGGGCTTTGTTATTTTATTAGGGGGCTTAGAGTAGGTGTAATTAGTTTAACATTGTTGTAAGATTTTTCTTATATTTGTAAATATTTTTTTATTTTTTGTAACAGTTCTTTTTTATTTTTTGTACTTTAGTTAGTTTATTTCATTGTAGTTATTTGTAGATATTGTATTTAATTAATGTATTGATAGTGTAGTGTTAGGTTTAATTGTAGGTAATTGTAGGTATTTTATTTAATTAATTTATTGCTAGTGTAGTGTTAGGTTTAATTGTAACTTAGGTTAGGATTTATTTTACAGGTAATTTTGTAATTATTTTAACTATTTTAGCTATTAAATAGTTCTTAACTATTTAATAGCTATTGTACCTGGTTAAAATAATTACAAAGTTGCCTGTAAAATAAATATTAATCCTAAAATAGCTACAATGTAATTATAATTTATATTGTAGCTATATTAGGGTTTATTTTACAGGTAAGTATTTAGCTTTAAATAGGAATAATTTATTTAATGAGAGTTAATTAATTTCGTTAGATTAAAATGATATTTAACTTAGGGGGGTGTTAGTGTTAGGGTTAGACTTAGCTTTAGGGGTTAATACATTTATTAGAATAGCGGTGAGCTCTGGTCGGCAGATTAGGGGTTAATAATTGAAGTTAGGTGTCGGCGATGTTAGGGAGGGCAGATTAGGGGTTAATACTATTTATTATAGGGTTAGTGAGGCGGATTAGGGGTTAATAACTTTATTATAGTAGCGGTGCAGTCCGCTCAGCAGATTAGGGGTTAATAAGTGTAGGCAGGTGGAGGCGACGTTGAGGGGGGCAGATTAGGGGTTAATAAATATAATATAGGGGTCGGCGGTGTTAGGGGCAGCAGATTAGGGGTACATAGCTATAATGTAGGTGGCGGCGCTTTGCGGTCGGCAGATTAGGGGTTAATTATTGTAGGTAGCTGGCGGCGACGTTGTGGGGGGCAGGTTAGGGGTTACTAAATATAATACAGGGGTCGGCGGTGTTAGGGGCAGCAGATTAGGGGTACATAAGTATAACGTAGGTGGCGGTCGGCAGATTAGGGGTTAAAAAAATTTAATCGAGTGGCGGCGATGTGGGGGGACCTCGGTTTAGGGGTACATAGGTAGTTTATGGGTGTTAGTGTACTTTAGAGCACAGTAGTTAAGAGCTTTATGAACCGGCGTTAGCCCAGAAAGCTCTTAACTCCTGACTTTTTTCTGCGGCTGGAGTTTTGTCGTTAGAATTCTAACGCTCACTTCAGCCACGACTCTAAATACCGGAGTTAGAAAGATCCCATTGAAAAGATAGGATACGCAATTGAAGTAAGGGGATCTGCGGTATGGAAAAGTTGCGGCTGAAAAGTGAGCGTTAGACCCATTTTTGAGTGACTCCAAATACCGGAGGTTGCCTAAAACCAGCGTTAGGAGCCTCTAACGCTGGTTTTCACGGCTACCGCCAAACTCCAAATCTAGGCCATAGTTATTTATCCTATCTAGTTATTTATCCATGAGCTAAAATTTTCAGCTATTCCTAATCCTTTAATTTTGTACAATAATCTCTTATGTGGCACTGTATCAAATGCCTTTGCAAAATCCAAGAATATCACATCAACTGATTCACCTTGATGTATATTTTATATCCTCATATAATCTAATTAGATTAGTTTGACATTATCTATTTCTCATAAAACCATGCTGATTTCAACTCACACTCTTGTTTATACAAATATATTCATCAATAAAATTCTTTACAATCCCTTCAAGTATCTTTCCCACTATCAATGTCAGACTAACCAGTCTATGGCCTCTATTTATCAAGCTGTCAACCGCAAATGCGCTGGAATTCCGCAGCGTATTTGTGGTGAGCCTGATTCAACGTAGTAATCAAACCCTACAGACCAGCAAAAGTAGAAATTAGTGACGCAACATACGATCCGCCGGACTCAGTCAGACACAGATCGATGCTTACGTCACTACAGATGTTCCAAACGCAAGTTCGGCACAATCTGACTACTTTTGCTAGTTATCAAAAAACTAGCAGGTACGCTCGGCACTATTCCGGCCCAGCGTACCTGGTTTTCAAACCGCCGCCCTGGAGGCGGCGGATGCCATAGGAATCAATGAGAGTCTGACAGCAGCGAAAGTTCATGTTCGCTGCTGCCCGATATCCCATTGATTTCTATGGGAAATGTATACACCTAACACCCTAACATGTACCCCGAGTCTAAACACCCCTAATCTGCCCCCCCCTACACCTACATTATAATTATTAACCCCTAAACCGCCGCTCCCAGACCCCACCGCAACTAAATAAAATGTTTAACCCCTAAACCACCGCTCCTGGACCCCGCCGCCACCTACATTAAATTTATTAACACCTAATCTGACCGCGCTACACTGCCGCCACCTACATTAAATTTATTAACCGCTAATCTCCCACCCACAACGTCGCTGCCACTATATTAAATTTATTAACCCCTAAACCTAAGCCTAACCCTAACACCCCCCTAACTTAAATATAATTTAAATTAATCTAAATAAATATTCCTATCATTAAATAAATTATACCTATTTAAGAATAAATACTTACCTGTAAAATAAACCCTAAGATAGCTACAATATAACTAATAGTTACATTGTAGCTATTTTAGGATTTATTTTTATTTTACACACAAGTTTGTATTTTTTTTTAACTAGGTACAATAGTTATTAAATAGTTATTAACTATTTAATAACTACCTAGTTAAAATAAAGACAAAAGTACCTGTAAAATAAAACCTAAGTTACAATTACACCTAACACTACACTATAATTAAATTAATTCCCTAAATTAAAATAGATTAATTACAATTAAATACAATTAAATAAAAAAAAGTACAAAAAAGTACAAAAAACCAAACACTAAATTAAAGAAAATAATAAAATAATTACAAGAATTTTAAACTAATTACACCTAATCTAATCCCCCTAATAAAATATAAAAGCCCCCCAAAATAATAAAAATCCTTACCTTATACTAAATTACAAATAGCCCTTAAAAGGGCCTTTGCGGGGTAGTTTTAAAGAAATAAAGGTATAATTTATTTCATGATAGGAATATTTATTTAGATTAATTTAAATTATATTTAAGTTGGGGGTGTTAGGGTTAGACTTAGGTTTAGGGGTTAATAAATTTAATGTAGGTGGCAGCAGGGTCCGTGAGCGGCGGTTTAGGGGTTAAACATTTTATTTAGTTGCGGCGGTTTAGGGGTTAAACATTGTATTTAGTTGCAGCGGGGTCCGGGAGCGGCGGTTTAGGGGTTAATATGTATAATGTAGGTGGCGGTGGGCTCCGTGAGTGGCGGTTTAGGGGTTAATAACTTTATTTAGGTGCGGTGGGCTCCAGGAGCGGCGGTATAGGGGGTAAAACAGTATAGTATAGTGTGGGTGTTTAGTGACAGGGTACCGAGAATGCTGCGAATAAGCCGAGAACAGCGAGATCGATGACTGTTAGTTAACAACAGTCCGCTGCTCATTGCTCCGTACTTGGTGCGTGGCTTTCTTGATAATTTTGGAGAACGTATTCAGGTCCGCGGCAGGGATGTTAGGCGAACTTAGGAGAGCGTATTGGTGCCGTTGAATGCAAGAAAGTCGATGGCTTGATAAGTAGAGGCCTATAGCTCCTTGGATCTGGCCATCTTTTAAAAAGTGGCACCACATCAGTATATATATATATATTAATATATATATATATATATATATATATATATATATATATATATATATATACACATATATATACACATACATACATACATACATAGTATAAGGAGACAAGTTGTACCAAAGGCACTGTGTGTGTGTTATTTGTACAGAACTGATAATGACTATTTAATGTGACGTTTTTTACTTACTTAATATTAATTTATGTGTGCAACTAGTAATGTCTTAAAGGGACATTAAACCCCACATTTTTCTTTCATGATTCAGATAGAGAATATAATTATAAACAACATTCCAATTTTTTTCTATTATCTAATTTGCTTAATTCTTTAGATATTCTTTGTTGAAGAAATAGCAATGCATATGGGGAGCCAATCACACGAGGCATCTATGTGCAGCCACCAATCAGCAGACATGAGCATATCTAGATATGCTTTTCAACAAAGGATATCAAGAAACGTAAGCAAATTAGATAATAGAAGTAAATTAGAAAGTTGTTTAAAATTGCATGTTATTTCTAAAGCATGAAAGAAAAAAATTGGGTTTCATTTCCCTTTAATATTTTGACTTATTTTAGCAATATAAATGAGACTGGTCAGGTTTAGTTATAGTGACTACAAAGAGAAACATCTTATTTATTGATTGTCCAGAATTTGTGTTTTGTCAGTCTAATTGGTTGTAACTTGTGTTACAAGATTTCAGAGCATTTACTGGAAGTTACCCCAGTGCCCTGCGTATGTATAGTATCTAAACTATGGTAATCTGCATGTGACAAAGAGTATGGTTAAGCACTAACAAGTGCCCTTCCTTTAGTGAAACCTTCTATATTGTGATTTAAATTAGCCCTAACTAGTGGGGCAGAGTGAGATCTGAGTGACAGTGACTGAGACAATTTATTCCAGACTTGAATATTTATTAGGCTTCAGACACAAGACAGCATGATCTTTATCTGATGTCATTTAAAAGACACTTTTCATACATGCTAGTATCTTATTAGCCTTAAAGGGACAGTCAACACCAGAATTTTTGTTGTTTAAAAAGATAGATAATCCCTTTATTACCCATTCCCCAGTTTTTTGCAAAACCAACACTGTTATATTAATACACTTTTTACTTCTGTGACTAACTTGTATCTAAGCATCTTCTGACCGCCCCTAATCACATGACTTTTAGTTATTATCTATTGACTTGCATTTTAGCCAATTAGTGCAGTGTCTGCCACTAGCCACGGGCGTGATCACAATGCTATCTATATGACCTACATGAGCTTGCTCTCCCCTGCTGTGAAAAGTTAATAAAATAGAGGCGGCCTTCAAGGGCTTAGAAATTATCATATGAGCCTCCCTAGGTTTGCTTTCAACTAGAATACCAAGAGAACACAGCAAAATTGTTGATAAAAGTAAATTGGAAAGTTGTTTAAAATTACATGCCCTATTTGAAAAATTAAAGTTTTTTTTGGACTTGACTGTCCCTTTAAAAGCCACTGCCCTGCATTGTGCACCCATCTTTAGCTTGTTATCTATTACTACTCCCAAATCCCTTTCCTCCTCTGTTTTGCTAAGACTAGTCCCATTTAAATAATACGCTGCCTGCTTATTTTTCTACTTCCAAAATGTAGATCCTTGCATTTTCCAGTATTAAATCTTATTTATCATTTACCTGCCAGTTCTTCTAATTTTTGTAAATACCCATGCAAAGCAATTTCATCCTGCCCTGACCTAGTGACCTTGCTCAATTTTGTATCATCTGCACAGATAGAGAATTTTTTAAAAGAACAGGGCCCAGTACTGATCCCTGGGGGACTTCACTGATTACCTGTCCAATCTGAGTATGATCCGTTTACTACTAATAGTTGCCCCCTATCATAGGCCTAGATTTGGAGTTCGGCGGTAAAAGGGCTGTTAACGCTCCGCAGGCTTTTTTCTGGCTGCACCATAAATTTAACTCTGGTATCGAGAGTTTAAACAAATGCTGCGTTAGGCTCCAAAAAAGGAGCGTAGAGCATTTTTACCGCAAATGCAACTCTCGATACCAGAGTTGCTTACGGACGCGGCCGGCCTCAAAAACGTGCTCGTGCACGATTCCCCCATAGGAAACAATGGGGTTGTTTGAGCTGAAAAAAAACCTAACACCTGCAAAAAAGCAGCGTTCAGCTCCTAACGCAGCCCCATTGTTTCCTATGGGGAAACACTTCCTACGTCTGCACCTAACACTCTAACATGTACCCCGAGTCTAAACACCCCTAACCTTACACTTATTAACCCCTAATCTCCCGCCCCCGCTATCGCTGACCCCTGCATATTACTATTAACCCCTAATCTGCCGCTCCGTAAACCGCCGCAACCTACGTTATCCCTATGTACCCCTAATCTGCTGCCCTAACATCGCCGACCCCTATATTATATTTATTAACCCCTAATCTGCCCCCCTCAACGTCGCCGACACCTGCCTACACTTATTAACCCCTAATCTGCCGACCGGACCTGAGCGCTACTATAATAAAGTGATTAACCCCTAACCCGCCTCACTAACCCTATCATAAATAGTATTAACCCCTAATCTGCCCTCCCTAACATCGCCGACACCTACCTTCAATTATTAACCCCTAATCTGACGACCGGAGCTCACCGCTATTCTAATAAATTGATTAACCCCTAAAGCTAAGTCTAACCCTAACACTAACACCCCCCTAATTTAAATATAATTTTAATCTAACGAAATAAATTAACTCTTATTAAATAAATGATTCCTATTTAAAGCTAAATACTTACCTGTAAAATAAACCCTAATATAGCTACAATATAAATTATAATTATATTATAGCTATTTTAGGATTTATATTTATTTTACAGGTAGCTTTGTATTTAATTTAACCAGGTACAATAGCTATTAAATAGTTAATAACTATTTAATAGTTACCTAGTTAAAATAATAACAAATTTACCTGTAAAATAAATCCTAACCTAAGATATAATTAAACCTAACACTACCCTATCAATAAATTAATTAAATAAACTACCTACAATTACCTGCAATTAACCTAACACTACACTATCAATAAATTAATTAAACACAATTGCTACAAATAAATACAATTAAATAAACTTGCTAAAGTACAAAAAATAAAAAAGAACTAAGTTACAAAAAATAATAAAATATTTACAAACATAAGAAAAATATTACAACAATTTTAAACTAATTACACCTACTCTAAGCCCCCTAATAAAATAACAAAGCCCCCCAAAATAAAAAATTCCCTACCCTATTCTAAATTAAAAAAGTTACAAGCTCTTTTACCTTACCAGCCCTGAACAGGGCCCTTTGCGGGGCATGCCCCAAGGATTTCAGCTCTTTTGCCTGTAAAAAAAAACATACCATACCCCCCCCAACATTACAACCCACCACCCACATACCCCTAATCTAACCCAAACCCCCCTTAAATAAACCTAACACTAAGCCCCTGAAGATCTTCCGACCTTGTCTTCACCATACCAGGTTCACCGATCCGTCCTGGCTCCAACATCTTCATCCAACCCAAGCGGGGGTTGGCGATCCATCATCCGGTGCTGAAGAGGTCCAGAAGAGGCTCCAAAGTCTTCCTCCTATCCGGCAAGAAGAGGACATCCGGACCGGCAAACATCTTCTCCAGGCGGCATCTTCAATCTTCTTCCATCCGGTGCGGAGCGGGTCCATCTTGAAGCAGGCGACGCGGATCCATCCTCTTCTTCCGTTGTCTTCCGACGAATGACGGTTCCTTTAAGGGACGTCATCCAAGATGGCGTCCCTCGAATTCCGATTGGCTGATAGGATTCTATCAGCCAATCGGAATTAAGGTAGGAATTTTCTGATTGGCTGATGGAATCAGCCAATCAGAATCAAGTTCAATCCGATTGGCTGATCCAATCAGCCAATCAGATTGAGCTCGCATTCTATTGGCTGATCGGAACAGCCAATAGAATGCGAGCTCAATCTGATTGGCTGATTGGATCAGCCAATCGGATTGAACTTGATTCTGATTGGCTGATTCCATCAGCCAATCAGAAAATTCCTACCTTAATTCCGATTGGCTGATAGAATCCTATCAGCCAATCGGAATTCGAGGGACGCCATCTTGGATGACGTCCCTTAAAGGAACCGTCATTCGTCGGGAGACAACGGAAGAAGAGGATGGATCCGCGTCGCCTGCTTCAAGATGGACCCGCTCCGCACCGGATGGAAGAAGATTGAAGATGCCGCTTGGAGAAGATGTTTGCCGGTCCGGATGTCCTCTTCTTGCCGGATAGGAGGAAGACTTTGGAGCCTCTTCTGGACCTCTTCAGCACCGGATGATGGATCGCCAACCCCCGCTTGGGTTGGATGAAGATGTTGGAGCCAGGACGGATCGGTGAACCTGGTATGGTGAAGACAAGGTAGGAAGATCTTCAGGGGCTTAGTGTTAGGTTTATTTAAGGGGGGTTTGGGTTAGATTAGGGGTATGTGGGTGGTGGGTTGTAATGTTGGGGGGGGGTATGGTATGTTTTTTTTTACAGGCAAAAGAGCTGAAATCCTTGGGGCATGCCCCGCAAAGGGCCCTGTTCAGGGCTGGTAAGGTAAAAGAGCTTGTAACTTTTTTAATTTAGAATAGGGTAGGGAATTTTTTATTTTGGGGGGCTTTGTTATTTTATTAGGGGGCTTAGAGTAGGTGTAATTAGTTTAAAATTGTTGTAATATTTTTCTTATGTTTGTAAATATTTTATTATTTTTTGTAACTTAGTTCTTTTTTATTTTTTGTACTTTAGCAAGTTTATTTAATTGTATTTATTTGTAGCAATTGTGTTTAATTAATTTATTGATAGTGTAGTGTTAGGTTAATTGTAGGTAATTGTAGGTATTTTATTTAATTAATTTATTGATAGGGTAGTGTTAGGTTTAATTATATCTTAGGTTAGGATTTATTTTACAGGTAAATTTGTTATTATTTTAACTAGGTAACTATTAAATAGTTATTAACTATTTAATAGCTATTGTACCTGGTTAAAATAAATACAAAGTTGCCTGTAAAATAAATATTAATCCTAAAATAGCTACAATATAATTATAATTTATATTGTAGCTATATTAGGGTTTATTTTACAGGTAAGTATTTAGCTTTAAATAGGAATCATTTATTTAATAAGAGTTAATTTATTTCGTTAGATTAAAATTATATTTAAGTTAGGGGGGTGTTAGTGTTAGGGTTAGACTTAGCTTTAGGGGTTAATCAATTTATTAGAATAGCGGTGAGCTCCGGTCGTCAGATTAGGGGTTAATAATTGAAGTTAGGTGTCGGCGATGTTAGGGAGGGCAGATTAGGGGTTAATACTATTTATGATAGGGTTAGTGAGGCGGGTTAGGGGTTAATAACTTTATTATAGTAGCGCTCAGGTCCGCTCGGCAGATTAGGGGTTAATAAGTGTAGGCAGGTGTCGGCGACGTTGAGGGGGGCAGATTAGGGGTTAATAAATATAATATAGGGGTCGGCGGTGTTAGGGGTAGCAGATTAGGGGTACATAGGGATAACGTAAGTGGCGGCGCTTTGCGGTCGGAAGATTAGGGGTTAATTATTTTAAGTAGCTGGCGGCGACGTTGTGGGGGGCAGGTTAGGGGTTAATAAATGTAATGCAGGGGTCGGCGGGGTTAGGGGCAGCAGATTAGGGGTACATAAGTATAACGTAGGTGGCGGTCGGCAGATTAGGGGTTAAAAATTTAAATCGAGTGGCGGCGATGTGGGGGGAGCTCGGTTTAGGGGTACATAGGTAGTTTATGGGTGTTAGTGTACTTTAGGGTACAGTAGTTAAGAGCTTTATGAACCGGCGTTAGCCAGAAAGCTCTTAACTCCTGCTATTTTCAGGCGGCTGGAGTTTTGTCGTTAGAGCTCTAACGCTCACTTCAGAAACGACTCTAAATACCGGCGTTAGGAAGATCCCATTGAAAAGATAGGATACGCAAATGGTGTAGGGGGATCTGCGGTATGGAAAAGTCGCGGCTGAAAAGTGAGCGTTAGTCCCATTTTTGAGTGACTCCAAATACCGGCGGTAGCCTAAAACCAGCGTTAGGAGCCTCTAACGCTGGTTTTGACGGCTACCGCCGAACTCCAAATCTAGGCCTTAGTGATTTATCACATCTAGTTATTTATCCATGAGCTAACATTTTCAGCTATTCCTAATCCTTTAATTTTGTACAATAATCTCTTATGTGGCACTGTATCAAATGCCTTTGCAAAATCCAAGAATATCACATCAACTGATTCACCTTGATTTATATTTTATATCCTCATATAATCTAATTAGATTAGTTTGACATGATCTATTTCTCATAAAACCATGCTGATTTCAACTCACACTCTTGTTTATACAAATATATTCATCAATAAAATTCTTTACAATCCCTTCAAGTATCTTTCCCACTATCAATGTCAGACTAACCAGTCTATGGCCTCTATTTATCAAGCTGTCAACCGCAAATACGCTGGAATTCCGCAGCGTATTTGTGGCTAGCCTGATTCAACGTAGTAATCAAACCCTACAGACCGGCAAAAGTAGAAATTAGTGACGTAACATACGATCCGCCGGACTCAGTCAGACACAGATCGATGGATACGTCATTACAGATGTTCCAAACGCAAGTTCGGCACAATCTGACTACTTTTGCTAGTTATCAAAAAACTAGCAGGTACGCTCGGCACTTTTCCGGCCCAGCATACCTGGTTTTCAATCCGCCGCCCTGGAGGCGGCGGATGCCATAGGAATTAATGAGAGTCTGACAGCAGCGAAAGTTCATGTTCGCTGCTGCCCGATATCCCATTGATTTCTATGGGAGCTGTCTACACCTAACACCCTAACATGTACCCCGAGTCTAAACACCCCTAATCTGCCCCCCCTACACCTACATTATAATTATTAACCCCTAACCCCACCGCAACTAAATAAAATGTTTAACCCCTAAACCACCGCTCCTGGACCCCGCCGCCACCTACATTAAATTTATTAACACCTAATCTGACCGCGCTACACTGCCGCCACCTACATTAAATTTATTAACCCCTAATCTCCCGCCCCCAACGTCGCTGCCACTATATTAAATTTATTAACCCCTAAACCTAAGTCTAACCCTAACCCTAACACCCCCCTAACTTAAATATAATTTAAATTAATCTAAATAAATATTCCTATCATGAAATAAATTATACCTATTTAAGAATAAATACTTACCTGTAAAATAAACCCTAAGATAGCTACAATATAACTAATAGTTACATTGTAGCTATTTTAGGATTTATTTTTATTTTACAGGAGAGTATGTATTTATTTTACGCACAAGTTTGTATTTTTTTTTAACTAGGTACAATAGTTATTAAATAGTTATTAACTATTTAATAACTACCTAGTTAAAATAAAGACAAAAGTACCTGTAAAATAAAACCTAACCTAAGTTACAATTACACCTAACACTACACTATAATTAAATTAATTCCCTAAATTAAAATAGATTAATTACAATTAAATACAATTAAATAAAATTAACTAAAGTATAAAAAAACAAACACTAAATTACAGAAAATAATAAAATAATTACAAGAATTTTAAACTAATTACACCTAATCTAATCCCCCTAATAAAATATAAAAGCCCCCCCAAAATAATAAAAATCCTTACCCTATACTAAATTACAAATAGCCCTTAAAAGGGCCTTTGCGGGGTAGTTTTAAAGAAATAAAGGTATAATTTATTTCATGATAGGAATATTTATTTAGATTAATTTAAATTATATTTAAGTTGGGGGTGTTAGGGTTAGACTTAGGTTTAGGGGTTAATAAATTTAATGTAGGTGGCGGCGGTGTAGGGGGGTCAGATTAGGGGTTAATAAATTTAATGTAGGTGGCAGCAGGGTCCGTGAGCGGCGGTTTAGGGGTTAAACATTTTATTTAGTTGCGGCGGTTTAGGGGTTAAACATTTTATTTAGTTGCAGCGGGGTCCGGGAGCGGCGGTTTAGGGGTTAATATGTATAATGTAGGTGGCGGTGGGCTCCGGGAGCGGCGGTTATGGGGTTAAACACTTTATTAGAGTTGCGGTGGGCTCCGGGAGTGGCGGTTTAGGGGTTAATAACTTTATTTAGGTGCGGTGGGCTCCAGGAGCGGCGGTATAGGGGGTAAAACAGTATAGTATAGTGTGGGTGTTTAGTGACAGGGTACCGAGAAAGCTGCGAATAAGCCGAAGAACAGCGAGATCGATGACTGTTAGTTAACAACAGTCCGCTGCTCATCGCTCCGTACTTGGTGCGCGGCTTTCTTGATAATTTTGGAGAACGTATTCAGGTCCGCGGCAGCGATGTTAGGCGAACTTAGGTGAGCGTATTGGTGCCATTGAATGCAAGAAAGTCAATGGCTTGATAAGTAGAGGCCTATAGCTCCTTGGATCAGGCCATCTTTTAAAAAGTGGCACCACATCAGTATATATATATATATATATATATATATATATATATATATATATATATATATATATATACATACATGCATACACAGTATAAGGAGACAAGTTATACCAAAGGCACTGTGTGTGTGTTATTTGTACAGAACTGATAATGACTATTTAATGTGACGTTTTTTACTTACTTAATATTAATTTATGTGTGCAACTAGTAATGTCTTAAAGGGACATTAAACCCCACATTTTTCTTTCATGATTCAGATAGAGAATATAATTATAAACAACATTCCAATTTATTTCTATTATCTAATTTGCTTAATTCTTTAGATATTCTTTGTTGAAGAAATAGCAATGCACATGGGGAGCCAATCACACGAGGCATCTATGTGCAGCCACCAATCAGCAGACATGAGCATATCTAGATATGCTTTTCAACAAAGGATATCAAGAAAATTAAGCAAATTAGATAATAGAAGTAAATTAGAAAGTTGTTTAAAATTGTATGTTATTGGGTTTCATTTCCCTTTAATATTTTGACTTATTTTAGCAATATAAATGAGACTGGTCAGGTTTAGTTATAGTGACTACAAAGAGAAACAACTTATTTATTAATTGTCCAGAATTTGTGTTTTGTCAGTCTAATTGGTTGTAACTTGTGTTACAAGATTTCAGAGCATTTACTGGAAGTTACCCCAGTGCCCTGCGTATGTATAGTATCTAAACTATGGTAATCTGCATGTGACAAAGAGTATGGTTAAGCACTAACAAGTGCCCTTCCTTTAGTGAAACATTCTATATTGTGATTTAAATTAGCCCTAACTAGTGGGGCAGAGTGAGATCTGAGTGACAGTGACTGAGACAATTTATTCCAGACTTGAATATGTATTAGGCTTCAGACAGAAGACAGCATGATCTTTATCTGATGTCATTTAAAAACAAGTTTAAATGCAATAGTTTATCAGGCTTCTGATATTGTCATTTGACATTTCTGACAATGCCAACGATGGAAAAATTATTAAATGGTTTTGTATTTTATTTCGTAAACTTTTTAAAGTAAAATGTAAAACACACACACTCCCACGCACACACTCGCACACACACACTCGCGCACACACACACACTCGCGCACACACACACACTCGCACACACACACACACTCGCGCACACACACACGCGCACACACACACACTCACACACACACACACTCGCGCACACACACACACACACGCACACACACACACACTCGCACGTGCACACACACACTTGCACGTGCACACACACACACTCGCATGTACACACACACACTCGCACGCACACACACACTCGCACACACTCGCACGCACACACACACTCGCACACACACACTCGCACACACACACACTCGCACGTGCACACACACACTCGCACGCACACACACACACACACTCACACTCGCACGCACACACTCTCACATACAAATAAATAATGGTAAATCCTAGCATTTTTGAAATGCTAGCATTTACCAGTATTACAAATAAAGGGGATAAAATACTTCATGCTGAAAGTTTCTTTATTTGCCTGCAGTGTAAGCAGCGCTTTTCAATGAGGTGATGTTAGCCAATTATGTGCTAGCCAAACAACTAATCCCAACTGGGATGCACGGCTATTGGCTAATAGATAGAAACGTCACTTCATTGGAAAAATAGCGTTCTGCTGTGGGAGGCCTGATGCGCTTAGCTGGGAAATAAAGGAATTTTCAGCATTAAGTATTTTATACTTCATGACTGAAAGTCCCCTTTATTTGTAGCACTAGTAAATCCTAGTGTTTCACAAACGCTTGCATTTACAATCACTTTAACTTAGTACAATTCCAGTGCAAAAGTTTTATTACAACATTTACATTTTGTTTATATGTGAAAAAACAAAACCAGATAAAATAAAAAATAAAAATACATTGTATACAATGGGGCATATGTTGATGCCCCGTGTTTCTGGCGAGCCTGCAGACTCACCAGAAACAGCAGTTATGAAGCAGCGGTCACAAAGACCGCTGCTCCATAACCTGTCCGCCTGCTCTGAAACACGGGCTCGCCAGAAACACGGGGCATCAAGCTCCGTACAGAGCTTGATACATATGCCCCAGTGTATTTTCTTTAGACAAAGTAGCAGATTCCAAGTAGCATATATTTACAGTTGAATTCACTTGCACTTAGTGCTAGTAGCACGCAAGTAATACCAGTAGTTAATAAGCGAATAACCCGGGTTATTTGAAAGTTCTCCACACCATCCAAATTCAACACTCTGTGAGTAAGTGTAATATTAACAGCCTTTTAACATCAATATTAACAGCCTTTTACCATCAATATTAACAGCCTTTTACCATCAATATTAACAGTATTTTACCATCAATATTAACAGCCTTTTACCATCAATATTAACAGCCTTTTACCATCAATGCGTTTCACCCTGTGATGGGCTTTATCAAGATAGGTTATAGACATAGGTGAACATCCTTTTAAAGGTCCTGAGCGTTTTTTATTGGTTCAAATATTAGTGGCAATAAATAAAGGTGGTATGCTAGAATTAGACCATTACTAAAGGTGGTATGCTAAAGTTAAACACACTTAAAGGACATTCCACTTCACATACAAGTATTTTAACGAAGGTACTCTCTATTTGTAAATATTGTTCAAATATAGACACATTTGTATGCCCAAATTATAGTTCTTTTATAGAAGACATTTTAATTTATGAATTAGAATATAACTCTCATACAGTTTCTTGTTTTATTTTTATTTGCTTATTATCTTGTGAGTTAAAGTGTTGAACCTTTATTAGAAGTGATAAGCTAAAGTTGAACAAACTTAGACGACATTCCCCTTCATATATAAGTATTTTAGAGAAGGTATTCTCTATTTATAAAATTTTCATCTACCCAATTTATACTTCTTTTTAAAGAACAGTTCTATTTATAGATCATAATAAAGCATCCATACAGTTACTTTTTATATTTATTTGCATATTATGAATTAAAGTGACAGTCCACCCCTAATTGTTCTATTTAAATAGAAATGGTGACAGGTCAAGCTCTGAATTCAAACCTCTAGAATATAATGTATCACATTTATATATTAGTTCAGCTTCCTTAATGAGCAGCTTTTTCTCAATATCTCCCCCTCTTCAATTTTCTCTGAACTTATATATACCCCAATATTTAAATAATTAATTCTCCCCTTGTGTACATCCTGAAAGTGTTTGTATAAGTGTGTCTTGTCTATTTTATTATCAATACAGAATAAGTGCTCCCTAATTCTTTCCCTAATAACCTTTTTGTTTCACCAATATATAATAAGTCGCATGTGCATTGTAGTGCATACATTATATTCTTATGTGTACATCTACTCAAATCATAAATAATGAACTCTTCATTTGTGTTAGGAATAGTGATACTTTTTTTCTTTACATTATGTTGACACGCTTTACACGTGTAACATGGGTAAAAACCCGTGATTTTATTGCCTTTAAGATCTTTATCTTTTAGTTCTTTTCTATTTTTATTTTGTCTGAGGTCACTTGGAGCTAGGATTGATTTCAGATTTTTTTCCCTTCTGAGTACAAAATGTGGTTTAGGAGTTAATAAATCACCTAGAAGTGGGTCTGCTTTCAGTAGGTGCCAGTGTTTTTTTCCTCTTAATGATCTGTAACAAATGGAATTTATATTTCTGTAGTTTATTTGTTTATAAATGGTTGCTCTTTATTCCTATATTCTAGAAGTGTCTTTCTCTCGGTTAATTTTGCTTTCGAAACTGTTCTACTGATCTCTTATTTGCACCCCCTTGCATTGAACTTCTCTATGGCAGTAATCGCTTGATTTTCAACATCTTCTACTCTTGAGCAAAGTTTTCTTATTCTTATGCATTGCCCCATAAGTATATTCTCTTTCCACTTATTGAGGTGGCAACTGTTAGCGTGAATATAATTGTCTCCCTCTTTAAAATGTGTCTTCATCTCTATTTTGTCCCCCACTACTGTTTTTTTTACTAAACTTATGAGTGAAAACCAGCCCTTTGTTGTTTTTATTCATATCATTAAACATTTTTACCAAATCAGCCTCAGGACCTCTCCAAATAAACAAGAGGTCAATATATCTCTTAGAGTACGAGGTTTGCACCATAGCTATTAGCAGATAAAAAATTATCTTCCCAATCTCCCATAAAGAGATTGGCATAGCTAGGTGCAAACCTCGTACCCATGGATGTTCCCTATATTTGCAGGAAATATTTCCCTTCAAATGCAAAATAATTATTTTCCAGAATAAAACTTATACTTTTAAGAATAAAGTCCATTTGTTCCTTAGACATTATTGGATCTTTTTTTTAGATATTTCTCAACTGATTTTAATCCCATTTTATGATCTTTAAATGGTATAAAGTGACGTTACGTCACAGGTGGCTATAATCATATCTCTTTCCCATACCAGATTTTCTATTATATTTAAAACTTGGGTAGAATCTTTTAAATATGAGTCTAGACCTTTAACATGTTTCTGGAGAAATGTATCCACATATTGAGAGAGATTCGCAGACATTGAGTCAATACCAGATATTATGGGTCTCCCCAGTGGATTATTAAGATCTTTATGTATTTTCAGTAGGAAATAGAAAATGGGAATTCTTGGAAAAAATGGTGTTAGATACCTAAATTCCTTTTCATTCAGAATTCCCATCTTCTTTCCCTCTATTAACATTTTATTTAGTTTAATTAAAACATTTGTTAGGAAAAAATTGCTCAAGAGTAGAAGATTTTGAAAATCAAGCGATTACTGTCATAGAGAAGTTCAATGCAAGCGGGTACAAAGAAGATATCAGTAGAGCAGTTTCAAAAGCAAAATTAACAGAGAGAAAGACACTTCTAGAATATAGGAATAAAGAGCAACCATTTATAAACAAATAAACTACAGAAATATAAATTCCATTTGTTACAGATCATTAAGAGGAAAAAAACACTGGCACCTACTGAAAGCAGACCCACTTCTAGGTGATTTATTAACTCCTAAACCACATTTTGTACTCAGAAGGGCAAAAAAATCTGAAATCAATCCTAGCTCTGATAAAAATAGAAAAGGACTAAAAGATAAAGATCTTAAAGATAAAAAAGTATCACTATTCCTAACACAAATGAAGAGTTCATTATTAATGATTTGATTAGATGTACACATAAGAATATAATCTATGCACTACAATGCACGCCATTTATTATATATTGTTAAAACGAAAAAGGTTACCTTAGAGTGAGGGTCTTTCATCACTCTAAGGTAACAAATTCCTTATCAACACATTCCTTTTGTTTGAGATCAATTGCAAACATGGGCATTTTGCACTAAAAGACTGTTTATCCTCTGGTCCAATAATAGGTGTTTTCAAATAAGAGAATTCTGTAAATAATCCTGCACGCCCTAAATCAGTCAGTCTCTCAGTCAGTCTCTTCTCTTCTCTCTCTCTCTCTCTCTCTCTCTCTCTCTCTCTCTCTCTCTCATTAATAAGGCTGTTTATCACTACACTTTAACCTGTCATTATTTTATATTGTGCATCTTAATTTTTATGTATAAGGATTGTTTTTTAGACATATGGGAGACGTCCATTATTTAATATGATTATGTAATATGCTTATCTGGTAAATAAATATTTCAAAGCTAATATTGTATTATTTGTGCTAGAGTTCCATTGCCTGTGCTAATATTAAAGGGACAGTCAAGTCCCAAAAAAACTTTCAATTTTTCAAATAGGATATGTAATTTTAAACAACTTTTCAATTTACTTTTATCACCAATTTTGCTTTGTTCTCTTGGCATTCTTAGTTGAAAGCTAAACCTAGGAAGACTCATATGATAATTTCAAAGCCCTTAAAGGCCGCCTCTTATCACATGCTTTTTTATTTGCTTTTCACAATAGGGGAGAGCTAGTTCATGTGAGCCATATAGATAACATTGTGAGCATGCCCGTGGATTGTGGCAGACACTGCACTAATTGGTTAAAATGAAAGTCAGTGGATAGTAAATAAAATGACATGTGATCAGGGGGCTGTCAGAAGATGCTTAGATACAAGTTATTTACAGAGGTAAAAGTATATTATTATAACTGTGTTGGTTATGCAAAACTGGGGAATGGGTAATAAAGGGATTATCTATCTTTTTAAACAAAAAAAAATTCTGGTGTTAACTGTCCCTTTAACATTTACAGGGTTGTGACCCTTGCCAAAAACTAATTGTTTAAACACTGAAAATTGTAATATCTTAAGCTCATTTGTAGCCCCCTCTAAATATCTGTTTAAATATTTAGAAATACAATGAACATTTTAACCACGTGAAAAACATAGGAATCTAAAAATATTTACTGTAAATACACAGTAAAAACATATATTAAAAATAATTTTTCTTGTTTTGAGGTATTTGAGTAGAAAGGGCTCCAAAGTATATATACATGTTTCTATGTGTATATATGTATGTATGTATGCACACACACATATACATATATACACACATACATACATATATATTATATCCCTTTCCACTGAAACACGTTGTCGTATACCATGTACTTTTAAACCCTTATAACTTTTTATTAATATTTATATGAATAATTTTATTAGTGTATATATATATATATATATATATATATATATATATATATAGAAGTGTAACTTTTTTAAAAAAAATGTATGTTGTGTTTAGTGCAATTTGATTTTTTAGTCCTAACTCTCTACACAAGGGGGCCTATTCATCAAAGCGCCAATCTCAGTGCATTCGCCAGCGTCAATACGCTTGCCAGACATCGCTGTTCATTACTGTCCATGAACAAGCACATTTCTCTAACGCTAATATTTTAATTTTTCATCTGTTAATGTCCAAGAAAAAGATAGATTAATACCATAGAAAATTTTTTTTATATTTATTTGTTATATGATACTTTCACATAAATGAATGTGTATTTGTATTTCTAGAAGTCACGATATGCTTTTATCTCATGTTTTTTTTATAAATGATTATTAATGCTAGATATATAAAATATAGATAACCCTTATAGATAATTTCTGCAGGCAGCCAGCATGTGACTAGCGTTCAATTGCCAGGGTTATTTCCGACCTATAATCTGCTCCCTTCCTCCTGGTAGCAGTAGTTGAGGAGTGAGGCCACGTTTTGTTGTGTGCAGAGTGCATCTTGCTATGGGCAAGTGTAAGGGACGGAGGGCGGTGCTGGTCACATACAGTGTGCACAGCTAAATTTTGTGGCTAAATAAACCCTCCACATTTTAATGTGCATGTTTAATCCATCTGAGCTGTCGATTTCTAAGGGGTTTGTCATCTGTAGAAAAAGTGAGTACGGCATCCATGTATCAAAGACAGCAGTGCTGGTCACACAGTGTGCACACCGGAGCCCACTTGCATCAATAAGTGGACTAGTGGAAAGAGGGAGTGGAGGCTACAGACAGACCAAATGTTTGGATCTTACAAGGATGCTGTGGTCAAGTTAAGGGGACGATGCAGGGTTTAGTACATTGGTGCTTGCAGCAATTAGGGGACCAGGGGAGACAGTGACTACTGCTGGGCTGAAAGTTGTAAAATCCTAGAGAACAAACTTTTAATTTGAAGTAGAAAACAGCTGAGGCTCACTGTAAAAAATAAATCCCCTTAGAAGAACACCCATTAGGACTTTGAAGGGCTGATCTCTCGTTTACATTCTTTGTGCGTTTGGAAATAACAGATATGTTTTATTGCCCCTTGGAGGGATGGATGCAACTAAAGAATATATCTGGCTGCTATATATTGACCTTGGATGTGAATAGAATGCTGAGCCAGGAAGGAAATTGTGAATACGGCAAATAAATGTGTATATCGTAATCCTGCTAAATGTTGTGCATTACTTGTACACAATAGTGTGAATATGACCTTTGATGGACGTGTATAAGATGCAAATTATAATAAAGACCAGTTCACAGAGGTAGAAAACTGGATCTCAAAAAACAAACTCTTCCTAAACACTGACAAAACTGTCACAATGATCTTTGGAACGGTAAATAAATTACACAAATTACAAAATTCCCATCTATACATCAAAACAAAATCATTTTGCACAATGACCACAGTCCACTCTTTCAAATACTTGGGTATGTTGTTAGACCCCAATCTATCTTTTGGCCCCCACATAGAAAAACTTGCATCTAAACTCTATCCACAACTAGGTACCCTGTACAGAAACAAATCCTGCCTCAGCCCTACAGTAAAGGAAAAGATTGTACAGCAAATGCTGATGCCAATCATGGATTACGGGGACGTAGTATATGCACCTGCACCACAAACTCACCTTAATAAACTTAATACATTGTATAACTCGTTCTGCCGCTTTGTGCTACAATGTAACTACAGGACCCACCATTGTGACATGCTAAAATAACTAAACTGGCTGTCACTGGAATCCAGACGCACCCTCCATCTTTCCAGCCTTGTGTTTAAGAGCTTTTCTAGGAAGCTCCTACCCTACCTGAGCAGAATGCTCTCCCCGGCTGTTCCCACCTCCCATAACCTCCAATCCAGCAGCTCGATCCTCAATTTCCTACAGAGCACCACAATTATGAAACAACCTCCCGCACATTTTCAAACCTTCCCTTATTAATTTACAAACTAAGTCTGTGTGTGCCTTTCTTGGAGTGGAGGGGGGAACGTCATTACCCGTCCAAATTTTGTCACCTCACTTAATTATGTGAGACGAGCTGTTTTTTAATTAAAGAGTGCTGAATTTCCCTGTCTTTTATTCAGGATTACATTCCTGAGGCCGCCTCTCTGGTCTACTCATGCTACATTTTTTCAAGGGTCTGCACCACTAAATCGTTAAACTTAATTGAGGCTATTTTGCCTATACATGAATAGTGATTTATACTATTATTCAGCTCAAAATATTTCCATATATGCAATTGCGTCCCCTTCACATTATTGTATGTATTTTTAGGTTATACCTTTTCTACTTGGGCCTAGGCCCATTCCAAGGTCTCAGTGTTGGGTGACCCCATAGCATTTATTTACTACAAGGCAGTTTGGTTGTGGGTTTGACGCATTCACCCCACTCCAACAAGGTTCACGGCAGTCTGCTAGTTGCTGGCTGATCACATACAATGGCATTCACACTTTCTGATGCAAACTGGGAGGCTGAGCTTACAGCCTCTCTATCCATGTCTAACCTCGAAGAGAATCAGGACACAAATAATGCACCAGTTAATGTGTATGGGGCATTTAAAAATTATAAGAAACTTCTTGTGAAACAAGTCAAACTAAGGGCTGAAACCTCTAGTTTAGAGAATTATATTAAAATGAAGATCATACAGAGGGGTTTACGCCTGAGACTAGATCCAGGCACCAACCTAAGAGAAGATGAAGGGGGAGATGAGTTTTTAGAGGACTGGAATGCCAGTCTTTCTGAATGCTCCATAATTTTGATGAACAAAATGGTAAATCGCAATAAAGAAAGACTAGAGAAAACCATCAATCAAGCAGAAGACTCACTAAAAATAGTGAATACATTTGAATCTAACTCTAACTTTACAAAACTTAACGAAGAGATCAAAGAGCAATTAGCAAGGCTACAAACTGAGATAAAACTCAGGAAGGGAAGGAAGTTCTCTAGAAACAATGAGGACTATAAAAACAGCAAAGTTTATAGCTACCAGTCTGTAAGAGGTACTTATGATTCTGGTACAGATGGCTCAGATGCAGAAGTGGAACATAATACAACTAATCCAGCCAAAAAATCAGTCTTTTTTAGGGGAAGGAGGAGAGGAGGTAGGAAGAGAAGGAGGGGGAGTAAATACAAATTCTGGAGAGAGAAGATATCCCTCCAGACAATGCCACCAACGGGGTTACAATCAGACCCAAGGGGGCTACAGTCAGAACAGACCCCGAAGATTTTGGGGGCGCAGGGGCTATTAAAGCAAGACAATGAAGATCTACAGGTGATTAATCTTTCCTCTTTCAGACTAAATTCTTCACACATTGCAGTCTTGAAAAGAGGACTCTCCTTCTGTCCTACTAACAACTTAGATAAATTTAACTTTCTGAAAGACCTGCATTTATTTGCGAGACGCATTGTACTCTCACAAGTAATGAAAAGTAAGAGCAGACATTTAATTGAGGATGTTGCTCTAACACAGAAGGATAGAGAAGCCTGTGCTGATCTTCAAAGCCTCCTTGCTGACTCAGAAGGAAGTGACTATATTCCATCACAGAGAGACATTCTAGAGACAAGTGAAACTGTCTCTTCTAACTTCAAAGCAAAATCTAAATACATGCCTCAGCTGTCACTGGTTCCTGCTGTGAATCTCTTTGTAAGGCAGGTAGAGAAAGATATTGCTAACCTCTCTATGGCTAGCTTGGTGGATGATAACCTAAATAGCTCAGAGAGGAAAGCACTAGATGAGCTAGCCAACGCCAAAGGCGTGATAATTAAAGCAGCGGACAAAGGAGGAAACCTCGTCCTTTGGGACGAAAAGATGTATGTTCTTGAAGTGAAAAGACAGCTCCTAGATAGAAGCCAGTACCAATGTCTCTCGTTTAACCCCACCTCGTCTCTCCAGTTCTCTTTTTTTAACATTTTAAAGGAAGCAAAAGAGGACAAAATAATCACAGCCTCCGAATTCAAGTATCTCTACATAGAACATCCGGTTTTGCCTGTGTTCTATTGCATCCCCAAAATACATAAAAATTCGGCTAATCCACCTGGCCGGCCTATAATTGCGGGCATTGGCAGCCTTACTGAGAACTTGGGGAACTATATTGATTACTTTCTGCGACCTTTTTTGGAGACAATGCCCTCCTTCGTCCTGGATACCTCGGACTTCCTTAGGAAAACAGATAGGTTATCAGTACCTCAGGAAGCGTTTTTGGTATGTCTAGATGTTGAAGGGCTCTACTCCTCAATTCCTCACAAGATAGGAATTGAAGCATGTAAACATTTCCTCATGACCAGAGGTGTTCACGTCCGAAAACATACTGACTTTGTGATAAGATTGCTTACATTTGTTCTAACGAATAATGTATTTATGTTTGACAACAAAATTTATAAGCAATTGCGCGGCACAGCGATGGGGGCTACATGCGCCCCGACCTATGCGTGCCTTCACCTGGGTAACTGGGAGATGGATGAGGTATTTCAGAATCCCATCTTTGAAGAAAATGTCCACATATGGTTAAGATATGTGGACGATATCTTCCTAGTATGGGAAGGCTCAGAGCAAACACTCAAAGAATTTATTGAGACCCTGAATGTCAATGACAGAAACATCTCCCTGACCCTGCAATATAGCAGGGAAGAAATATCGTTTCTAGACATAAAAGTAAGGATTGAAGGAGGGACACTGTTGACTGAAAATTATCGCAAAGACACTGCGACAAATAGTCTACTTCTGGCATCAAGCCATCATCCCAATCACTTGAAAAAGGGAATCCCGAAAGGGCAATTCCTCAGGCTGCGAAGAAATTGTTCAACAAAAGAGAAGTATATAAAACATGCTCTTGAGATGGAAAAGAGATTTCTAGATCGAGGATACTCTAAAAGAGTGGTAAAAAGAGCATTCTATCATGCAATGCATGAAGACAGAGATAAACTTCTCTCACCCCAAACAAAGGACAAAGACACAAAAATATGCCTAATTACAGACTATAATTGTCACTGGCATACCCTGAGGAATATCTTAGCAAAAAACTGTCAGGTGCTCACTAGTGATCCTAGTGTTTCCCAGGAAGTGGGTGACTTCCCTAATATGACTGCCAGGAGGGCACCCAACCTTAAAGACAAACTAGTAAGAAGCCAATATGTATCACAACCTAAACAGTTGGATTGGCTTACTAGGCATAGATCTGTAGGAAACTCCCCTTGTGGCAAATGTGTAGCATGTAAATACATGCTAAAAACTAAAGAATTCAGCACTAACACAGGTAAAATTTACAAACTTAAATATTTTGTAAATTGTAACACTGAAGGTGTGATATACCTTCTTGCCTGTAGCTGTCCCCTCTTTTATGTAGGGAAAACAAGAAGAGCTATAAAGGATAGAATTACTGAACACCGGGACGATATCAAAAACAAAAACCCAAAAAGCAATGTAGCAAAACACTTTGAACATGTCCATAATTGTGATCCTGATTCTCTAAGGTTTATAGGCATTGATAGGGGCATCATGAATGGAAGAGGAGGGGACAACGACAAGGTCCTCCTCCGTAAGGAATGTAGGTGGATCTCAATTCTTGAGACCCAGATTCCTCAGGGACTTAATGACAAACTTGATATGGCTTGTTTCCTGTAATATTATGATAGGCCAGTTGTAAATGAAAAACATTGGAGACTATATATGTTTTTGGTATAAGTATTTTATAATTTTCTTATTTGTTTAAAAACCTGGTGAATGTGAATCAGATACATAGGTAGGTGTATAAAGTATGATATACAGATCTTAATAGGCTGAGTACACATTGTATCTGGTTATTTTGGTTTAAGTAATATTGTTGATATTTCAGTTAAATTGTGTCTAGATAATTGATCTATAATTATTTTTTCTAATATTTCCCAAGTGGCCTGAAAATCCTCACTGGCAGAGCTGCTTGGGTATGATATGCAATAATTTCACCCACCAGCAGAGGCGAACTTGAGATTACTATAAAGGAGGACGCATTGACGTAACCAGAATACCGCCCTGACGAAGCCCGGTCTGAAGTGAAAGACGAGCGGGTGAAACGCGCGTAGGCATTGGCTGTCCTGGCCAGTCACATGATACGTGCATGTGCTGCTGTCAACTGAATTCTCGTGGAAAGACGCCGCGCTGTCTCTATGTATAGCGTTGGCCTATACTGAATCTACATGGTGTTGAAGGAATTGAGGATTACACACAAACAGGTCGTATAAGAACTGTTGTCAAGAAACGGTGATACTTATTCTGCCAGCTTTTGTCTTGGATAAAGAGTATGCAGACTTAAGACCTCCTTGCCAAACAATAACTGTTAATTTCGGTTGAAGTTGCCGATGGTATTCTACAAAAATAACGGCAGTTGCATTACATTTATCTGAAGTGTTATACATGCTGAGTACCTCTGATATTTGGGAGCTTTTACAGTGATTGTATGGGACTTGCAAGGTTCTGATTTGCACTAACCTATTTGACTGCTTGATGAACTCACTCTAATAACAGCAGCTGCTTTAACCCTCAACCTGCATGACTCTCTATACGCTTGCTTTATAGCCTACGGCAGGACCCTAGCAGTGCCATACATATTTCCCTTATCAAGAGTGGCTATCAATGTGTTATATTCTATGTCTGCATAACACGCTGTACATATCCATTTGATCTACTTTACAGTCTGCTTAGATCCCCTTGGTAAACCTGCCCAGTGTTAATCCCCCCTACAGGGGTGCTGTGTGCAGCTGGGTGTAGTCAGACTGTAGTGGACTTATGAGGTATAAGCTTGAAAAGCTGTATATTATACAAAGCTTGAACACCTATGTATCCTCTTTCCAGGCTTGAAGTGTGATACCATTATTTAACATTTCGGCCTTGCTGAAACCCTGACATGTTTCTATTGAAGATTTAGCTCCTATCTATACGCTTACGAGCGGAGCTCATGACAGGGTTTATCTGGGTTTAGACCTTGAATATGGTCCACTTTATATTGTATTGTTGACGCTACACCTATCACTTAGCATGTACCCCTGACTGGTCAGGTTTATTTTGATTTGTTTATTTTCAGTTCTGTTTTATTCATTTTCATTAGGTTTATGTATTCTATTGTAAATCACTGATATAAAAACTTATTAATTTACAAACTAAGTCTGTGTGTGCCTTTCTTGGAGTGGAGGGGGGAACGTCATTACCCGTCCAAATTTTGTCACCTCACTTAATTATGTGAGACGAGCTGTTTTTTAATTAAAGAGTGCTGAATTTCCCTGTCTTTTATTCAGGATTACATTCCTGAGGCCGCCTCTCTGGTCTACTCATGCTACATTTTTTCAAGGGTCTGCACCACTAAATCGTTAAACTTAATTGAGGCTATTTTGCCTATACATGAATAGTGATTTATACTATTATTCAGCTCAAAATATTTCCATATATGCAATTGCGTCCCCTTCACATTATTGTATGTATTTTTAGGTTATACCTTTTCTACTTGGGCCTAGGCCCATTCCAAGGTCTCAGTGTTGGGTGACCCCATAGCATTTATTTACTACAAGGCAGTTTGGTTGTGGGTTTGACGCATTCACCCCACTCCAACAAGGTTCACGGCAGTCTGCTAGTTGCTGGCTGATCACATACAATGGCATTCACACTTTCTGATGCAAACTGGGAGGCTGAGCTTACAGCCTCTCTATCCATGTCTAACCTCGAAGAGAATCAGGACACAAATAATGCACCAGTTAATGTGTATGGGGCATTTAAAAATTATAAGAAACTTCTTGTGAAACAAGTCAAACTAAGGGCTGAAACCTCTAGTTTAGAGAATTATATTAAAATGAAGATCATACAGAGGGGTTTACGCCTGAGACTAGATCCAGGCACCAACCTAAGAGAAGATGAAGGGGGAGATGAGTTTTTAGAGGACTGGAATGCCAGTCTTTCTGAATGCTCCATAATTTTGATGAACAAAATGGTAAATCGCAATAAAGAAAGACTAGAGAAAACCATCAATCAAGCAGAAGACTCACTAAAAATAGTGAATACATTTGAATCTAACTCTAACTTTACAAAACTTAACGAAGAGATCAAAGAGCAATTAGCAAGGCTACAAACTGAGATAAAACTCAGGAAGGGAAGGAAGTTCTCTAGAGACAATGAGGACTATAAAAACAGCAAAGTTTATAGCTACCAGTCTGTAAGAGGTACTTATGATTCTGGTACAGATGGCTCAGATGCAGAAGTGGAACATAATAAAACTAATCCAGCCAAAAAATCAGTCTTTTTTAGGGGAAGGAGGAGAGGAGGTAGGAAGAGAAGGAGGGGGAGTAAATACAAATTCTGGAGAGAGAAGATATCCCTCCAGACAATGCCACCAACGGGGTTACAATCAGACCCAAGGGGGCTACAGTCAGAACAGACCCCGAAGATTTTGGGGGCGCAGGGGCTATTAAAGCAAGACAATGAAGATCTACAGGTGATTAATCTTTCCTCTTTCAGACTAAATTCTTCACACATTGCAGTCTTGAAAAGAGGACTCTCCTTCTGTCCTACTAACAACTTAGATAAATTTAACTTTCTGAAAGACCTGCATTTATTTGCGAGACGCATTGTACTCTCACAAGTAATGAAAAGTAAGAGCAGACATTTAATTGAGGATGTTGCTCTAACACAGAAGGATAGAGAAGCCTGTGCTGATCTTCAAAGCCTCCTTGCTGACTCAGAAGGAAGTGACTATATTCCATCACAGAGAGACATTCTAGAGACAAGTGAAACTGTCTCTTCTAACTTCAAAGCAAAATCTAAATACATGCCTCAGCTGTCAATGGTTCCTGCTGTGAATCTCTTTGTAAGGCAGGTAGAGAAAGATATTGCTAACCTCTCTATGGCTAGCTTGGTGGATGATAACCTAAATAGCTCAGAGAGGAAAGCACTAGATGAGCTAGCCAACGCCAAAGGCGTGATAATTAAAGCAGCGGACAAAGGAGGAAACCTCGTCCTTTGGGACGAAAAGATGTATGTTCTTGAAGTGAAAAGACAGCTCCTAGATAGAAGCCAGTACCAATGTCTCTCGTTTAACACCACCTCGTCTCTCCAGTTCTCTTTGTTTAACATTTTAAAGGAAGCAAAAGAGGACAAAATAATCACAGCCTCCGAATTCAAGTATCTCTACATAGAACATCCGGTTTTGCCTGTGTTCTATTGCATCCCCAAAATACATAAAAATTCGGCTAATCCACCTGGCCGGCCTATAATTGCGGGCATTGGCAGCCTTACTGAGAACTTGGGGAACTATATTGATTACTTTCTGCAACCTTTTTTGGAGACAATGCCCTCCTTCGTCCTGGATACCTCGGACTTCCTTAGGAAAACAGATAGGTTATCAGTACCTCAGGAAGCGTTTTTGGTATGTCTAGATGTTGAAGGGCTCTACTCCTCAATTCCTCACAAGATAGGAATTGAAGCATGTAAACATTTCCTCATGACCAGAGGTGTTCACGTCCGAAAACATACTGACTTTGTGATAAGATTGCTTACATTTGTTCTAACGAATAATGTATTTATGTTTGACAACAAAATTTATAAGCAATTGCGCGGCACAGCGATGGGGGCTACATGCGCCCCGACCTATGCGTGCCTTCACCTGGGTAACTGGGAGATGGATGAGGTATTTCAGAATCCCATCTTTGAAGAAAATGTCCACATATGGTTAAGATATGTGGACGATATCTTCCTAGTATGGGAAGGCTCAGAGCAAACACTCAAAGAATTTATTGAGACCCTGAATGTCAATGACAGAAACATCTCCCTGACCCTGCAATATAGCAGGGAAGAAATATCGTTTCTAGACTCTAGACATAAAAGTAAGGATTGAAGGAGGGACACTGTTGACTGAAAATTATCGCAAAGACACTGCAACAAATAGTCTACTTCTGGCATCAAGCCATCATCCCAATCACTTGAAAAAGGGAATCCCGAAAGGGCAATTCCTCAGGCTGCGAAGAAATTGTTCAACAAAAGAGAAGTATATAAAACATGCTCTTGAGATGGAAAAGAGATTTCTAGATCGAGGATACTCTAAAAGAGTGGTAAAAAGAGCATTCTATCATGCAATGCATGAAGACAGAGATAAACTTCTCTCACCCCAAACAAAGGACAAAGACACAAAAATATGCCTAATTACAGACTATAATTGTCACTGGCATACCCTGAGGAATATCTTAGCAAAAAACTGTCAGGTGCTCACTAGTGATCCTAGTGTTTCCCAGGAAGTGGGTGACTTCCCTAATATGACTGCCAGGAGGGCACCCAACCTTAAAGACAAACTAGTAAGAAGCCAATATGTATCACAACCTAAACAGTTGGATTGGCTTACTAGGCATAGATCTGTAGGAAACTCCCCTTGTGGCAAATGTGTAGCATGTAAATACATGCTAAAAACTAAAGAATTCAGCACTAACACAGGTAAAATTTACAAACTTAAATATTTTGTAAATTGTAACACTGAAGGTGTGATATACCTTCTTGCCTGTAGCTGTCCCCTCTTTTATGTAGGGAAACAAGAAGAGCTATAAAGGATAGAATTACTGAACACCGGGACGATATCAAAAACAAAAACCCAAAAAGCAATGTAGCAAAACACTTTGAACATGTCCATAATTGTGATCCTGATTCTCTAAGGTTTATAGGCATTGATAGGGGCATCATGAATGGAAGAGGAGGGGACAACGACAAGGTCCTCCTCCGTAAGGAATGTAGGTGGATCTCAATTCTTGAGACCCAGATTCCTCAGGGACTTAATGACAAACTTGATATGGCTTGTTTCCTGTAATATTATGATAGGCCAGTTGTAAATGAAAAACATTGGAGACTATATATGTTTTTGGTATAAGTATTTTATAATTTTCTTATTTGTTTAAAAACCTGGTGAATGTGAATCAGATACATAGGTAGGTGTATAAAGTATGATATACAGATCTTAATAGGCTGAGTACACATTGTATCTGGTTATTTTGGTTTAAGTAATATTGTTGATATTTCAGTTAAATTGTGTCTAGATAATTGATCTATAATTATTTTTTCTAATATTTCCCAAGTGGCCTGAAAATCCTCACTGGCAGAGCTGCTTGGGTATGATATGCAATAATTTCACCCACCAGCAGAGGCGAACTTGAGATTACTATAAAGGAGGACGCATTGACGTAACCAGAATACCGCCCTGACGAAGCCCGGTCTGAAGTGAAAGACGAGCGGGTGAAATGCGCGTAGGCATTGGCTGTCCTGGCCGGTCACATGATACGTGCATGTGCTGCTGTCAACTGAATTCTCGTGGAAAGACGCCGCGCTGTCTCTATGTATAGCGTTGGCCTATACTGAATCTACATGGTGTTGAAGGAATTGAGGATTACACACAAACAGGTCGTATAAGAACTGTTGTCAAGAAACGGTGATACTTATTCTGCCAGCTTTTGTCTTGGATAAAGAGTATGCAGACTTAAGACCTCCTTGCCAAACAATAACTGTTAATTTCGGTTGAAGTTGCCGATGGTATTCTACAAAAATAACGGCAGTTGCATTACATTTATCTGAAGTGTTATACATGCTGAGTACCTCTGATATTTGGGAGCTTTTACAGTGATTGTATGGGACTTGCAAGGTTCTGATTTGCACTAACCTATTTGACTGCTTGATGAACTCACTCTAATAACAGCAGCTGCTTTAACCCTCAACCTGCATGACTCTCTATACGCTTGCTTTATAGCCTACGGCAGGACCCTAGCAGTGCCATACATATTTCCCTTATCAAGAGTGGCTATCAATGTGTTATATTCTATGTCTGCATAACACGCTGTACATATCCATTTGATCTACTTTACAGTCTGCTTAGATCCCCTTGGTAAACCTGCCTAGTGTTAATCCCCCCTACAGGGGTGCTGTGTGCAGCTGGGTGTAGTCAGACTGTAGTGGACTTATGAGGTATAAGCTTGAAACGCTGTATATTATACAAAGCTTGAACACCTATGTATCCTCTTTCCAGGCTTGAAGTGTGATACCATTATTTAACATTTCGGCCTTGCTGAAACCCTGACATGTTTCTATTGAAGATTTAGCTCCTATCTATACGCTTACGAGCGGAGCTCATGACAGGGTTTATCTGGGTTTAGACCTTGAATATGGTCCACTTTATATTGTATTGTTGACGCTACACCTATCACTTAGCATGTACCCCTGACCGGTCAGGTTTATTTTGATTTGTTTATTTTCAGTTCTGTTTTATTAATTTTCATTAGGTTTATGTATTCTATTATAAATCACTGATATAAAAACTTATTAATTTACAAACTAAGTCTGTGTGTGCCTTTCTTAGAGTGGAGGGGGGAACGTCATTACCCGTCCAAATTTTGTCACCTCACTTAATTATGTGAGACAAGCTGTTTTTTAATAAAAGAGTGCTGAATTTCCCTGTCTTTTATTCAGGATTACATTACTGAGGCCGCCTCTCTGGTCTACTCATGCTACATTTTTTCAAGGGTCTGCACCACTAAATCGTTAAACTTAATTGAGGCTATTTTGCCTATACATGAATAGTGATTTATACTATTATTCAGCTCAAAATATTTCCATATATGCAATTGCGCCCCTTCACATTATTGTATGTATATATATATATATATATATATATATATATATATATATATATATATAAAAATATAAATCCACTCATGTGGAGCACTATAACATTGTATATATTGCAATATACCATTTGTACTATTGGAACAGCTGTTTCTGTATATAATGAAGAATTATTCTGACAATTAGGAACAGTTGAGTTGAACTGAGCCTTATTTTTATGTGTTTTCTTATGATAACAAAACATTATAGAAACACCAGGGCCGGCCCTAGCAAGTGCAGGTCCCTAAATAGGGCAATGCACTGTACAACACAAACACACAGATATAATACACACACAGAGATACTTATATACACATACTGTACATCCACACACTCAGATACATACACAGGTACACAGATCTATACATACACAGGTACACATATATATACATACACATATACATACACAGGTACACAGATCTATATATACACAGGTACACAGATATATACATACACAGGTACACAGATATATACATACACAGGTACACAGATATATACATACACATATACATACACAGGTACACAGATATATACATACACATATACATACACAGGTACACAGGTATATACATACACAGGTACACAGATATATACATACACAGGTACACAGATATATACATACACATATACATACACAGGTACACAGATATATACATACACAGGTACACAGATATATATATACACAGGTACATAGATATATACATACACATATACATACACAGGTACACAGATATATACATACACAGGTACACAGATATATACATACACATATACATACACAGGTACACAGATATATACATACACATATACATACACAGGTACACAGATATATACATACACATATACATACACAGGTACACAGATATATACATACACAGGTACACAGATATATACATACACAGGTACACAGATATATACATACACATATACATACACAGGTACACAGATATATACATACACAGGTACACTGATATATACATACACATATACATACACAGGTACACAGATATATACATACACATATACATACACAGGTACACAGATATATACATACACAGGTACACAGATATATACATACACATATACATACACAGGTACACAGATATATACATACACATATACATACACAGGTACACAGATATATACATACACATATACATACACAGGTACACAGATATATACATACACATATACATACACAGGTACACAGATATATACATACACAGGTACACAGATATATACATACACAGGTACACAGATATATACATACACATATACATACACAGGTACACAGATATATACATACACATATACATACACAGGTACACAGATATATACATACACAGGTACACAGATATATACATACACATATACATACACAGGTACACAGATATATACATACACAGGTACACAGATATATACATACACAGGTACACAGATATATACATACACATATACATACACAGGTACACAGATATATACATACACATATACATACACAGGTACACAGATATATACATACACATATACATACACAGGTACACAGATATATACATACACAGGTACACAGATATATACATACACATATACATACACAGGTACACAGATATATACATACACAGGTACACAGATATATATATACACAGGTACACAGATATATACATACACATATACATACACAGGTACACAGATATATACATACACAGGTACACATATATATACATACACATATACATACACAGGTACACAGATATATACATACACAAGTACACAGATATATACATACACAGGTACACAGATATCTACATACACATATACATACACAGGTACACAGATATATATATACACAGGTACACATATATATACATACACATATACATACACAGGTACACAGATATATACATACACAGGTACACAGATATATACATACACAGGTACACAGATATATACATACACATATACATACACAGGTACACAGATATATACATACACAGGTACACTGATATATACATACACATATACATACACAGGTACACAGATATATACATACACAATTACACATATACATACACAGGTACACAGATATATACATACACAGGTACACAGATATATACATACACATATACATACACAGGTACACAGATATATACATACACATATACATACACAGGTACACAGATATATACATACACATATACATACACAGGTACACAGATATATACATACACATATACATACACAGGTACACAGATATATACATACACAGGTACACAGATATATACATACACAGGTACACAGATATATACATACACAGGTACACAGATATATACATACACATATACATACACAGGTACACAGATATATACATACACATATACATACACAGGTACACAGATATATACATACACAGGTACACAGATATATACATACACATATACATACACAGGTACACAGATATATACATACACAGGTACACAGATATATACATACACAGGTACACAGATATATACATACACATATACATACACAGGTACACAGATATATACATACACATATACATACACAGGTACACAGATATATACATACACATATACATACACAGGTACACAGATATATACATACACAGGTACACAGATATATACATACACAGGTACACAGATATATACATACACATATACATACACAGGTACACAGATATATACATACACAGGTACACAGATATATACATACACATATACATACACAGGTACACAGATATATACATACACATATACATACACAGGTACACAGATATATACATACACAGGTACACAGATATATACATACACATATACATACACAGGTACACAGATATATACATACACATATACATACACAGGTACACAGATATATACATACACATATACATACACAGGTACACAGATATATACATACACATATACATACACAGGTACACAGATATATACATACACAGGTACACAGATATATACATACACAGGTACACAGATATATACATACACAGGTACACAGATATATACATACACATATACATACACAGGTACACAGATATATACATACACATATACATACACAGGTACACAGATATATACATACACAGGTACCACAGATATATACATACACATATACATACACAGGTACACAGATATATACATACACAGGTACACAGATATATACATACACAGGTTACACAGATATATACATACACATATACATACACAGGTACACAGATATATACATACACAGGTACACAGATATATATATACACAGGTACACAGATATATACATACACATATACATACACAGGTACACAGATATATACATACACAGGTACACATATATATACATACACATATACATACACAGGTACACAGATATATACATACACAAGTACACAGATATATACATACACAGGTACACAGATATCTACATACACATATACATACACAGGTACACAGATATATATATACACAGGTACACATATATATACATACACATATACATACACAGGTACACAGATATATACATACACAGGTACACAGATATATACATACACAGGTACACAGATATATACATACACATATACATACACAGGTACACAGATATATACATACACAGGTACACTGATATATACATACACATATACATACACAGGTACACAGATATATACATACACATATACATACACAGGTACACAGATATATACATACACAGGTACACAGATATATACATACACATATACATACACAGGTACACAGATATATACATACACATATACATACACAGGTACACAGATATATACATACACATATACATACACAGGTACACAGATATATACATACACATATACATACACAGGTACACAGATATATACATACACAGGTACACAGATATATACATACACAGGTACACAGATATATACATACACAGGTACACAGATATATACATACACATATACATACACAGGTACACAGATATATACATACACATATACATACACAGGTACACAGATATATACATACACAGGTACACAGATATATACATACACATATACATACACAGGTACACAGATATATACATACACAGGTACACAGATATATACATACACAGGTACACAGATATATACATACACATATACATACACAGGTACACAGATATATACATACACATATACATACACAGGTACACAGATATATACATACACATATACATACACAGGGTACACAGATATATACATACACAGGTACACAGATATATACATACACAGGTACACAGATATATACATACACATATACATACACAGGTACACAGATATATACATACACAGGTACACTGATATATACATACACATATACATACACAGGTACACAGATATATACATACACATATACATACACAGGTACACAGATATATACATACACAGGTACACAGATATATACATACACATATACATACACAGGTACACAGATATATACATACACATATACATACACAGGTACACAGATATATACATACACATATACATACACAGGTACACAGATATATACATACACATATACATACACAGGTACACAGATATATACATACACAGGTACACAGATATATACATACACAGGTACACAGATATATACATACACAGGTACACAGATATATACATACACAGGTACACAGATATATACATACACATATACATACACAGGTACACAGATATATACATACACAGGTACACAGATATATACATACACATATACATACACAGGTACACAGATATATACATACACAGGTACACAGATATATACATACACAGGTACACAGATATATACATACACATATACATACACAGGTACACAGATATATACATACACATATACATACACAGGTACACAGATATATACATACACATATACATACACAGGTACACAGATATATACATACACAGGTACACAGATATATACATACACATATACATACACAGGTACACAGATATATACATACACAGGTACACAGATATATATATACACAGGTACACAGATATATACATACACATATACATACACAGGTACACAGATATATACATACACAGGTACACATATATATACATACACATATACATACACAGGTACACAGATATATACATACACAAGTACACAGATATATACATACACAGGTACACAGATATCTACATACACATATACATACACAGGTACACAGATATATACATACACAGGTACACATATATATACATACACATATACATACACAGGTACACAGATATATACATACACAGGTACACAGATATATACATACACAGGTACACAGATATATACATACACATATACATACACAGGTACACAGATATATACATACACAGGTACACATATATATACATACACATATACATACACAGGTACACAGATATATACATACACAGGTACACAGATATATACATACACATGTGTACACACACACAGCCCCCCCACACACACACATACAGCCCCCCCCCCCCACACACACACACACAGCCACCACACACACAGCCCCCACACACACAGCCTCCCAGATCTTAGAACAGTCTGTAATTTATTTACTGTATATCCTTGCAGTTTGTTTTTCAGAACTGTGCTAGTGAGGTTTATTTTTTTAATAATCACGTGTGCATTGCTGTGGCTGCAGCTAATGCCATAGGCTGGCACAGACTATACAGCATCTTGTTGCCCAATTTCTGCTTTGGCAGTTTTTAAAATTGATATTAATTACCTCTATCTTTGTTTTGAAGAGTTCCCCAAGTATATTATTTTAAACATTTTTGGCATGACAGTAATTTGTGTATTGTATTATGTTTGTGGTGGGTGCTCCATTAACAGGTTGGGACCTGATCTGTGTACTCTGTCATTTCACAGCAAATTCGCACATTCCTGACATGGCAAAACAATCCCCTTCCCCATCAACAGAGACTCAGTGTCCCTCCACCCTCCCCACAACAAAGAAATACATACTGCCCCAGACACAGCCGCCAGGTGTGAATCTTTCTATGATTGCAAGCAAAATTCCTTCACTGTGCCCAGCATGGCATCGCTGATCTCCTAGTTCAACATTTAAGCCCATTATTCTCAGCAAAATCTTTAGGTTATTAAAATGCCTGCTTTGAAGTCATAGCTGTGTGGCCCCCAAATGTAAAAACATGACAGTGCATGAATATGTGTGTTGTATATTGGACCTCTATGTACTACGTTGCAGATATATACTATTTTTTTATTGATCCTTAAGACGTAAAAAAGTATGCCACCCAGCAGGTATTTTTATTTCTAGTTATGTTAAATTTGGTGACACTGTGGACAGTCACTCTCTCTTCTGCACCATGGAGATGCTGGGTGTGTGCTCCTATTGAATGTAATGGTTCAGAAGATAAAGGCCCCTATTTATCAAGGTCCGACAGTGCGGATCAGGTCCGCCAGACCTCGCTGAATATGGCGAGCAATACGCTCGCCGTATTCAGCATTGCACCAGCAGCTCACAAGAGCTGCTGGTGCAACACCGTCCCCTGCAGACTTGCGGCCAATCGGCCGCCAGCAGGGGGGTGTCAATCAACCCGATCGTACTCGATCGGGTTGATTTCCGGCGATGTCTGTCCGCCTGCTCAGAGCAGGCGGACAGGTTATGGAGCAGCGGTCTTTGTCCATACGGAGCTTGATACATATGCCCCACAGTCTCTAATTGGCTGTATTGTATACAACCTAAACAATGTGCCTTAGGTAGGGAGTGAGGGGGCTGGCCAGAGTCTTTAAAAAACAGCAATGATTTTATTTTTATTGAATTCATTCATTTTTGTTTAGTCTTTTTTATGTTTCTGCTGCTGCATTTCATTTTGTTCCCCTTTTGAAGCATATTCTACGTGCAAAAGTGCCAACCCTATTGTGCAAATGGATTTACGTTTTGAATGTTCCTGCCTCAAACTAAGTTACGTAGTTGTTGGATATAGAAAGGTGCAATATCACTAAAGCAAGCAGGGCGTTGTGACACTACTCACTGTACCAGGATGTGCCTTAGCCAGCTACTATCTGTGCATTTAGCTTTACTCTATTCTCTGTGTGTGCAGTGCATGCAGGATGCTGTATGCTAATGCTGCCAGTGCCTGTCACCTGTCTTCCGGATCGCTGGGGCTGGGGACCAAAAGCTCTCGCCTCTCTCCTCGCTCTGACTGAGTCTGAGTTGACAGTGATTCCGTCTGCAGCTGCCAGCAAGCAACACGCGGTGCGCCCTCACACTGACTGAGAGCCGAGTTGCGTACAGGCATGGGAAAAGGAAACTATACTTCCTCCCACACTGTTAGTAACTGCCGCCTCCTGTCAGTGTGTCTGCTCTGCCGCCCATTCAATTGCCATTTGCCAAAACAAAACTTCCAAAATCGCGCCAAAAATGATTAAAAAAAAAATTTCATTTAAAAAAAAACAAACAGCGGACAAAAGGCCAGCCCTGTATTGACTGATTCCCATTTTTCAGCCAATAGGAATGCAATGGTACCCCCAGTATAAAAGGGGTACCTTGCATTTCAATCCTCAGTGTGTGGCGGGCGATTGCATGATGAGGACCTCTATGTCGGATCAATGGACCTCTGCATTGGACCTTCGCCTTGGACCTTTGCCTCCGCGGGACTTCAACAACTGTGAGTACCTAAAGAGGGGTAATTGTTAGGTTTTTTTAAACTTTTTGGGTGGGGTTTTTTTTTTAGATTAGGGTGGGCACTCTTAAAAAGGCTGAATTCCCTTTAAGAGCAGCAAAAGAGCTGAATGCCCTTTTCAGGGCAATACCCATACAAATGCCCTTTTCAGGGCAATGGGTAGATTAGGTTTTTTAGATAGCTTTTTTTATTTTGTAGGTTTGGGGGGGTGGGGGTTTGTAATGTTAGTGGGTCTTTGTATTTTTTTTCCAGGTAAAAGAGCTGTTTAACTTAGGGGCAATGCCCTACAAAAGGCCCTTTTAAGGCTATTGGTAATTTATTCTAGATTAGGTTTCTTTTATTTTGGGGTGATTTTTAAAAAAATGTGTATTAGAAAAGGTGAAAGGATCCCTCCATGTGAGTAGAGAGGAGGGCTTGGGACGCTCGATACTCGATACCTCGATACTTATTCTGTTTTTTTTTTTTTTTCTCTCCCCTATTCCCCCCCCCCCATCCCACCCCCCATGGTTGTGTGGTTTCTGGAGGAGTGTGGACCTGCGGTTCTGCTGTTTGATAGTTCACCAGGACATGTTAACATATTCTGTATTATATTGATAGACCTGATGTTAAACTATGTATTAATGCTATGAGTATACCGTGTCCCTACCTTGGGACTTGGATTCTGATTCAGGAAAAGAAAATGGAAGAAAATGTAAAGTAGAGCTAAATAAGTATTGAATGCTTTGAGGTCAGTGGTATCGGAAATGTTTACTTGCCACTTGTATTGTGGTAACATTACATTATTGTATTACTGTCTGATAAAGCTTGTGAATCTTGTTTATTCTTTCAATAAAGCTCTTTGGAAAAGAAAAAAAAAGAAAAAAAATGGGTATTAGAATAGGAATAATTATTTTGGATAATTTGTTTGTTATTTTGTGCAATTTTTTTTTTTCATTTTGGGTGGGTTTTTATTTTTAGATTAGGGGTTGGGCATTTTATAAAAGAGCTGAATGCCCTTTTAAGGGCAGGAAAAAGAGCTGAATGCCCTTTTAAGGGCATTGCCCATACAAATGCCCTTTTCAGGGCAATGGGTAGATTAGATTTTACTTTATTTTTATTCTGTGTGTTTGGGGGGTGGGGGTTTGTATACTGTTAGGGGGTGTTTGTTTTTCTTTTGTAGGAAAATAGCTGATTTATTTAGGGTAATGCCCTGCAAAAGGCCCTTTTAAGGTCCCACAAAAAGGCCCTTGGTAGTTTATTATAGATTAGGTTTTTTTTTTTTGCTTTTTTTAAACAGGGTATTAGAATAAGAATAATTTTTATTACTTTGGATAATTTCGTTTGTTATTTTTTGTAATGGTAGGTTTTTTAATTTTTTTGTAATTTTAGTGTTTTTTTATTTTTTGTAATGTTAGGTTTTAGTGTAAGGCAGCTTAGGTTTTATTTCC
>NC_069503.1:1125298925-1125488925 GCF_027579735.1 Bombina bombina
TCAAAACAGCTCAACGCAACCATATTGAACGCACAAGTCGACTGTTTCAAAGCTTGTAATGACTGCGCTATGGAGGGTGAAATAACGCAACTTTTGTTGCGTTCGTTAAAAACCCGATAGAGCGCATCACTTGTAATCTAACTGAATATGTTTCTGACTGCAATCCCCCTATTGTTTTGTTATCTCAATCACCAAAATAAAATGAAACCTTATTTCCTTCTTAAGGAGACAGTTAAGTCAAAATTAAAGTTTAATTATTCATAAAGAGCATTTAATTTTGAACAACTTTCCAATTGACCTCTTTTCTCAAATGTGCTTTATTATTTTGGTATCCATTGTTGAAGAGCAATTAATGCAAAGCTCATAGCACCTCAGGGGTGTGCATGTGCCTTAAAGGGACAGTCTAGTCCAGAATTTTTATTGTTTAAAAAGATAATCCCTTTATTACCCATTCCCCAGTTTTGCATAACCAACACTGTTATATTAATGTACTTTTTATCTCTGTGATTACCTTGTATCTAAGCCTCTGCAGCCTGTCCCTTTAGTTCTTTCGACAGATTTGCATTTTAGCCAATCAGTGCCTCTCATAAGTCACTCCATGGATGTGAGCACAATGTTATCTATATGGCACACATGAACTAACACTCTCTAGTTTTGAAAAACTGTCAAATGTAGTTTTAAATTAGTTAAGAGGCTTCGGAAGGGCTTAGAAAGTAGAATGTGAGCCTACCTAGGTTTAGCTTTCAACTAAGAATACCAAGAGAACAAAGCAAATTTGATGATAAAAGTACATTGAAAAGTTGTTTAAAATTTTACGTCCTATCCGAATCATGAAAGTTTAATTTTTACTAGACTGTCCCTTTAACACTCTACGTCAGCAGTGTTTTCAGCAATATATAACACTAGTCCTAAAGCCCGTTCACACGGGCCATTTTTTGCAGTACAGTGGTCCCACCCCTTGCGTTCTCTCCCTCCCACTCTTTTGCTTTCTCTCTCTCCCCCCTCTCTTTTGCGCTCTCTCTCCCCCTCTCTTTTGCGCTCTCTCTCTCTCCCCTCTCTTTTAAGCTCTCTCTCTCCCCCCCTCTCTTTTGCTCTCTCTCTCCCCCCCTCTCTTTTGCTCTCTCTCTCTCTCTCTCTTTCTCTCTCTCCCCTCTCTCTCTCTCTCTCTCCCCCCTCTCTCTCTTTCTCTCCCCCTCTCTCTCTCTTCCCTCTCTCTCTCTTCCCTCTCTCTTCCCTCTCTCCTTCTCTCTCTCCCTCTCACTCTCTCCCTCTCCCTTTCTCCCTCTCTCTCTGCCCCTCTCCCTCTCTCTCTCCCCCTCTCCCTCTCTTCCCTCTCTCAACCTCTCTCTCTCCCCTCTCTCTCTCTCTCTCTCTCTCTCCCTCTCTCAACCTCTCTCTCTCCCCTCTCTCTCTCCCCTTTCTCTCACTTCCCTCTCTCCCCTCTCTCTCTCTCCCCTCTCTCTCTCTCCCCTCTCTCTCTCCTCTCTCTCTCCCCTCTATCTCTCTCCCCCCTATCTCTATCTCCTCTCTATCTCTCTCTCTCTCTCTCTCCCCTCTCTCAACCTCTTTCTCTCCCCTCTCTCAGTCCTCTTTCTCTCTCCCCTCTCTCTCTCATGTCTCTCTCTCCTCTCTCTCCCCTCTCTCAACCTCTCTCTCTCTCCTCTCTCTCTCTCTCTCCCCTCTTTCTCTCTCCCCTCTTTCTCTCTCCCCTCTCTATCCTCTCTCTCTCCTCTCTCTCTCCTCTCTCTCTCCCCTCTATCTCTCTCCCCCCTATCTCTATCTCCCCTCTCTCTCTCTCTCCCCTCTCTCAACCTCTCTCTCTCCCCTCTCTCAACCTCTCTCTCTCCCCTCTCTCAGTCCTCTTTCTCTCTCCTCTCTCTCTCTCATGTATCTCTCTCTCCCCTCTCTCAACCTCTCTCTCTCTCTCCCCTCTCTCTCTCTTCCTCTCTCTCTCTCTCTCCCCCCCCTCTCTCTCTCCCATCTCTCTCTCTCTCCCCCTCTTTTGTTTCCCTCTCTCTCTCTACATCCACATCTCCCCTCTTTCTCTCTCCCCTCTCTCCCCTCTCTCCCTCTCTCTCTCTCCCCCCCTCTCTCTATCTCCCCCCCTCTATCTCTCTCTCTCTCTCTCTCTCTCTCTCTCTCTCTCTCCCCCCTACATCCACATCTCCCCTCTTTCTCTCTCCCCTCTCTCCCCTCTCTCTCTCTCTCTCTCTCCTCTCTCTCCCCCCCCTCTCTCCCTATCTCCCCCCTCTCTCTTTCTCTCCCCTCTCTCTCTCCACATCTCCCCTCTTTCTCTCTCCCCTCTCTCTCTCTCTACCCCCTCTCTCTCTCCCCCCTCTCTCTCTGCCCCCTCTCTCTCTCCCCCCTCTCTCTCTCCCCCCTCTCTCTTTCTCCCCTCTTGATCTCTCTCTCCACGGCCTTTCATGGCCCCTTCACGGCCCCGCCCCCTTTGCGCCCCTTCACGCGAGGCTCCGCCCCTTCACAGACCTTCACACTAGGCTACGCCCCCTTCATGGGCCTGCACGCTCGGCCCCGACCACTTATGCATGCGGCAGTCGGCAGATCAGGTAGGGATTTAAGGTCAGGTGTGTTTGTCCTCGTCCTGTCTCTACTGCGCATGACAGCTTCAGACAAACACACTTGGCCTTTTATAGTATAGGATTGATACAAACATTGTTGCACACACTGTTGCCATAGAATGCTAAAGACGTGTGCGTGCCCCTGAGGTCCTATCAGCCTACCTAGAATACAAAAAAGGATACCAAGAGAACAAAGCAAATTTGACAAGAGAGGAAAAATTTAAATTTATTACGATTGCATGCTCTATCGGATTAATGAAAGTGTAATTTTGTCTTTACTGTACCTTTAAAAGGACACAAACCAAAACTATAATGTATGAGGATTACTTGATCATCTCTTGAGGTTCAGAAACTCATATTAAGGGCCAGATTACAAGTGGAGCACTAATTTATCGTGCCCCAGTAAACTAGCAAATTTGTCCCTTTACGGGCGCACGATAAATAACTAGCCATTACAAGTGGCTGTTTATTGCTACCGCAAACTCGCGGTATTAATTAGCGCTCATAAATTAAACCAGACTATCCACCAATTGTAGGGTGAACATATTAAAAAGGGACACATATGAAAAATACATATGTCAGGGTTCTTATACAAAACATTTGTTTAAACAGCCCTGACATAGGCATTTTTCATATGTGTACCTTTTTAAAGCGGCAATATGGCCACCCTACCCAATTGGCTCCAAAATACATTGGTATGCAGTTTATTAAAAAATAAAAAAATTAGCATTTCCATTTTTTAATAAAATAACTGCAAGCAGCAAGCATGAGGGCTGAAAGTTGGTGGGTGTGGGATGTTAGAGAAAAAAATGGCACTTAAAAAGTGCCTTTACATTGCAGTCTATGGGAACTGTGTGTTCCCTGTAAATATGTGTGTATATGCTTAAATAGATATATATTGGTTTATATGTGTATATACTATGGTAGAATGAGGCTCCTATGGAAGCATGCACTTGTGAGTGCATGCTTCTGTGCAATGGGAACACAAGGTCACGTTCGCATTGTACCTCACTTGTAATACCAGTGCACATTTGCGTGCGCTGGTATTACTTAGTTGAGTGCAAATATTGCTTTACCGAAAGCAATATTTTGTCCTCAACTTGTAATCTATCACTAAATGTCTTAGGGGTTGCACACGTCAGTTTTATAATCCTTTTATGCTTAACGGGACAGTCTAGTCCAAAATAAACTTTCATGATTCAGATAGGGCATGTCATTTTAAAGAGCTTTCCAATTTACTTTTAACACCAATTTTGCTTTGTTCTCTTGGTATTCTTAGTTGAAAGCTAATCCTAGGAGGTTCATATGCTAATTTCTTAGACCTTGAAGGCTGGCTCTTATCGGAATGCATTTTGACAGTTTTTCACCACTAGATGGCATTAGTTCATGTGTGTCATATAGATAACAGTGCTCACGCACGTGGAGTTACTTAGAAGTCAGCACTGATTGGCTAAAATGCAAGTCTGTCAAAAGAACTGAAATAAGGGGGCAGTCTGCAAAGGCTTAGATACACGATAATTACAGAGGTAAAATGTGTATTATAACCGTGTTGGTTATGCAAAACTAGGGAATGGGTAATAAAGGGATTATCCATCTTTTTAAACAATAAAAATTCTGGTGTAGACTGTCCATTTAATGGAATGTAATGCATTTCTTTCTGCATATTGTAATGCTACTTACGAGACTATTTGTCTTTCAGAACATTCCATACAATGTTACTCGTGCTTTGCTGCAGTCGAGGATAACGACTGTCTGGAACTGTCTAAATGCAACTCATCAGAGCTGTACTGCAGCTCCATTGTCTGTAAGTGCTGTCCTATTCTGCCAATATGGTCTTATTGCTCCTATGTATTTTACAACTACTATCTGGTGTTGCCATCCACCTGCTATTTCACAAACATGGACGGTGTTTTTAACCCTTTCGTGACTGGGTTAAAGTGTCTACATCGGAACAACTGTTCCGATGTAGACAAATTGAAATCACGCGATCATACACACGATCACGAGATTTCAATTATTGGATCGGGTCTGGGGGGCTTCCCTATAACCCTAAGAAAGCCCTCCAGACCGCAATCAAATCCAGAAAGCACAGAAGGCTTCAGGACAGGCGTTGGCTATGACGTTCTATTCCGTCATAACGGCTCTAAAGCCCAGTGTAATTATGATGGAATAGAACGCATTACAGCAGTACAATTTATGTTTCTAAAGAGTCAAACAGTTGTCAAGCTCACTAACTACCTTACTTCTTTTTAGATTAGCCTCTTATCCATAGTGAGAGCACTTTCCAGGTTGTGAATTGCCTTCCTCAACTACTGCACTTATTGCATGTCTGGCTTCTTGCTTACTACAAATGTAATAAGCTACATTTTAATAAAAATTGTTGGTACGTATCCCAAACCACTAACCCTTTTAAAGCCTGATGAAATGTATGTCCCTGCCTTCATTTTCTATGGTCAATCATAGGCAGCACTCAGGTGACATGTGAGACTCATGTTGCCCTGTACAAAAAGACAAAGGTTCCACACAGACTTTTGTGAAGGTTTCTTCAAACAGTACAGACGTAAATAAAGTAAATCATCACTTGGTGAAAGCAACTCCAAACAGGAATCCCACTATAGCGGATATCACCAAGTGTATGCAGGTAAATGAACACTATACAATAGTACGAATACCAAGGATTACCACACAGCTTGATCCCACCGATAGATAGAAACGTCTCTTCCACGCTCTTTAAACTCGCAGTGTTGGCGTGTAGCTTGCAATGCAAGTGAAGTGATGTTGGTAAGGATATGGATGTGCCGCCTTGATGTTTAACCTGCTAGGTAACGCAGGTGAGCGGCTGCTCCCAACCCCGGTGCTGCTAGGGCTCTCCAAGACCTTTCAAATCCAAAATCGTAAGCAATATAGCACAAGGTCACAGTCCCGGTGTAAGGAAAGGCAGGGAGAGAGAATATTGGTTTAAAAGTAAATTTATTACACTTGCATTAAAATAGTTACAAAGGCACAGCAAACTGTCAGAGTCCTCGGCTAACGCGTTTCCTGCCTCATGGGCAGTTCATCAAAGCACAAGACTGAGTGTTAGGAACAGCTGTTAAATCTGGGATGTGTCATGTCCTGAACCAATAGAAATGTAAGATTCTAATATACACATTAACCACTTAGTTACTTATTCCCAGATATTACGTGTCATATTCATAAAAGCACACTCATTTAAAATATCAAAACAAAAAAAGTTTATCTTAAAAGTTAAATGCGATTAGACAGCGGAACCCTACTAAATAGAAATCGCAGTTTCATAGCACATAACTAGTATCGCTCTACCTAATGTCCGCAATAGTTGTGGCTGTTTCAATATAAAAGTTAAATGCAAACAAATGTATAATCAGCCATTACAGACAACAGACCAGAGCGTAGGTTACTTAATATAGTGCTACGAGTTGTTTTTAATACTCATCAATGTAATGAAATAGTTAGCTACGCTTGTTGTAGTGCATTTTGGGTGATATAATAACTAAGTATTGATGCTTCACTTTGTAATACAATGAAATTTTAAATTTTTGGGCTTGTGCTTCAACAAATGTTCTGCAATGAATGATTCAGACATGCTTATCGCTTTGCACCATTTGAGGAAGCTTTATATTGTTTCTTATAAGATCTATCTGGAATCTAAAGTCAATGCCCTTATTTTATTTTTATACTAAGTAACCTACGCTCTGGTCTGTTGTCTGTAATGGCTGATTATACATTTGTTTGCATTTTACTTTTATATTGAAACAGCCACAACTATTGCGGACATTAGGTAGAGCGGTACTAGTTATGTGCTATGAAACTGAGATTTCTATTTAGTAGGGTTCCGCTGTCTAATCGCATTTAACTTTTAAGATAAACTTTTTTGTTTTGATATTTTAAATGAGTGTGCTTTTATGAATATGACACGTAATATCTGGGAATAAGTAACTAAGTGGTTAATGTGTATATTAGAATCTTACATTTCTATTGGTTCAGGACATGACACATCCCAGATTTAACAGCTGTTCCTAACACTCAGTCTTGTGCTCTGATGAACTGCCCATGAGGCAAGAAACGCGTTAGCCGAGGACTCTGACAGTTTGCTGTGCCTTTGTAACTATTTTAATGCAAGTGTAATAAATTTACTTTTAAACCAATATTCTCTCTCCCTGCCTTTCCTTACACCGGGACTGTGACCTTGTGCTATATTGGTTACAAAAAGACAAGGTTCCTTGTTGCTCTGGGAGGGTGGTAAGTGAGACTCACTGTAGAATTGTTCTAAAACAAACAATGTGCATTCTAGGGGTAGATTTAACAAAGGTCAAGCGGACATGATGTGCTGTAGCGAATAATGTCCTCTCGACCTTGCTAGATGCAGACAGCATACGCTGTCTGCATTTAACATTGCACAAGCATTTCTGGTGAGATGCTTGTGCAATGTCGCCCCCTGCTCACTGGCAGCCAATCGGCCGCTAGCAGGGGCCGTCAATCAAAATGAAAAGTGGTGTAGAACTTACAGGCTTCTTAACTTCCATTTCAGGCGGACCTGAAATTATGGGGCTCGGAAGCAGCATCCGCTACTTAAAGGACCAGTACACTCAGTGAAATAAACTCCAGTATCTACAATTCCGCAGTTGTCATGACTATAAAAATGTATACTGATGAATACATTTTTTTAAATTATGTATAAATTTTACCTTTTTTAACCTTTTAACGCCGTTCTATTCCGTCATAATTACACTGGGCTTTAAAGCCGTTATGACGGAATAGAACGTCATAACAAACGGCTGTCCTGAAGCCTTCTGTGCTTCTAGGACTTGATCGCGGTCTGGAGGGCGTTCCTAGGGTTGAAGGGACGCCCCCCAGATGCGATCCAATACAGGTGTTCCGATGTAGGCACTTTCACCCTGTCACTAAAGGGTTAACACTGCTTGTAGTTGCAGCTTGACAATTGTGGAACACCCAAGCAAAAGGGCTGTACTTCCATGCTACTTTACCACGCCCCACAGCCTATCCAAACCACTTATCTAATGATATGCAAATCATTTCCCTTAGAAATGCTCATTCTGTATTCAGCCACAATCTCCAAGCAACAAGCAGAGGTATAGAAAACAATTGTATTTTCTGTGTAATTGTATGGGTGATTATTTATAAATAAAATAACCAAACTATCAGTACTAAAAAAATATTACCATCAAAATTCATAATTGTTTTCTATAACCCCTGTTTGTTGCTTGGAGATTGTGGCTGAATACACAAACACGGGTTATAGAAAACAATTAAGAATTTTGATGGTTATATAGTGTGAAATAAAACTGAAATAAAACCAAAAGCAGAAATAACACCAAGATTAGAGCATTGTATAAATTCTAGATGCGTTGGCATACATTTGCAATGTAAAAGTTGAATAATTGGGGAAAAAAATTATGTTGCTATTTCAACATCAAAAATATTTTTTTCACTTGTATGTTGTTATTTCAACACCAACCAATTCTAACAGCTAGATGTGTTGGCATACATTTGCAATGTAAACAAATTTTATGTTGCTATTCCATCTCCAAAAATAAATTTGAACACCAAAAATGAAATTTTAAATTGTATGTTATGATTTCAACACCAACTCATATGTATGCCAACACATCTAGCTGTTAGAGTTGGTTTCAAAATAACAACATACAATTTAAAATTTTATTTTTGCTTTTTAAATAACATAACATTTATTTTTGGAGCTGAAATAGCAACTTTCCCCCCCCCCCCATTTTTACATTAAAAATATATGCAAACACATCTAGCTGTTAGAGTTGGTTTTGAAATAACAACATACAATGTAAAATTTTATTTTCGGTGTGTAAATAGCTACATCAAATTTATTTTTGGAGCTGAAATAGCAACATAAAATATAAATCAATGTGCAATCATTGTGTGACAGTAATTTTCAAGGGACACAAAACAACATTATTGCTCTGCAAAGTGACTCTCTGTGCTTTATGCTGGCTGCTCTAATATAGGTTACAATGCACAGCCACTCTATGAAATTTTATTATTATTTTATTATTATCGGTTATTTGTAGAGAGCCAACAGATTCCGCAGCGCTATTAACAAAGACGGAGTACAACAAAACAATTATAGGGATCAAGTGGGTAGAGGGCTGTTACAGAAGCATTAGTTATTTTGTTGTGAAGAGCTTATTTCCCAGCAGCAATGCCTGAACCAGCCAAGCCAGCGCCTAAGAAGGGCTCCAAGAAAACCGTAACAAGTATCATTTCATAAAGAGTTAACTTTTTTTCAGCTTTTAGAAACTATTGTCTAATCACCTCTGGAGCCAGACTGCTAATTGATAAGATGAACTTGTAAACTTGTTATCTTAAGTACTGTAATCCTATTGTGGCCTGTCAAAGGACATTGCTCTCTATCTAACTGTGTGATGGGGGATTTTGTGCTTTCCCCCCCCCTGGGAGTGCCCTGTGTGCATGTAACCTTAATAAAAAGCAGGCTGGGCATCCCAGTCCTGAGTTCTTGTTTGACCCTCAATCGCAGCGTTGACTCGTTTTTGTGGGCAGAAGGGTATCCTAGCTGTACTGCAGCTAAGGGAGATTATTCTATATTTGCGAGACTCATATAGAATACTATGGAAAGCAGCTTCTCCCCTCTTTAGCAATAGGGATCCAGGCTACTAAGCGGTCCATCTCTCAGCGAGACTAAGGGTAACCGTAACATTTGGCGGCAGCGGAGGGATTTTCCTGGATTTCCTAGGAGAGGTACAGAACGGATGGAGAGCGCTTACGAAAAATTGAAGCGTACAACCCTAAAGGATTTACTTGAAAGCAGAGGGGGGTACGCCAGCAACCGGCCGAGGAGAGAGCTGATCGCAGAATTGACCGAACTGGATCAGAGCTTCACAATGGCGGAAACACCGACCACGATTAGTGACGAAAAAACCAGGATTGTTCGGGAAAGGCTCTCATTATACGGGCCGAACCCCTCCATGGAATTGGTACAGCAGTTGATGGCGGAGGCGGACGAGGATATACGAGAGACTCGAGCCCACGAACTCAACCTAGCGAACGCACACTGCAATGCTGAAGCCCCGCAGGTAATCATCCCTGTCGAAAATGCTGGGAGGCCCAAGATACCCTATGCGGCATTTCGACCCTTCCTAGAGAGCGAGACAGGGATTGATGAATATTTGGCGGACTTCGAAAGGCAATGTGCCCTGCACCAGATTCCCAACAGAGAGTGGCCCACGATATTGTCTGGGAAACTATCCGGGCGAGCCCTGGAAGCCTTTCGTACTCTGGGTGCTGAGGAAGTGACACAGTATGAGCTAGTTAAGGAGACACTGTTGCGACGGTACGCTGTAACTCCGGACACGTATCGCCGACAGTTTCGGGGCACGGAAAAGAAGCCTAACGATACCCATATGGAATGGGCGCACCGAATGCGGAGAGCGGCAAATCACTGGCTGAGCGGAAGTAAAGCGGTGACTGGTGAGGAAATTTTACAATTGTTTCTCTTAGAACATTTTTATAATGGCATGGAACAGCAAGGGAAGGAATGGCTGCGAGACAGGCGGCCTTCTACCTTAGAAGAAGCAGCCAAATTGGCTGATGAACATTATGACTCCCGTCTTCACGAACCCATGAACTACGGAGCTCCAGCACGGGTCGAACCCAGAGAGGTTTACCGTGCACCCCCTCGTGCTGAATTCCGAGCCCCGGTGCCCACAGGGCCCGTCCGACACTCAGGACCACACAATAACAGCTCTGAGCGTCCCAGACCGACTTGCCACCGATGCAAGCAACCAGGGCATTTCATGGCTAGCTGCCCCCTTAATACGCACCAGACACCCAGGAATTACAATTACCCCTCTGGGTCCTATCGTCCGGCCCGGGCCCTCTGTGTTAACCAAGAGGCCCCTATGGAGGGATATGTGGGGCCGCTTCACGAGGTGGACCCTGTATATGCTGCCTCAGATAACCGCCAGCACCATCGGCAGAAGGTATGGCTCGAGGGGCGATCTACAGAGGGATTGAGAGACACAGGGGCTACTATCACGCTGGTACAGAGTCATTTGGTGCCAGAGCACAAGCGATCCGGACAGACTGTGGCCGTTAGAGTGGCGGGCGGGGATGTGTACAAAATTCCAACAGCTCAAGTGCATCTTGATTGGGGAGCGGGAAAGGGGGCTGTGAACGTGGGCATAATGGATAATTTACCTGCCGAAGTACTACTGGGCAACGATTTGGGCCCCATGACTTCTGCCTATGCTCCAGTATGCAACAACGAGGCGGACCCAGTGACTACACGGGCCCAAGCCCGGATGGAGCGAGAGCTCTCACCAGTGCGGGAGACACAGGTAAGACCTACCCTGACCTTGCCTGACATGTTAGGCCCCATACCCTGGGACACCCCAGATGCTTTCGAGACAGAGTCTAAGACTGACCCGACTTTACAAAAGTACCGGGAACGAGCAGAGACCGGAGGGGGCGGGGCAGATAACGAAACATTCTTATGGGAAAAAGGGAAAATATACCGCTGGACAGAGAAAAGGGGACAGCGTAGGCGACAGCTGGTAGTGCCCCACAAATACCGTCAAGAAATCCTCAAGATAGGCCACGACATCCCCTTAGCAGGCCACCTAGCCGTAACCCGTACCCTACACCGCATTACTCACACGTTCTTTTGGCCAGGGGTCCACGCTGACGTTAGAACTTACTGTAACACCTGCGATGTGTGTCAACGAGTAGGAAGGCGAGGCGATCACCCTAAAGCCCATCTAGTAAATATGCCCATTGTAGAGGAACCCTTCAGCCGGGTTGCTATTGACCTAGTGGGACCACTGGCTACCCCTAGTCCCTCCGGTAAGCGCTACATTCTTACCGTAGTGGACTACGCTACCAGGTACCCAGAGGCTGTCGCCCTATCCAACATACAAGCGGATACGGTAGCAAATGCACTAGTACAGGTGTTCTCCCGGGTAGGATTTCCAAAAGAAATCCTATCCGACCGAGGCACCCAATTTACGGCTGAATTGACCCAACAACTCTGGCAGGTTTGCAAAATTAAGTCCCTCCTGAGCTCCCCATACCACCCCCAGACGAACGGGCTGTGTGAGAGGTTCAATGGGACCCTCAAGCAAATGCTCAAGACGTTCACTCAGGAATACCGAGACTGGGAACGCTTCCTGCCGCACCTCCTATTTGCTTATCGGGAGGTGCCCCAAGAAACGACAGGGTTCTCTCCCTTCGAGTTGCTCTACGGAAGAAAGGTACGGGGACCCCTAAACCTGATCCGGGAGCACTGGGAGGGAGAGATGGAGGCTGACGGTGTCCCCATTGTGCCATACGTGCTGGAACTCAGGGACCGAATGGAGCAATTAGCCAAATCCGTGCGGGCTAATCTCCAGTTGGCCCAGAGAAGACAGAAAGTATGGTACGATCGGGGGGCCCGAAAGAGAATCTTCACCATAGGACAAAAGGTGTTAGTACTTAAGCCGGTGAAGACAGACAAATTGCAGGCGTCCTGGCAGGGTCCCTACCAGATCGTAGAGAAAAGGGGAGACACCACTTATGTGATAGCTAGCTGCCATGACAACAATCTTAGAAAGACATTCCATGTAAACATGCTCAAGGAATATTTTGAGCGACCAGAGAACGTGACGGCCGTATGTTGTTCCCCTCAGGAAGACCCCGACAGTCTACCCATTCCAGACCTATTAGAAAAGAGTTTCCCCACAGGTATAGTGGCTCAGGTTCAGATAGGAGACCGACTTAGCCCCACTGAAAGGGAGCAGCTCCGCCAACTCCTCCAGTCCAAACACCTCACCTTCTCCCCGAAGCCAGGGTACACTACTTTAACCACCCACCAGGTAGATACTCCGGGACAAGCTCCCTTGCGCCAGGCTCCGTACCGAATCCCCGAAGCAGTTAGGACAGGAATGAAGAAGGAGATCGATGAGATGCTCCAGCTCAGGGTAATTGAGCCCTCCGATAGTCCCTGGGCCTCCCCAGTTGTCTTGGTGCCCAAGAAAGATGGGACCACCCGGTTCTGCGTAGACTATCGGAGGCTCAATGAAAAAACCGTGACGGACGCTTACCCTATGCCCAGGGTAGACGAGCTACTCGATCGTATAGCCAGGGGAAATTACCTGACCACTATTGACCTCTGCAAAGGTTACTGGCAGATTCCCCTGGCCCCGGAGGCTATCCCCAAGTCGGCATTCGTCACCCCATTCGGCTTATATCAGTTTAGGGTAATGCCGTTTGGGATGAAGAATGCCCCAGCTACATTCCAGCGCTTGGTGGATAGGCTCCTGGATGGCTTCCAGAGTTTTGCTTGCGCCTACCTGGACGACATAGCGATCCACAGTGAGTCCTGGGAGGACCACTTAGCTCATGTAGGAATGGTTCTGGATCAGATCCGGGCTGCTGGCCTGACTCTGAAGCCAGAAAAATGCCACTTTGGGATGGCCGAGGTACAGTACCTGGGTCACCGGGTGGGGTGTGGAAAGCAGCGACCAGAGCCGGCCAAGATAGAAGCTGTCGCCAATTTGCCCACCCCCATCACTAAGACTCAGGTCCTAGCCTTCCTGGGCACGGCAGGGTACTATAGACGGTTCGTACCAAACTACAGCACACTTGCCAAACCCCTGACTGACTTGACCAAGAAGAACTTACCTCGACAGGTCCTGTGGTCTCCCCACTGTGAAACGGCTTTCCAGGCTCTCAAAAATGCTCTAATTAACGCTCCTGTCTTGGCGGCCCCAGCCCTTAACAAACGTTTTATTGTCCATACAGATGCTTCCATGTTCGGGCTGGGAGCCGTCCTCAGCCAAGTAGGCGAAGATGGAGGGGAGCATCCAGTTGCCTACATCAGCCGGAAGCTCCTGCCCCGCGAAGTCAGCTATGCAGCGGTCGAAAAGGAGTGTTTGGCTTTGGTGTGGGCATTAAAGAAATTGACTCCCTATTTATATGGTCAGGAGTTCACCCTGGTCACCGACCATAACCCGTTGGTGTGGCTGAACCGGGTCTCTGGAGATAACGGCAGGCTATTACGTTGGAGCTTATCGTTGCAACCCTTCAATTTCACCATTACTTACAGACCTGGGAAACAGAATGGCAACGCCGACGGGTTGTCCAGACAAACCGACCTCAGCCCCGCATAACCAGCGGTCTGGACAGCCTTAGTCTGCCCCGAAAAGGGGTCAGACCGTGTCTGCCAGAGTGTTCCACAGAAAGGGAGCACTGTTACAGAAGCATTAGTTATTTTGTTGTGAAGAGCTTATTTCCCAGCAGCAATGCCTGAACCAGCCAAGCCAGCGCCTAAGAAGGGCTCCAAGAAAACCGTAACAAGTATCATTTCATAAAGAGTTAACTTTTTTTCAGCTTTTAGAAACTATTGTCTAATCACCTCTGGAGCCAGACTGCTAATTGATAAGATGAACTTGTAAACTTGTTATCTTAAGTACTGTAATCCTATTGTGGCCTGTCAAAGGACATTGCTCTCTATCTAACTGTGTGATGGGGGATTTTGTGCTTTCCCCCCCCCCCCCCCCCTGGGAGTGCCCTGTGTGCATGTAACCTTAATAAAAAGCAGGCTGGGCATCCCAGTCCTGAGTTCTTGTTTGACCCTCAATCGCAGCGTTGACTCGTTTTTGTGGGCAGAAGGGTATCCTAGCTGTACTGCAGCTAAGGGAGATTATTCTATATTTGCGAGACTCATATAGAATACTATGGAAAGCAGCTTCTCCCCTCTTTAGCAATAGGGATCCAGGCTACTAAGCGGTCCATCTCTCAGCGAGACTAAGGGTAACCGTAACAAGGGCCCTGCCGAGAGTTGCACTGTTGTAGTCAGCTCTTAAGAAGGTGATCTACAAACAGCTGGACTCTTAGGCTTACATGCTAAGGGGGTTCAGGGGATTGCAGTGGAGGAGAGGAACTGGTATTAGGAAAGGTTAGCATAGGTTGTATGCGTCCCTGAACAGTAGAGTCTTTAGGGAGCACTTGAAGCTTTTAAAACAAGAAGAGAGTCTAGTGGAGCGAGGCAGAGAGTTCCACAAGATGGGAGCCAGTCTGGAGAAGTCCTGTAAACGGGAGTGTGATGAGGTGACAAGAGAGGAGGAGAGTAGGAGGTCGTGAGCAGAGAGAAGGGGACGGGAGGGAGAGTATCTGGAGACAAGGTCTGAGATATAGCGGGGAGCAGTGCAGTTGAGGGCTTTGTATGTCAGAGTGAGAGTTTTGTGTTTGATCCTAGAGGCAAGAGGAAGCCAGTGAAGAGATTGGCAGAGAGGAGCAGCAGATGAAGGGTGACGTGTAAGGAAGATGAGTCTGGCAGAGGCATTCATTATGGATTGTAAAGGAGCTAGGCGGTAGGTGGGGAGACCAGAGAGGACAGAGTTGTAGTAATCAAGGCGGGAAAGAATGAGAGAGTGGATTAAAATCTTAGTTGTGTCTTGTGTAAGGAAGGGTCTAATTTTAGAGATGTTTTTAAGGTGGAAGCGGCAGGCTTTAGCCAATGACTGAATGTGAGGAGTGAAAGAAAGATCTGAGTCAAATGTGACCCCGAGACATCGGGCATGCAGGGTAGGGGTAATGATGGAGTTGTCGACAGTTATAGAGAGATTGGGGGTGGAGAGTTTAGAAGAAGGGGGGAAAATAAGGAGCTCAGTTTTGGAGAGATTTAGCTTGAGGTAGTGAGAGGACATCCAGTTGGAGATGTGAGAAAGACAGTTAATCAAACTTTCGCCTAGAGGCATTAGAGGCTGTGCGGTGCTAACGAGCAGTTTATGCTCACCGCTCACTTACAGACAGCGCTGGTATAATGGGTTTTTACAAACCTGGCATTAGCCACAAAAAAGTGAGCGTAGAGCAAAATTTTGCTCCACGTCTCACTTCAAAACCAGCGCTGCTTACGTTAGCGGTGAGCTGGTAAAACGTGCTCGTGCACGATTTCCCCATAGGAATCAATGGGGGAGAGCCGGCTGAAAAAAACCATAGACCTGCAAAAAAGCAGCGTAAAGCTCCTAACGCAGCCCCATTGATTCCTATGGGGAAATAAAATTTATATTTACACCTAACACCCTAACATGAACCCCGAGTCTAAACACCCCTAATCTTACACTTATTAACCCCTATTCTGCCGCCCCCGACATCGCCGACACCTGCATTATATTTTTAACCCCTAATCTGCCACTCCGGACACCGCCGCCACCTACATTATACTTATGAACCCCTAATCTGCCACCCCGAACATCGCCGACACCTACATTATATTTCTTAACGCCTAATCTTCCACCCTCAATGTCACCGCCACCTACCTACACTTATTAACCCCTAATCTCCCGCCCCAACGTCATTGCCACTATAATAAAGTTATTAACCCCTAAACCTAAGTCTAACCCTAACCCTAACACCCCCTAACTTAAATTGATTAAAATAAATCTAAATAAAATTACTACAATTAACTAAATAATTCCTTTTTAAAACTAAATACTTACCTATAAAATAAACCCTAAGCTAGCTACAATATAACTTATAGTTACATTGTAGCTAGCTTAGGGTTTATTTTTATTTTACAGGCAAATTTGTATCTATTTTAACTAGGTAGAATAGTTATTAAATAGTTATTAACTATTTAATAACTACCTAGTTAAAATAAAGACAAATTTACCTGTAAAATAAAACCTAACCTAAGTTACAATTACACCTAACACTACACTACAATTAAATTAATTACCTAAATTAAATACAATTATTTACAATTAAATAAAATTATCTAAAGTACAAAAAACCCCCCCACTAAATTACAGAAAATAATAAAGAAATTACAAGATTTTTAAACTAATTACACCTAATCTAATCCCCCCAAAAATAAAAAAAGCCATACCCTACACTAAATTACAAATAGCCCTTAAATGAACCTTTTGCGGGGCATTGCCCCAAAGTAATCAGCTCTTTTACCTGTAAAAAATAAGTACAAATACCCCCCAACATTAAAACCCACTGCCCACACAACCAACCCTACTCTAAAACCCACCAAATCCCCCTTTAAAAGAAACTAACACTAACCCCCTGAAGATCACCCTACCGTGAGATGTCTTCACCCAACCGGGCCGAAGTCCTCAACAAAGCCGGGAGAAGTCTTCATCCAACCGGGCAGAAGTGGTCCTCCAGATGGGCAGAAGTCTTCATCCAGACGGCATCTTCTATCTTCATCCATCTGGTGCGGAGTGGGTCCATCTTCAAGACATCCGACGCAGAGCATCCTCTTCTTTCCACGGCCAACAACTGAATGAAGGTTCCTTTAAATGACGTCACCAAGATGGCGTCCCTTCAATTCCGATTGGCTGATATAATTCTATCAGCCAATCGGAATTAAGGTAGAAAAATCCTATTGGCTGATGCAATCAGCCAATAGGATTGAACTGGCATTCTATTGGCTGATTGCATCAGCCAATAGGATTTTTTCTACCTTAATTCCGATTGGCTGATAGAATTCTATCAGCCAATCGGAATTGAAGGGACGCCATCTTTGATGATGTCATTTAAAGGAACCTTCATTCAGTTGTCGGCCGTGGAAAGAAGAGGATGCTCCGCGTCGGATGTCTTGAAGATGGACCCACTCCACGCTGGATGGATGAAGATAGAAGATGCCATCTGGATGAAGACTTCTGCCAGGTTGGATGAAGACTTCTCCCGGCTTTGTTGAGGACTTCAGCCCGGTTGGGTGAAGACGTCTCATGGTAGGATGATCTTCAGGGGGTTAGTGTTAGTTTTTTTTAGGGGGGATTGGGTGGGTTTTAGAGTAGGGTTCGTTGTGTGGGTGGTGGGTTTTAATGTTGGGGGGGTATTTGTACTTATTTTTTACAGGTAAAAGAGCTGATTACTTTGGGGCAATGCCCCGCAAAAGGCCCTTTTAAGGGCTATTTGTAATTTAGTGTAGGGTAGGGCTTTTTTATTTTGGGGGGGGCTTTTTTTATTTTGTTAGGGGGATTAGATTAGGTGTAATTAGTTTAAAAATCTTGTAATTTCTTTATTATTAAATTGTAATAAATTTTTATTTAATTGTAATTAATTGTATTTAATTTAGGTAATTAATTTAATTGTAGTGTAGGTGTAATTGTAACTTAGGTTAGGTTTTATTTTACAGGTAGATTTGTCTTTATTTTAACTAGGTAGTTATTAAATCGTTAATAACTATTTAATAACTATTGTACCTAGTTAAAATAAATACAAAGTTGCCTGTAAAATAAAAATAAACCCTTAGATACTTACAATGTAACTATTTGTTATATTGTAGCTATCTTTGGGTTTATTTTATAGGTAAGTATTAAGTTTTAAATAGGAATAATTAAGTTAATTGTAGTAATTTTATTTAGATTTATTTAAATTATGTTTAAGTTAGGAGGTGTTAGGGTTAGGGTTAGATTTAGGTTTAGGGGTTAATAACTTTATTATAGTGGTGGCGACGTTGGGGGCGGCAGATTAGGGGTCAATAAATGTTAATAATATTAAACTAATGTTTGCAATGTGGGAGTGTGGCGGTTTAGGGGTTAATATATTTATTATAGTTGCAGCGATGTCCGGTTCGGCAGATTAGGGGTTAAAAAATATATTTTAGTGCTTGCGATGTTAGGGGGCCTCGGTTTAGGTGTTAATAGGTAGTTTATGGGTGTTAGTGTACTTTTTAGCATTTTAATTAAGAGTTTTATGCTATGGCGTTGTAGTGTAAAACTCTTAACTACTGACTTTAAAATGCGGTACAAGGTTTGACAGGAGAGGGTCTACTGCTCACTTTTGGTCAGACTCGTAATACCGGCGCTATGCAAGTCCCATTGAAAATATAGGATACGCAATTGACGTAAGTGGATTTGCGGTATTTCTGAGTCTGGCCAAAAAAGTGAGCGGTACACCTGTACCAGCAAGACTTGTAATACCAGCGGGCGTTAAAAAGCAGCGTTAGGACCTCTTAACGCTGCTTTTTAAGGCTAACGCACAACTCGTAATCTAGGCCTTTCTTATTTATTGTTTCAGTCTGTCATATGTTAATTATAAATTACTTTCAATTAAAAATAAAACATTATTTGGGTGAACTGTTCTTTTAATAAATGGAGCCCTAGGTCTCCTGTTCTTCTATAAGTGACATGTGAGACTCACTGCAGCATTATTCTACACAAACAATGTGCACTCTAGGTCTGTTCTTCTGTAAGTGACATGTGAGACTCACTGCAGCATTATTCTACACAAACAATGTGCACTCTAGGTCTGTTCTTCTGTAAGTGACATGTGAGACTCACTGCAGCATTATTCTACACAAACAATGTGCACTCTAGTTCTCCTGTTCTTCTGTAAGTGACATGTGAGTCTCACTGCAGCATTATTCTACACAAACAATGTGCACTCTAGTTCTGTTCTTCTGTAAGTAACATGTGAGACTCACTGCAGCATTATTCTACACAAACAATGTGCACTCTAGGTCTGTTCTTCTGTAAGTAACATGTGAGACTCACTGCAGCATTATTCTACACAAACAATGTGCACTCTAGTTCTGTTCTTCTGTAAGTAACATGTGAGACTCACTGCAGCATTATTCTACACAAACAATGTGCCCTCTAGGTCTGTTCTTCTGTAAGTGACATGTGAGACTCACTGCAGCATTATTCTACACAAACAATGCACACTCTAGGTCTGTTCTTCTGTAAGTGACATGTGAGACTCACTGCAGCATTATTCTACACAAACAATGTGCACTCTAGGTCTGTTCTTCTGTAAGTAACATGTGAGACTCACTGCAGCATTATTCTACACAAACAATGTGCACTCTAGGTCTGTTCTTCTGTAAGTGACATGTGAGACTCACTGCAGCATTATTCTACACAAACAATGTGCACTCTAGGTCTGTTCTTCTGTAAGTGACATGTGAGACTCACTGCAGCATTATTCTACACAAACAATGTGCACTCTAGGTCTCCTGTTCTTCTGTAAGTGACATGTGAGACTCACTGCAGCATTATTCTACACAAACAATGTGCACTCTAGGTCTGTTCTTCTGTAAGTAATATGTGAGACTCACTGCAGCATTATTCTACACAAACAATGTGCACTCTAGGTCTGTTCTTCTGTAAGTGACATGTGAGACTCACTGCAGCATTATTCTACACAAACAATGTGCACTCTAGGTCTGTTCTTCTGTAAGTGACATGTGAGACTCACTGCAGCATTATTCTACACAAACAATGTGCACTCTAGGTCTGTTCTTCTGTAAGTAACATGTGAGACTCACTGCAGCATTATTCTACACAAACAATGTGCACTCTAGGTCTGTTCTTCTGTAAGTAACATGTGAGACTCACTGCAGCATTATTCTACACAAACAATGTGCACTCTAGTTCTGTTCTTCTGTGACATGTGAGACTCACTGCAGCATTATTCTACACAAACAATGTGCACTCTAGTTCTGTTCTTCTGTAAGTGACATGTGAGACTCACTGCAGCATTATTCTACACAATGTGCACTCTAGGTCTGTTCTTCTGTAAGTGACATGTGAGACTCACTGCAGCATTATTCTACACAAACAATGTGCACTCTAGGTCTCCTGTTCTTCTGTAAGTGACATGTGAGACTCACTGCAGCATTATTCTACACAAACAATGTGCACTCTAGTTCTGTTCTTCTGTAAGTGACATGTGAGACTCACTGCAGCATTATTCTACACAATGTGCACTCTAGGTCTGTTCTTCTGTAAGTGACATGTGAGACTCACTGCAGCATTATTCTACACAAACAATGTGCACTCTAGGTCTGTTCTTCTGTAAGTGACATGTGAGACTCACTGCAGCATTATTCTACACAAACAATGTGCACTCTAGGTCTGTTCTTCTGTAAGTGACATGTGAGACTCACTGCAGCATTATTCTACACAAACAATGTGCACTCTAGGTCTCCTGTTCTTCTGTAAGTGACATGTGAGACTCACTGCAGCATTATTCTACACAAACAATGTGCACTCTAGGTCTCCTGTTCTTCTGTAAGTGACATGTGAGACTCACTGCAGCATTATTCTACACAAACAATGTGCACTCTAGGTCTGTTCTTCTGTAAGTAATATGTGAGACTCACTGCAGCATTATTCTACACAAACAATGTGCACTCTAGGTCTGTTCTTCTGTAAGTGACATGTGAGACTCACTGCAGCATTATTCTACACAAACAATGTGCACTCTAGGTCTGTTCTTCTGTAAGTGACATGTGAGACTCACTGCAGCATTATTCTACACAAACAATGTGCACTCTAGGTCTGTTCTTCTGTAAGTGACATGTGAGACTCACTGCAGCATTATTCTACACAAACAATGTGCACTCTAGGTCTGTTCTTCTGTAAGTAACATGTGAGACTCACTCAGCATTATTCTACACAAACAATGTGCACTCTAGGTCTGTTCTTCTGTAAGTAACATGTGAGACTCACTGCAGCATTATTCTACACAAACAATGTGCACTCTAGGTCTGTTCTTCTGTAAGTAACATGTGAGACTCACTGCAGCATTATTCTACACAAACAATGTGCACTCTAGGTCTGTTCTTCTGTAAGTAACATGTGAGACTCACTGCAGCATTATTCTACACAAACAATGTGCACTCTAGGTCTGTTCTTCTGTAAGTAACATGTGAGACTCACTGCAGCATTATTCTACACAAACAATGTGCACTCTAGGTCTGTTCTTCTGTAAGTAACATGTGAGACTCACTGCAGCATTATTCTACACAAACAATGTGCACTCTAGGTCTCCTGTTCTTCTGTAAGTGACATGTGAGACTCACTGCAGCATTATTCTACACAAACAATGTGCACTCTAGGTCTGTTCTTCTGTAAGTAACATGTGAGACTCACTGCAGCATTATTCTACACAAACAATGTGCACTCTAGTTCTGTTCTTCTGTAAGTAACATGTGAGACTCACTGCAGCATTATTCTACACAAACAATGTGCACTCTAGGTCTGTTCTTCTGTAAGTGACATGTGAGACTCACTGCAGCATTATTATACACAAACAATGTGCACTCTAGGTCTCCTCTTCTTCTGTAAGTGACATGTGAGACTCACTGCAGCATTATTCTACACAAACAATGTGCACTCTAGGTCTGTTCTTCTGTAAGTGACATGTGAGACTCACTGCAGCATTATTCTACACAAACAATGTGCACTCTAGGTCTCCTGTTCTTCTGTAAGTGACATGTGAGACTCACTGCAGCATTATTCTACACAAACAATGTGCACTCTAGGTCTCCTGTTCTTCTGTAAGTGACATGTGAGACTCACTGCAGCATTATTCTACACAAACAATGTGCACTCTAGGTCTGTTCTTCTGTAAGTGACATGTGAGACTCACTGCAGCATTATTCTACACAAACAATGTGCACTCTAGGTCTCCTGTTCTTCTGTAAGTAACATGTGAGACTCACTGCAGCATTATTCTACACAAACAATGTGCACTCTAGGTCTCCTGTTCTTCTGTAAGTGACATGTGAGACTCACTGCAGCATTATTCTACACAAACAATGTGCACTCTAGGTCTCCTGTTCTTCTGTAAGTAACATGTGAGACTCACTGCAGCATTATTCTACACAAACAATGTGCACTCTAGGTCTGTTCTTCTGTAAGTGACATGTGAGACTCACTGCAGCATTATTCTACACAAACAATGTGCACTCTAGGTCTGTTCTTCTGTAAGTGACATGTGAGACTCACTGCAGCATTATTCTACACAAACAATGTGCACTCTAGGTCTGTTCTTCTGTAAGTGACGTGAGACTCGCTGCAGCATTATTCTACACAAACAATGTGCACTCTAGGTCTGTTCTTCTGTAAGTAACATGTGAGACTCACTGCAGCATTATTCTACACAAACAATGTGCACTCTAGGTCTCCTGTTCTTCTGTAAGTGACATGTGAGACTCACTGCAGCATTATTCTACACAAACAATGTGCACTCTAGGTCTGTTCTTATGTAAGTGACATGTGAGACTCACTGCAGCAGTATTCTACACAAACAATGTGCACTCTAGGTCTGTTCTTCTGTAAGTAACATGTGAGACTCACTGAAGCATTATTCTACACAAACAATGTGCACTCTAGGTCTGTTCTTATGTAAGTGACATGTGAGACTCACTGCAGCATTATTCTACACAAACAATGTGCACTCTAGGTCTCCTGTTCTTCTGTAAGTGACATGTGAGACTCACTGCAGCATTATTCTACACAAACAATGTGCACTCTAGGTCTGTTCTTATGTAAGTGACATGTGAGACTCACTGAAGCATTATTCTACACAAACAATGTGCACTCTAGGTCTGTTCTTATGTAAGTGACATGTGAGACTCACTGCAGCATTATTCTACACAAACAATGTGCACTCTAGGTCTCCTGTTCTTCTGTAAGTGACATGTGAGACTCACTGCAGCATTATTCTACACAAACAATGTGCACTCTAGGTCTGTTCTTCTGTAAGTAACATGTGAGACTCACTGAAGCATTATTCTACACAAACAATGTGCACTCTAGGTCTGTTCTTCTGTAAGTGACATGTGAGACTCACTGCAGCATTATTCTACACAAACAATGTGCACTCTAGGTCTGTTGTTCTTCTGTAAGTGACATGTGAGACTCACTGCAGCATTATTCTACACAAACAATGTGCACTCTAGGTCTCCTGTTCTTCTGTAAGTAACATGTGAGACTCACTGCAGCATTATTCTACACATACAATGTGCACTCTAGTTCTGTTCTTCTGTAATTGACATGTGAGACTCACTGCAGCATTATTCTACACAAACAATGTGCACTCTAGGTCTGTTCTTCTGTAAGTGACATGTGAGACTCACTGCAGCATTATTCTACACAAACAATGTGCACTCTAGGTCTGTTCTTCTGTAAGTGACATGTGAGACTCACTGCAGCATTATTCTACACAAACAATGTGCACTCTAGGTCTCCTGTTCTTCTGTAAGTGACATGTGAGACTCACTGCAGCATTATTCTACACAAACAATGTGCACTCTAGGTCTCCTGTTCTTCTGTAAGTGACATGTGAGACTCACTGCAGCATTATTCTACACAAACAATGTGCACTCTAGGTCTGTTCTTCTGTAAGTGACATGTGAGACTCACTGCAGCATTATTCTACACAAACAATGTGCACCCTAGGTCTGTTCTTCTGTAAGTAACATGTGAGACTCACTCAGCATTATTCTACACAAACAATGTGCACTCTAGTTCTGTTCATCTGTAAGTGACATGTGAGACTCACTGCAGCATTATTCTACACAAACAATGTGCACTCTAGGTATGTTCTTCTGTAAGTGACATGTGAGACTCACTGCAGCATTATTCTACACAAACAATGTGCACTCTAGTTCTGTTCTTCTGTAAGTGACATGTGAGAGTCGCTGCAGCATTATTCTACACAAACAATGTGCACTCTAGGTCTCCTGTTCTTCTGTAAGTGACATGTGAGACTCACTGAATCATTATTCTACACAAACAATGTGCACTCTAGGTCTGTTCTTCTGTAAGTAACATGTTAGACTCACTGCAGCATTATTCTACACAAACAATGTGCACTCTAGGTCTGTTCTTCTGTAAGTAACATGTGAGACTCACTGCAGCATTATTCTACACAATGTGCACTCTAGGTCTCCTGTTCTTCTGTAAGTGACATGTGAGACTCACTGCAGTATTATTCTACACTAACAATGTGCACTCTAGGTCTCCTGTTTTTCTGTAAGTGACATGTGAGACTCACTGCAGCATTATTCTACACAAACAATGTGCACTCTAGGTCTGTTCTTCTGTAAGTGACATGTGAGACTCACTGCAGCATTATTCTACACAAACAATGTGCACTCTAGGTCTGTTCTTCTGTAAGTGACATGTGAGACTCGCTGCAGCATTATTCTACACAAACAATGTGCACTCTAGGTCTCCTGTTCTTCTGTAAGTGACATGTGAGACTCACTGAATCATTATTCTACACAAACAATGTGCACTCTAGGTCTGTTCTTCTGTAAGTAACATGTTAGACTCACTGCAGCATTATTCTACACAAACAATGTGCACTCTAGTTCTGTTCTTCTGTAAGTAACATGTGAGACTCACTGCAGCATTATTCTACACAATGTGCACTCTAGGTCTCCTGTTCTTCTGTAAGTGACATGTGAGACTCACTGCAGTATTATTCTACACTAACAATGTGCACTCTAGGTCTCCTGTTCTTCTGTAAGTGACATGTGAGACTCACTGCAGCATTATTCTACACAAACAATGTGCACTCTAGGTCTGTTCTTCTGTAAGTGACATGTGAGACTCACTGCAGCATTATTCTACACAAACAATGTGCACTCTAGGTCTCCTGTTCTTCTGTAAGTGACATGTGAGACTCACTGCAGCATTATTCTACACAAACAATGTGCACTCTAGGTCTGTTCTTCTGTAAGTAACATGTGAGACTCACTGCAGCATTATTCTACACAAACAATGTGCACTCTAGTTCTGTTCTTCTGTAAGTAACATGTGAGACTCACTGCAGCATTATTCTACACAAACAATGTGCACTCTAGGTCTGTTCTTCTGTAAGTAACATGTGAGACTCACTGCAGCATTATTCTACACAAACAATGTGCACTCTAGTTCTGTTCTTCTGTAAGTGACATGTGAGACTCACTCAGCATTATTCTACACAAACAATGTGCACTCTAGGTCTGTTCTTCTGTAAGTGACATGTGAGACTCACTGCAGTATTATTCTACACAAACAATGTGCACTCTAGGTCTGTTCTTCTGTAAGTGACATGTGAGACTCACTCAGCATTATTCTACACAAACAATGTGCACTCTAGGTCTGTTCTTCTGTAAGTGACATGTGAGACTCACTGCAGTATTATTCTACACAAACAATGTGCACTCTAGGTCTGTTCTTCTGTAAGTGACATGTGCGACTCACTGCAGCATTATTCTACACAAACAATGTGCACTCTAGGTCTGTTCTTCTGTAAGTGACATGTGAGACTCGCTGCAGCATTATTCTACACAAACAATGTGCACTCTAGGTCTCCTGTTCTTCTGTAAGTGACATGTGAGACTCGCTGCAGCATTATTCTACACAAACAATGTGCACTCTAGGTCTGTTCTTCTGTAAGTGACATGTGAGACTCACTGAATCATTATTCTACACAAACAATGTGCACTCTAGGTCTGTTCTTCTGTAAGTGACATGTGAGACTCGCTGCAGCATTATTCTACACAAACAATGTGCACTCTAGGTCTGTTCTTCTGTAAGTGACATGTGAGACTCGCTGCAGCATTATTCTACACAAACAATGTGCACTCTAGGTCTGTTCTTCTGTAAGTGACATGTGAGACTCGCTGCAGCATTATTCTACACAAACAATGTGCACTCTAGGTCTGTTCTTCTGTAAGTGACATGTGAGACTCACTGAATCATTATTCTACACAAACAATGTGCACTCTAGTTCTGTTCTTCTGTAAGTAACATGTGAGACTCACTGCAGCATTATTCTACACAAACAATGTGCACTCTAGGTCTCCTGTTCTTCTGTAAGTGACATGTGAGACTCACTGCAGCATTATTCTACACAAACAATGTGCACTCTAGGTCTGTTCTTCTGTAAGTGACATGTGAGACTCACTGCAGCATTATTCTACACAAACAATGTGCACTCTAGGTCTGTTCTTCTGTAAGTGACATGTGAGACTCACTGCAGCATTATTCTACACAAACAATGTGCACTCTAGGTCTGTTCTTCTGTAAGTGACATGTGAGACTCACTGCAGCATTATTCTACACAAACAATGTGCACTCTAGGTCTGTTCTTCTGTAAGTGACATGTGAGACTCACTGCAGCATTATTCTACACAAACAATGTGCACTCTAGGTCTGTTCTTCTGTAATTGACATGTGAGACTCACTGCAGCATTATTCTACACAAACAATGTGCACTCTAGGTCTGTTTTTCTGTATGTGACATGTGAGACTCACTCAGCATTATTCTACACAAACAATGTGCACTCTAGGTCTGTTCTTCTGTAAGTAACATGTGAGACTCACTGCAGTATTATTCTACACAAACAATGTGCACTCTAGGTCTGTTCTTCTGTAAGTGACATGTGAGACTCACTGCAGCATTATTCTACACAAACAATGTGCACTCTAGGGCCTAGATTTGGAGTTTGGCGGTAGATGGGCTGTTAACGCTACGCAGGCTTTTTTCTGGCCGCACCATAAAATTAACTCTGGTATCGAGAGTTCAAAAAAATGCTGCGTCAGGCTCCAAAAAAGGAGTGTAGAGCATTTTTACCGCAAATGCAACTCTCGATACCAGAGTTGCTTACGGACGCGGCCAGCCTCAAAAACGTGCTCGTGCACGATTCTCCCATAGGAAACAATGGGGCTGTTTGAGCTGAAAAAAAACCTAACACCTGCAAGAAAGCAGCGTTCAGCTCCTAACGCAGCCCCATTGTTTCCTATGGGGAAACACTTCCTACGTCTGCACCTAACACTCTAACATGTACCCCGAGTCTAAACACCCCTAACCTTACACTTATTAACCCCTAATCTGCCGCCCCCGCTATCGCTGACCCCTGCATTATATTATTAACCCCTAATCTTCCGCTCCGTAAACCGCCGCAATTTACATTATCCCTATGTACCCCTAATCTGCTGCCCCTAACACCGCCGACCCCTATATTATATTTATTAACCCCTAACCTGCCCCCCACAACGTCGCCGCCAGCTACTTACAATAATTAACCCCTAATCTGCCGACCGTAAAGCGCCGCCACCTACGTTATCCTTATGTACCCCTAATCTGCTGCCCCTAACACCGCCGACCCCTATATTATATTTATTAACCCCTAATCTGCCCCCCTCAACGTCGCCGACACCTGCCTACACTTATTAACCCCTAATCTGCCGAGCGGACCTGAGCGCTACTATAATAAAGTTATTAACCCCTAATCCGCCTCACTAACCCTATCATAAATAGTATTAACCCCTAATCTGCCCTCCCTAACATCGCCGACACCTAACTTCAATTATTAACCCCTAATCTGACGACCGGAGCTCATCGCTACTATAATAAATGGATTAACCCCTAAAGCTAAGTCTAACCCTAACACTAACACCCCCCTAACTTAAATATAATTTACATCTAACGAAATTAATTAACTCTTATTAAATAAATTATTCCTATTTAAAGCTAAATACTTACCTGTAAAATACATCCTAATATAGCTACAATATAAATTATAATTACATTGTAGCTATTTTAGGATTAATATTTATTTTACAGGCAACTTTGTAATTATTTTAACCAGGTACAATAGCTATTAAATAGTTAAGAACTATTTAATAGTTACCTAGTTAAAATAATAACAAAATTACCTGTAAAATAAGTCCTAACCTAAGTTATAATTAAACCTAACACTACCCTATCAATAAATTAATTAAATAAAATACCTACAATTACCTACAATAAAACCTAACACTACACTATCAATAAATAAATTAAATACAATTTCTACAAATAACTACAATTACATAAACTAACTAAAGTACAAAAAATAAAAAAGAACTAAGTTACAAAAAATAAAAAAATATTTACAAACATAAGAAAAAAATTACAACAATTTTAAACTAATTACACCTACTCTAAGCCCCCTAATAAAATAACAAAGACCCCCAAAATAAAAAATTCCCTATCCTATTCTAAATTAATAAATTTAAAAGCTCTTTTACCTTACCAGCCCTGAACAGGGCCCTTTGCGGGGCATGCCCCAAGAAAATCAGCTCTTTTGCCTGTAAAAAAAAACATACAATACCCCCCCCCCAACATTACAACCCACCACCCACATACCCCTAATCTAACCCAAACCCCCCTTAAATAAACCTAACACTAAGCCCCTGAAGATCTTCCTACCTTGTCTTCACCTCAACAGGTATCACCGATCCGTCCTGGCATCCGGTGCTGAAGAGGTCCAGAAGAGGCTCCAAAGTCTTCCTCCTATCCGGCAAGAAGAGGACATCCGGACCGGCAAACATCTTCATCCAAGCGGCATCTTCGATCTTCTTCCATCCGGTGCGGAGCGGGTCCATGTTGAAGCAGCCGACGCGGATCCATCCTCTTCTTCCGGCGTCTCCCGACGAATGACGGTTCCTTTAAGGGACGTCATCCAAGATGGCGTCCCTCGAATTCCGATTGGCTGATAGGATTCTATCAGCCAATCGGAATTAAGGTAGGAATATTCTGATTGGCTGATGGAATCAGCCAATCAGAATCAAGTTCAATCCGATTGGCTGATTCGATCAGCCAATCAGATTGAGCTCGCATTCTATTGGCTGATCGGAACAGCCAATAGAATGCGAGCTCAATCTGATTGGCTGATCGGATCAGCCAATCAGATTGAACTTGATTCTGATTGGCTGATTCCGGCGTCTCCCGACGAATGACGGTTCCTTTAAGGGACGTCATCCAAGATGGCGTCCCTCGAATTCCGATTGGCTGATAGGATTCTATCAGCCAATCGGAATAAAGGTAGGAATATTCTGATTGGCTGATGGAATCAGCCAATCAGAATCAAGTTCAATCCGATTGGCTGATTCGATCAGCCAATCAGATTGAGCTCGCATTCTATTGGCTGATCGGAACAGCCAATAGAATGCGAGCTCAATCTGATTGGCTGATCGGATCAGCCAATCAGATTGAACTTGATTCTGATTGGCTGATTCCATCAGCCAATCAGAATATTCCTACCTTAATTCCGATTGGCTGATAGAATCCTATCAGCCAATCAGAATTCGAGGGACGCCATCTTGGATGACGTCCCTTAAAGGAACCGTCATTCGTCGTCTAGTCGTCGGTTGAAGAGGATGTTCCGCGTCGGCTTGGAAGAAGATGGCTCCGCTCCAGAAGAAAGAAGATTGAAGATGCGGCTTGATAGAAGACTTCATCCCGATGATGGATTTCTTCAGGCGCCGCTTGGATCCAGACTTCAGCCCGAGGATGGACATCACTCTTCAGCCCCCCGCTTGGGCTTGGATCAAGACTCTGGACCGATCGGTGAACCCGGCGATGTGAACACAAGGTAGGAAGATCTTCAGGGGCTTAGTGTTAGGTTTATTTAAGGGGGGTTTGGGTTAGATTAGGGGTATGTGGGTGGTGAATTGTAATGTTGGGGGTGGGGGTATTGTATGTGTTTTTTTTACAGGCAAAAGAGATTTGAACTTTAGTAATTTAGAATAGGGTAGGGCATTTTTTTATTTTGGGGGTCTTTGTTATTTTATTAGGGGGCTTAGAGTAGATGTAATTAGTTTAAAATTGTTGTAATTTTTTCTAATGTTTTTAAATATTTTTTTATTTTTTGTAACTTAGTTCTTTTTTATTTTTTGTACTTTAGTTAGTGTAGTGTTAGGTTTAATTGTAGATAATTGTAGGTATTTTATTTAATTAATTTAATGATAGTGTAGTGTTAGGTTTAATTGTATCTTAGGTTAGGATTTATTTTACAGGTAAGTATTTAGCTTTAAATAGGAATAAGTTATTTAATAAGAGTTAATTTATTTCGTTAGAATAAAATTATATTTAACTTAGGGGGGTGTTCGGGTTAGGGTTAGAATTAGCTTTAGGGGTTAAAAATGTATTAGAATAGCGGTGAGCTCCGGTCGGCAGATTAGGGGTTAATTATTGTAGGTAGCTGGCGGCGACGTTGTGGGGGGCAGATTAGAGGTTAATAAATATAATATAGGGGTCAGCAGTGTTAGGGGCAGCAGATTAGGGGTACATAAGGATAACGTAGGTGGCGGTCGGCAGATTAGGGGTTAAAAATATTTAATCGAGTGGCGGCAATGTGGGGGGACCTCAGTTTAGGGGTACATAGGTAGTTTATGGGTGTTAGTGTACTTTAGAGCACAGTAGTTAAGAGCTTTATGAACCGGCGTTAGCCCAGAAAGCTCTTAACTACTGACTTTTTTCTGCGGCTGGAGTTTTGTCGTTAGATTTCTAACGCTTACTTCAGACATGACTCTAAATACCGGAGTTAGGAAGATCCCATTGAAAAGATAGGATACGCAATTGACGTAAGGAAATCTGCGGTATGGAAAAGTCGCGGCTGAAAAGTGAGCGTTAGACCCTTTTTTGACTGACTCCAAATACCGGCGGTAGCCTAAAACCAGCGTTAGGAGCCTCTAACGCTGGTTTTCACGGCTACCGCCAAACTCTAAATCTAGGCCTTAGGATTTATTTTTATTTTACAGGCAAATTTCAATTTATTTTAACTAGGTACAATAGCTATTAAATAGTTATTAGCTATTTAATAGCTACCTAGTTAAAATAAAGCGAATTTTACCTGTAAAATAAAAACTAACCTAAATTACAATTACACCTAACACTACACTATAATTTAATAAATTATTCCTATTTAAAACTAAATACTTACCTGTAAAATAAACCCTAAGATAGCTACAATGTAATTACTAATTACATTGTAGCTATTGTAGGATTTATATTTATTTTACAGGTAACTTTGTATTTATTTTAGCTAGTTAGAATAGTTATTAAATAATTATTAACTATTTAATAGCTACCTAGCTAAAAGAAATACAAAATTACCTGTAAAATAAATCCTAACCTAAGTTACAATTAAACCTAACACTACACTATCATTTAATTAATTAAATAAATTAGCTACAAATAACTACAATTAAATACAATTAAATAAACTAACTAAAGTACAAAAAATTTAAAAAATTAAGTTACAAAAAATAAAAAGTTACAAACATTTAAAAAATATTACAACAATTTTAAGAAACTTACACCTAATCTAAGCCCCCTAATAAAATAACAAAGCCCCCCAAAATAAAAAAATGACCTACCCTATTCTAAATTAAAAAGTTACCAGCTCTTTTACCTTACCAGCCCTTAAAAGGGCCTTTTGCGGGGCATGCCCGAAAGAATTCAGCTCTTTTGCCTGTAAAAGAAAAATATAACCTCCCTCAACATTAAAACCCATTAAGACTTCAATCGGATGTAAGACTTCTTCAGCGCCCCTTGGATGATGACTTCTGCCGCTCCGGATCTCCTCTTCGGTTCCATCGGTGGTCGGCTGGCTGAAGACGACTCAAGGTAGGATGATCTTCAGGGGGGTAGTGTTAGGTTTAATTAAGGGGGGTTTGGATTAGATTAGGGGTATGTGGGTGGTGGGTTTTAATGTTGGGGTTTTTTTTTTTCTTTTACAGGCAAAAGAGCTGAATTCTTTGGGGCATGCCCCGCAAAAGGCCCTTTTAAGGGCAGGTAAGGTAAAAGAGCTGGTAACTTTTTAATTTAGAATAGGGTAGGGCATTTTTTTTATTTTGGGGGGCTTTGTTATTTTATTAGGGGGCTTAGATTAGGTGTAAGTAGCTTAAAATTGTTGTAATATTTTTTAAATGTTTGTAACTTTGTATTTTTTATTTTTTGTAACTTAGTTTTTTTTATTTTTTGTACTTTAGTTAGTTTATTTAATTGTATTTAATTGTAGTTATTTGTAGCTAATTTATTTAATTAATTTAATGATAGTGTAGTGTACTTAGGTTAGGATTTATTTTACAGGTAATTTTGTATTTCTTTTAGCTAGGTAGTTATTAAATAGTTAATAACTATTTAATAACTATTCTAACTAGCTAAAATAAATACAAAGTTACCTGTAAAATAAATATAAATCCTAAAATAGCTACAATGTAATTATTAATTACATTGTAGCTATCTTAGGGTTTATTTTACAGGTAAGTATTTAGTTTTAAATAGGAATAATTTATTAAATTATAGTGTAGTGTTAGGTGTAATTGTAACTTAGGTTAGGATTTATTTTACAGGTAAATTTGTCTTTATTTTAACTAGGTAGCTATTAAATAGTTAATAACTATTTAATAGCTATTGTACCTAGTTAAAATAAATTGAAAGTTGCCTGTAAAATAAAAATAAATCCTCAGATAGCTACAATGTAATTATTATTTATATTGTAGCTATATTAGGGTTTATTTTAAAGGTAAGTATTTAGTTTTAAATAGGATTCATTTAGTTAATAAGAGTTAAATTTATTTAGATGTATTTAATTAATATTTAAGTTAGGGGGGTGTTAGGGTTAGGGTTAGACTTAGGTTTAGGGGTTAATAATTTTATTACAGTGGCGGCAGTGTAGGGGGGGCAGGATAGGGGTTAATAAATTTATTATAGGTGGCAACGATGTAGGGGGGGCAGATTAGGGGTTAATAAGTTTAATATAGTTTGCGGCGGGGTCCGGGAGCGGCGGTTTAGGGGTTAAACTATTTATTTAGTTGCGGCGAGGTACGGGATCGCCAGGATAGGGGTTAATAAATTTATTATAGGTGGCGGCGGTATAGGGGGGGCAGGATAGGGGTTACTAGGTATAATGTAGGTGGCGGCGGTGTCCGGGAGCGGCGGTTTAGGGGTTAATACATTTATAAGAGTTGCTGCGGGGTCTAGGAGCGGCGGTTTAAGGGTTAATAACTTTATTTAGTTGCGGCGGGCTCCGGTGGCGCCGGTATAGGGGGTAGAACAGTGTAGTTAGTGTGGGTGCTTAGTGACAGCTTGTCAATAAAGCTGTAAAAAAGCCGAAGAGCAGCGAGATCGGATGAGTGATAACTATCACAATCCGCTGCTCATTGCCCTGTACTTTGTGCACGGCTTTTTGACAGCTTTTTTGATAACTTAGGCGTACATATTCAGGTCCGCGGCGGCAATGGTAGGCGATCTTAGGCGGGCGTATTGGACCGGCGAAGGCAGGAAAAGTAGATGGCTTGATAACTACCCCTCTAGGTCTCCTGTTCTTCTGTAAGTGACATGCGACACTCACTGCAGCATTATTCTACACAAACAATGTGCACTCTAGGTCTCCTGTTCTTCTGTAAGTGACATGCGACACTCACTGCAGCATTATTCTACACAAATAATGTGCACTCTAGGTCTGTTCTTCTGTAAGTAACATGTGAGACTCACTCAGCATTATTCTACACAAACAATGCGCACTCTAGGTCTGTTCTTCTGTAAGTAACTGTAACGGCACCCCCAAGCATAAAAGGGTTAAACCGCCGTTTAGTAAATCGTCCCTTTCAGAGGCACAGCATACAGTAAATTTCCCCTCTCCCTCCCCCCAAGCATGAGTCAAAGCTCCATGGTGAGGGTCAAACAGATATCAGCAAGAGCTGTGGGTTTATTGTTCTTATATACACATTTTTACACATTAGTACTACCCACAGGGTTTTGTAAAACAACCAATAAACACATACAATACTCTAAGACACTCCCACACAAAATCCTCCCCTCTGCCTGATGCAATTACCTTACACAATGGGTGATGCAATTACCTTACACAATGGCTGATACAATTACTTTACACGATGGTTGATGCAGTTACCTTACACAATGGTTGATACAATTACCTTACACAATGGTTGATAAGATACAATTACCTTAAACCAGTTCCACAGAGTCTTCTATCCTGGAGATAATTGGGAAGTAATACAATTATCTCCAAGGACAGAGGCAAAACTCCATTGAACACATGGTAGCAAAAGACAATAATATACATAAAAATATATAACTGTGCAGCTTTTGCATAAAACAGGTGCATTCAACAAATCCCTAGATAGCCTAGATCTGAGCGCACATTATTACTAGGTCTGTTCTTCAGTAAGTAACATGTGAGACTCACTGCAGCATTATTCTACACAAACAATGTGCACTCTAGGTCTGTTCTTCTGTAGGTGACATGTGAGACTCACTGCAGCATTATTCTACACAAACAATGTGCACTCTAGGTCTGTTCTTCTGTAAGTAACATGTGAGACTCACTGCAGCAGTATTCTACACAAACAATGTGCACTCTAGTTCTGTTCTTCTGTAAGTAACATGTGAGACTCACTGCAGCATTATTCTACACAAACAATGTGCACTCTAGTTCTGTTCTTCTGTAAGTGACATGTGAGACTCACTGCAGCAGTATTCTACACAAACAATGTGCACTCTAGGTCTGTTCTTCTGTAAGTAACATGTGAGACTCACTGCAGCATTATTCTACACAAACAATGTGCACTCTAGGTCTGTTCTTCTGTAAGTAACATGTGAGACTCACTCAGCATTATTCTACACAAACAATGTGCACTCTAGGTCTCCTGTTCTTCTGTAAGTAACATGTGAGACTCACTGCAGCATTATTCTACACAAACAATGTGCACTCTAGGTCTGTTCTTCTGTAAGTAACATGTGAGACTCACTCAGCATTATTCTACACAAACAATGTGCACTCTAGGTCTCCTGTTCTTCTGTAAGTGACATGTGAGACTCACTGCAGCATTATTCTACACAAACAATGTGCACTCTAGGTCTGTTCTTCTGTAAATGACACGTGAGACTCACTGCAGCATTATTCTACACAAACAATGTGCACTCTAGGTCTGTTCTTCTGTAAGTGACATGTGAGACTCACTGCAGCATTATTCTACACAAACAATGTGCACTCTAGGTCTGTTCTTCTGTAAGTGACATGTGAGACTCACTGCAGCATTATTCTACACAAACAATGTGCACTCTAGGTCTGTTCTTCTGTAAGTGACATGTGAGACTCACTGCAGCATTATTCTACACAAACAATGTGCACTCTAGGTCTGTTCTTCTGTAGGTGACATGTGAGACTCACTGCAGCATTATTCTACACAAACAATGTGCACTCTAGGTCTCCTGTTCTTCTGTAAGTGACATGTGAGACTCACTCAGCATTATTCTACACAAACAATGTGCACTCTAGGTCTCCTGTTCTTCTGTAAGTGACATGTGAGACTCACTGCAGCATTATTCTACACAAACAATGTGCACTCTAGTTCTGTTCTTCTGTAAGTGACATGTGAGACTCACTGCAGCATTATTCTACACAAACACTGTGCACTCTAGGTCTGTTCTTCTGTAAGTGACATGTGAGACTCACTGCAGCATTATTCTACACAAACAATGTGCACTCTAGGTCTGTTCTTCTGTAAGTAACATGTGAGACTCACTCAGCATTATTCTACACAAACAATGTGCACTCTAGGTCTCCTGTTCTTCTGTAAGTGACATGTGAGACTCACTGCAGCATTATTCTACACAAACAATGTGCACTCTAGGTCTCCTGTTCTTCTGTAAGTGACATGTGAGACTCACTGCAGCATTATTCTTCACAAACAATGTGCACTCTAGGTCTGTTCTTCTGTAAGTAACATGTGAGACTCACTGCAGCATTATTCTACACAAACAATGTGCACTCTAGGTCTGTTCTTTTGTAAGTGACATGTGAGACTCACTGTAGCATTATTCTACACAAACAATGTGCACTCTAGGTCTGTTCTTCTGTAAGTGACGTGAGACTCGCTGCAGCATTATTCTACACAAACAATGTGCACTCTAGGTCTGTTCTTTTGTAAGTGACATGTGAGACTCACTGTAGCATTATTCTACACAAACAATGTGCACTCTAGGTCTGTTCTTCTGTAAGTGACATGTGAGACTCACTGTAGCATTATTCTACACAAACAATGTGCACTCTAGGTCTGTTCTTCTGTAAGTGACATGTGAGACTCACTGCAGCATTATTCTACACAAACAATGTGCACTCTAGGTCTGTTCTTCTGTAAGTGACATGTGAGACTCACTGCAGCATTATTCTACACAAACAATGTGCACTCTAGGTCTGTTCTTCTGTAAGTAACATGTGAGACTCACTGCAGCATTATTCTACACAAACAATGTGCACCCTAGGTCTGTTCTTTTGTAAGTGACATGTGAGACTCACTGCAGCATTATTCTACACAAACAATGTGCACTCTAGGTCTGTTCTTCTGTAAGTAACATGTGAGACTCACTGCAGCATTATTCTACACAAACAATGTGCACTCTAGGTCTGTTCTTCTGTAAGTAACATGTGAGACTCACTGCAGCATTATTCTACACAAACAATGTGCACTCTAGGTCTGTTCTTCTGTAGGTGACATGTGAGACTCACTGCAGCATTATTCTACACAAACAATGTGCACTCTAGGTCTGTTCATCTGTAACTAACATGTGAGACTCACTGCAGCATTATTCTACACAAACAATGTGCACTCTAGGTCTGTTCTTTTGTAAGTGACATGTGAGACTCACTCAGCATTATTCTACACAAACAATGTGCACTCTAGGTCTGTTCTTCTGTAAGTAACATGTGAGACTCACTGCCGCATTATTCTACACAAACAATGTGCACTCTAGGTCTGTTCTTCTGTAAGTGACATGTGAGACTCACTCAGCATTATTCTATACAAACAATGTGCACTCTAGGTCTGTTCTTCTGTAAGTGACATGTGAGACTCACTGCAGCATTATTCTACACAAACAATGTGCACTCTAGGTCTGTTCTTCTGTAAGTAACATGTGAGACTCACTGCAGCATTATTCTACACAAACAATGTGCACTCTAGGTCTGTTCATCTGTAACTAACATGTGAGACTCACTGCAGCATTATTCTACACAAACAATGTGCACTCTAGGTCTGTTCTTTTGTAAGTGACATGTGAGACTCACTGCAGCATTATTCTACACAAACAATGTGCACTCTAGGTCTGTTCTTCTGTAAGTGACATGTGAGACTCACTGCAGCATTATTCTACACAAACAATGTGCACTCTAGGTCTGTTCTTCTGTAACTAACATGTGAGACTCACTGCAGCATTATTCTACACAAACAATGTGCACTCTAGGTCTGTTCTTTTGTAAGTGACATGTGAGACTCACTGCAGCATTATTCTACACAAACAATGTGCACTCTAGGTCTGTTCTTCTGTAAGTGACATGTGAGACTCACTGCAGCATTATTCTACACAAACAATGTCCACTCTAGGTCTGTTCTTCTGTAAGTGACATGTGAGACTCACTGCAGCATTATTCTACACAAACAATGTGCACTCTAGGTCTGTTCTTCTGTAAGTGACATGTGAGACTCACTGCAGCATTATTCTACACAAACAATGTGCACTCTAGGTCTGTTCTTTTGTAAGTGACATGTGAGACTCACTGCAGCATTATTCTACACAAACAATGTGCACTCTAGGTCTGTTCTTTTGTAAGTGACATGTGAGACTCACTGCAGCATTATTCTACACAAACAATGTGTATTCTAGGGGCGCAATCCGATATAGATCGTAGTTTTCGGCGCAAGCGAGGTAACCCGCGTCGCCCGCAGTTTCAGCTCGCAACTCGAGCTATCCAATATTCACCGCCGTCAGATGCTAAACTGGCGTAAGTCTGAAAAACCGACGAGCAGGCAAAATGTGCGCAAATACACCTTTTAGTCGTCGCAAGTACTTGCGCCTGTATTTTGTTCACGTAAAGTCTCAATAAAGTGTAGTTTTATGCAAATTAGCCTACGACTCGTAAAAAATAACGCCAGTTCTAAGAGATGCGCCACGTAACGACGAGATTCAAAAATCATACTTAAACACCTGCGCAGCCGCCATTTCTTTAGTGTGTTTGGTTGGTTGTTGGAGCTACAGCACACTACAGCGAGTATAGAGATTAGTGGTAAGAGTAGTGAGAAAGGAGCATTTCATCAAGTTAGTTAGGTCGGATTGTTGGATTTTTAAGCCAGTACATTTACTTACACTTTTTTTCATATTGCACACATTTTGCATACACACATATACAAAATACACCACACTTTTTTTTTATAACACCCAACACTTTTTATTTATCTTTTACAGTTTGAAAGGCTGAGTGTCTGGTTGTGATTGTGTGTGATTGAAGTGGGAGTGAGTGTGAGTGTGTGAGTGTGTGTAGTGTGAGGATGTCAGGGAGAGATAGGGCTGGGGGGAGGAGGGAAGGGGAGTCGCAGGGAGAGGATTATGTACAGGAGGAGCAGCAGGGTCCCCGTCAGGGAGTGAGCGGAGTGGGGAGAGGGAGAGCCAGAAGGGAGGATGGGAGTGGGGTTGCCCCAAGGCCAGGCACACTGAGAAGAGGGATAGAGGGTGCACATGGGGATAGAAGGGGGGAGGAGGGAGAGGATAGGGAGGAACCCACACCAGGGACATCCCAGGGAGGGAGCCAGGCAGCCCAGGACGAGGAGCGTATGAGGTGTCCGAATTTCAGTTTTGCCGAAAACCTCGCTCTAGTCCAGGCTGTCCTGGAGAACCATAATGCCCTCTTTGGACAAGAGAAGGGCAAAGGAGTTGCCCGTAGGCGTAAAGATGCTTGGCAGAAGGTGGTGGAGGCCGTCAATGGTGTGTCCCAACAGAGGAGGAATGTGGACGGCCTAAAGAAGAGGTGGAATGATTGCAAGAGGAGAGTCAAGGAGAGGATGGGCCAGGAAGCAATCTCCCAGAGGGCAACAGGAGGTGGGCCTCACTATGAGGCCGAATACAATGAGTGGCAGGAGCTCATTCGTAGGTCCCTGAGCCTCACAGCAGTCCGTGCACTTCCAGGGGCTCGTGACTCAGGGACTGCAACATCAGCACAGCATGCTGGTGAGTAACATCCCACACACTAGTATTATATGTATTTGAGTTATAACATCCTATATTGTCACACATTCATGTACACAATGAGGATCATGGTATTTTGATTACTAACAACTAAATATACAATGAGATTTAACATTAAAGGGACATGAAACACAAAGAATTTATTTCATTATTCAGATAGAGAATACAGTTTTAAACAACATCAAAATTTACTTCCATTATCTATTTTTAATTATTATTTTGATAATCTTAGTTTATTAAATATCAATGCACATGGGTGAGGCAATCACACGAGGCATTGATGTACAGCCACCAATCAGCAGCTTCTGAGCCTATCTAGAAATGCATTTCAGCTAAGAATATCAAGATAATGAAGCATATTAGCTACTGGAAGTAAATTACAAGTTTTTTAAAATTCCATGCTTGGCTAGCTGAATCATGAAATAATAAATATGGTTTGCATGTCCATTTAATGCTACTTAACACATTGAAAATCATGATATGAGGTAGAATAGTGAAATACTAACATGTCTCAGAGTAACACAGGCCACAAGCCACATGTAGACTTTTCAGTAAATGGACACCATAGTCATCACAACCATAGTGTCACTTAAATAACACATTTTCTCCATCACTGACATGTACACAGAACTATTGTATGAAACACATACATGTATAATTTGCATATTACAAACCCTCATATCACAAATCTCAATGTGCACATGCATGTTATAGAGTTTGACATGAGAATGTGGATAGGCCCTAGCATGTAAATTGTATGCCCACATGGATAGATATCTGACTGTACTAATCCCTCTCATCATTTGACTCCTCCACAGAACCTCCAGTCACCAGGGTGCCTACGCCCATGAATCCCCCAACACCGGTTCAAACTATATGTCCACCTCAACCACCGGTACAGATAATACAGCAGGAGTATGCCAGGCATGACATGGCTTGGACTGCCTCAATAGAAAATCCACATATCATGCCGCCTGCATTAGAGGAGGATACCTGGCAGGAGCCCTGGCACGAGGAATATTCCTTTGGCTTGGAGGGGGAGCCCCGCCAGCCCCGAAGGGTAGATGTATTTACCCCCCCCCCCCAAGAATATCATGGCACTACAGGAGTATACCAGCAGGCTGAGTGGATGCACACCAGCGGCCATTGGGACTATCGGTCCATCCCGACATCTGGACCATCATCATCAGTTGGAAGGGCTCCACCAACTGTAATCCATCGCCCTGCACCTCCAGCTCATATTCCTGTGGCTGCACCTCCAGCTGAGATATCTGTTCCTGCACGTCCAGCTGCTGTTTTTGTTCCGGCACCTCCAACTGAGGTTGTTGTTCCTGCACCTCCAGCTGCTGTTTTTGTTCCGGCACCTCCAACTGAGGTTGTTGTTCCGGCACCTCCAACTGAGGTTGTTGTTCCTGCACCTCCAGCTGCTGTTTTTGTTCCAGCACCTCCAACTGAGGTTGTTGTTCCGGCACCTCCAAATGAGGTTGTTGTTCCTGCACCTCCAGCTGCTGTTTTTGTTCCGGCACCTCCAACTGAGGTTGTTGTTCCGGCACCTCCAACTGAGGTTGTTGTTCCTGCACCTCCAGCTGAGGTTGTTGTTCCTGCACCTCCAGCTGAGGAACACGTAATTGAAACAGTGCCTATTGTCCCTGCTGCTGAAGAGCCCATGGATCAATTGAGTTCCGCCATGGGTGACGAATATATCTCACTACAGAGGAGGCAAACATTGACCTGTGAGACTCTAACGGCAACGTGTCAAAGAATGAAGAGGGAACAACACAGGTTCCATAGAAGCCAACAGCGTTTGCAACAGAGGTCAAATGAGCTGCAAAGGGACATGGCAGCATCTGTATCAGCTATGGTCCAAAACCAAAACCAAATGCTGCGAGTCATATCGGACATGCAAATACAGAGTGACCAAAGATGGAGGGAACAGAACCAACTGTTGGGGGCTTTGGTGGAGCATTTCACCCAACAGCAGGACATGGCATCAAGTATCTCCTCTGTGACCAGCACTCCTACTGGATCCACACAACCCAGGAGAGGCAGAAGACCCACACCAGGCCCCTCATCTAAGAGGCCTAAAAAAAAAAAAATATTATTCTATTTCATTGAAAATCTTGTCCTCTGTTATTTACTATCTAATTGTCATCCACATCCATGTGAGTTGTGTTTTAGTACAGTAATATTGGTAAAACATATAATAATACCTGTGTTTAAATGGACCAAAAAGGTATTATTATAATGTTTATGACATATTCCTGCTCAATAAACAACATCACATGGTTGTGTCTCAACGGTACATATAGTAATATTAACTTCTAAGATGTACATCAAGGTTTCTCACATCCAATATAAATTGACACGTTGGTATATATAACTAATAATGTATTTAAAGAAGGTGTGAACATAAGGTATAAATATCCATTATCCTCATTCTTAATGATAGTGAACTAAACATGAATGAAACAAATTATAAATATACAGTAATTAGGGTTGTTAAAGGGACATGAAAGCAAATATTTTTACTTCATGATTTTGAAGGAGAAGATAATTCCAAAAAGAAATTATAATTTCATTCTATTATTTATGTTGCTTCATTCTATTGATATTCTTTGCTGAAAACCATATCGAGATATGCTTGGTAGCTGATGATTAGTAGCTGTATATAGATGCCTCCTGCGATTTCTTCATTGTGTGCATTTCTATGTCTTCATTAAAGTATATCTAAATAAATAATGAAAATAGGTAATTGATTTAAATTATAAGGTTTTTACAAATTATCTTCTCTATCCTTAATCATGAAACAATATGTTTGGGTATAGTGTCCCTTTAAGGGAAGGGGGTTGGGATGTAGTAGTTTCACTTACATGCAGTGGAAATCCAAACTTTTAAATTCTGCAAGACATGATATATACACATGCAATGGTTGGTGAGGTACTGTCAAACATCATAATACATGTGAATGTTACGGTTTACTGTACTTATGAATAAGTAACTTACAGGTGAAGTATTCCCGGATGACATAATCCCTCACTTCATTCCCCCTCAGTGTCCCCCTGTCCACATCCTCAAGTACAGGAACCAGCTGCTGCTGCTGCTCTGGGTCAATGTCCCCCAACAAACGTGTGTCCACAGCAATGTTGTGTAGAATACAGCAAGCATTGACAATGGAACACACTTTGTTGGGGTTATACTGTAGTGCTCCACCTGTAACATCCAGACACCTGAACCTGGTTTTTAATAGGCCAAAGCTCCTTTCAATGACATTCCTTGTTCTTATGTGTGCCTCCTGGTACCTGAGTTGTGGCTCCGTAATGGGGTGCACCAAGGGGGTTAATAGCCATGGTCTGCAGCCGTACCCTGCGTCATCTGTCATGTAACATATGTGTTTGGATTATTACAGGTACATCATGTGCTTTAAAGGGACACAACATGAATCACATATAAAAGATAGATTTAATAAAAACATTAATGGAAGTAATCAGGATAGTTAATTAAAATTAAAAGGCCTATCTGAATAATGGAAGTGCAATTTATACTAGACTGTCCATTTAATAAGAACCTGCAATTGTTAGCAGCTTGATAATTAACTTCGATTAGATCATTTTCTCCATTCTATAGATAACTTTTGATGACAAGCATATTAGATATGCTCAATAGCTGCTGATTGGTGGCTGCACATAGAAGCCTCATATGATTGGCTCATATATGTGAATTAGAAATTAAAAAAAAAAAGATATTTAAAGAATGAATAAAATGATATAAGAGAAGTGAATTGTAATGCTGTTTAACATTGTATTCTCTATCTGACACATGAGATGACAATATGTGTTTAGTGTCCCTTTATTAGAAATATACAGACAGAATGAAGGTACTCACCAAGCAGCCATCCTCCCGAAAGTGTTCCATTTTCAAACATATTGAATAAGGAGGTCTGGCGCAGGATGTAGGAATCATGTGCACTCCCTGGGAAGCCTGCATACACATGTAAGAATTTCAGATTGGTATCGCAGACCATCTGGCAATTCAATGAGTGAAACCCTTTCCTGTTAATATAGAGGATTGTCTCCTCATGTGGGGCCACAATACGCACATGTGTGCAATCAATTGCCCCCATGACATTAGGAATACCCCCCAGTCGATAGAAGCCTTGTTTAAGACGGTTCCATTCCTGGGGGGTATGGGGGAAATGAATGTATCGTTGTGTCTGGTTATCTAGAGCAGTCAGAACCTCCCCTAGAATCCTGGAGAAGGTAGACTGCGCTAGGCCAGACACAAGCCCCTCTGTTGACTGGTATGAGCCAGTTGCCAGGAAGTGTACAACACACAACAGCTTCTGCATACCAGTCAGAGCTCGGTTCCTATACGCTTGAGGGTCAATTTCATCCTTCAACACCTCATATAGGTTAATGAGGCTTGCAGATGTCAAGCGATATTTTTCCCTGACCTCCACTTCTGTCATCCCAAACAGGGTGACCCTAACCCTGTGCACCCTTGGTGCTCTTCCCCTCTGCTGATGCCTTCGTCTTATAGGCCCTGCTGGCCTATGGGCAGCTGCAGCAACAGCAGCATGGGGAGCACCAGGAACAGGGACAACAGCAGGAGGAGCAGGGAGGGCAGCAGCAGCAGCTGGAGCAGGGACAGCTACAGCACCATGACCAGGGACCTCAGCAGCAGGGATACCATCCAAAACAGGGGCTTGTAGGGGTTCAAGCACCCCTTGTGCCCCACGACGCTGTCTGACTCTAAATGCAATATACTGCAAGGGAAACATGGTGGCTAATGAGGGTGTGCATTTGCAGGTGTTTTAAGGCTGCAGGTGAGAGGTTGTGCTGTTTGTGATTGGTTTGACACACTTGCAGGGGCAGGAATAATAAATGCTTTTAAGAGGTTAACTATTTGTGAACAAGCTGCTGCTATGTATATTGTTAGGCATGCATTTGTTAGGCCTTCTGAGAGTTACGTTGGTTTCTAAGTCAGTGCAAGGGTACCTGCGCCTTCAATTTGTGGCGAGCTGAGAATGGAGTAGATTTTGTAAAATCTGTGCGCGTAAGTCCTTACGCCGTATATTGGATAGCAAATTGCGCGTGTTTTGTATGTCAGTCTATGGGCCAAAAAACTACGGGCGACGCCAGAAATCTACGCGCGTAACTTCTAGCTTACGCCGTATATAGGATACCAAATCCGCGCAATTATTGGCGTCGCCGGCTTTTGCGGGCGACGATTTTTATCGGATCGACCCCCAGGTCTGTTCTTTTGTAAGTGACATGTGAGACTCACTGCCGCATTATTCTACACAAACAATGTGCACTCTAGTTCTGTTCTTCTGTAAGTGACATGTGAGACTCACTGCAGCATTATTCTACACAAACAATGTGCACTCTAGTTCTGTTCATCTGTAAGTGACATGTGAGACTCACTGCAGCATTATTTTACACAAACAATGTGCACTCTAGGTCTGTTCTTCTGTAAGTGACATGTGAGACTCACTGCAGCATTATTTTACACAAACAATGTGCACTCTAGGTCTGTTCTTCTGTAAGTAACATGTGAGACTCACTGCAGCATTATTTTACACAAACAATGTGCACTCTAGTTCTGTTCTTCTGTAAGTGACATGTGAGACTCACTGCAGCATTATTCTACACAAACAATGTGCACTCTAGGTCTGTTCTTCTGTAAGTCACATGTGAGACTCACTGCAGCAGTATTCTACACAAACAATGTGCACTCTAGGTCTGTTCTTCTGTAAGTAACATGTGAGACTCACTGCAGCATTATTCTACACAAACAATGTGCACTCTAGTTCTGTTCTTCTGTAAGTGACATGTGAGACTCAGTGCAGCATTATTCTACACAAACAATGTGCACTCTAGGTCTGTTCTTCTGTAAGTGACATGTGAGACTCACTGCAGCATTATTCTACACAAACAATGTGCACTCTAGGTCTCCTGTTCTTCTGTAAGTGACATGTGAGACTCACTGCAGCATTATTCTACACAAACAATGTGCACTCTAGGTCTGTTCTTCTGTAAGTGACATGTGAGACTCACTGCAGCATTATTCTACACAAACAACGTGCACTCTAGTTCTGTTCTTCTGTAAGTGACATGTGAGACTCACTGCAGCATTATTCTTCACAAACAATGTGCACTCTAGGTCTCCTGTTCTCCTGTAAGTAACATGTGAGACTCACTGCAGCATTATTCTTCACAAAAAAATGTGCACTCTAGGTCTCCTGTTCTCCTGTAAGTAACATGTGAGACTCACTGCAGCATTATTCTACACAAACAATGTGCACTCTAGGTCTGTTCTTCTGTAAGTAACATGTGAGACTCACTCAGCATTATTCTACACAAACAATGTGCACTCTAGGTCTGTTCTTCTGTAAGTGACATGTGAGACTCACTGCAGCATTATTCTACACAAACAATGTGCACTCTAGGTCTGTTCTTCTGTAAGTGACATGTGAGACTCACTGCAGCATTATTCTACACAAACAATGTGCACTCTAGGTCTGTTCTTCTGTAAGCGACATGTGAGACTCACTGCAGCATTATTCTACACAAACAATGTGCACTCTAGGTCTGTTCTTCTGTAAGCGACATGTGAGACTCACTGCAGCATTATTCTACACAAACAATGTGCACTCTAGGTCTGTTCTTTTGTAAGTGACATGTGAGACTCACTGCAGCTTTATTCTACACAAACAATGTGCACTCTAGGGGGCCTATCTATCAAGCTCCGAATGGAGCTTGATGCCCCGTATTTCTGGCGAACCTGCAGGCTCGCCAGAAACAGCAGTTATGAAGCAGCGGTCACAAAGACCACCGCTCCATAACCTGTCCTCCTTCTCTGAGCAGGCGGATAGACATCGTCGGAAATCAACCCGATCAAGTACGATCGGGTTGATTGACACCCCCCTGCTGGCGGCCCATTGGCCGCGAGTCTGCAGGGGGCGGCGTTGCACCAGCAGCTCTTGTGAGCTGCTGGTGCAATGCTGAATACGGCGAGCGTATTGCTCGCCGTATTCAGCGAGGTCTGGCGGACCTGATCCGCACTGTCAGATCAGGTCCGCCAGACTTTCTTAAATAGGGGCCTAGGTCTGTTCTTCTGTAAGTAACATGTGAGACTCACTGCAGCATTATTCTACACAAACAATGTGCACTCTAGGGCCCCTACTTATCAAGCCGTCAACTTACTTGCATTCGTCGGCACAAGTACGCTCGCCTAAGATCGCCTAACATCGCTGCTGCGGACCTGAATACATTCTCCAAAGTTACCAAAAAAGCTGTCAAAAAGCTGCGCACCAAGTACGGGGCGATGAGCAGCGGACTGTTGTTAACTAACAGTCATTGATCTCGCTGCTCTTTGGCTTTTTCCCAGCTTTATTGGCATACTGTCACTAAACACCCACACTATACTACACTGTTTTACCCCTTTCCCGCTGCTCACGGACCCGCCGCAACTAAATAAAGTTATTAACCCCTATCCTGCCGCTCCCGGAGCCCACCGCCACTCTAATAAAGTTATTAACCCCTAAACCGCCGCTCCCGGAGCCCACCACCACCTACATTATGTTATTAACCCCTAATCTGCTGCCCCTACATTACATTTATTAACCCCTAATCTGCCGCCCCCAACGTCGCCTCCACTATAGTAAATGTATTAACCCCTAAACCTAAGTCTAACCCTAACACCCCTAATTCAAATATAATTAAAATAAATCTAAATAAAATTCCTATCATTAACAAAATTATTCCTATTTAAAACTAAATACTTACCTGCAAAATAAACCCTAAGCTAGCTACAATATAACTAATAGTTACACTGTATCTAGTTTAGGATTTATTTTTATTTTACAGGCAAGTTTGTATTTATTTTAACTAGGTAGAATAGTTACTAAATAGTTATTAACTATTTAATAACTACCTAGCTAAAATAAATACAAAAGTACCTGTAAAATAAAACCTAACCTAAGTTACACTAACACCTAACACTACACTACAATTAAATAAATTAACTAAATTAAATACAATTACCTAAATTAAATTAAATTAGCGTACAAAAAAACCAAAAACATTAAATTACAGAAAATAAAAAACAAATGAAAGATCTTTAAACTAATTACACCTAATCTAATAGCCCTAACAAAATAAAAAAATCCCCCCCACCCCAAAATAAAAAAACCCTAGGCTAAACTAAACTACCAATAGCCCTTAAAATGGCCTTTTGCAGGGCATTGCCCCAAAGTAATCAGCTCTTTTACCTGTATTTGTACCCCCCAAATAAATTACCAACTAAAAAAACCTAAGCTCCCCATTGCCCTGAAAAGGGCATTTGGATGGGCATTGCCCTTAAAAGGGCAGTTAGCTCTTTTGCGGCCCAAAGCCCTAACCTAAAAATAAATCCCACCCAATACACCCTTAAAAAACCTAACACTAACCACTTGAAGATCGACTTACCGGGAGAAGTCTTCATCCAAGCCGGGCGAAGTGGTCCTCCAGACGGCAGAAGTCTTCATCCAGACGGCATCTTCTACCTTCATCCATCCGGCGCGGAGCAGCTCCGTCTTCAAGACATCCGACACGGAGCATCCTCTTCTTCCAACGACTATCTGACAAATGAAGGTTCCTTTAAGTGACATCATCCAAGATGGCGTCCCTTAGATTCCGATTGGCTGATAGAATTCTATCAACCAATCGGAATTAAGGTGAACTTCAATCCTATTGGCTAATCCAATCAGCCAATAGGATTGAGCTGGCATTCAGGGAGTTAGTGTTAGTTTTTTTTAAGGGTGTATTGGGTGGGTTTTATTTTTAGGTTAGGGCTTTGGGCCGCAAAAGAGCTAACTGCCCTTTTAAGGGCATTGCCCATCCAAATGCCCTTTTCAGGGCAATGGGGAGCTTAGTTTTTTTTTAGTTAGTAATTTATTTGGGGGGTTGGTTGTGTGGGTGGTGGGTTTTACTGTTGGGGGGTGTTTGTATTTTTTTTACAGGTAAAAGAGCTGATTACCTTGGGGCAATGCCCCGCAAAAGGCCCTTTTAAGGGCTATTGGTAGTTTAGTTTAGGCTAGAGTTTTTTTTATTTTGGGGGGGCTTTTTATTTTGATAGGGCTATTAGATTAGGTGTAATTAGCTTAAAGATCTGTAATTTGTTTTTTTATTTTCTGTAATTTAGTGTTTGTTTGTTTTTGTACTTTAGCTAATTTAATTTATTTAATTGTATTTAATTTAGTTAATTTATTTAATTGTAGTGTAGTGTTAGGTGTTAGTGTAACAGGTTAGGTTTTATTTTACAGGTACTTTTGTATTTATTTTAGCTAGGTAGTTATTAAATAGTTAATAACTATTTAGTAACTATTCTACATAGTTAAAATAAATACAAACTTGCCTGTAAAATAAAAATAAACCCTAAGCTAGCTACAATGTAACTATTAGTTATATTGTAGCTAGCTTAGGGTTTATTTTACAGGTAAGTATTTAGTTTTAAATAAGAATAATTTAGTTAATGATAGGAATATTTATTTAGATTTATTTAAATTATATTTAAGTTAGGGGGTGTTAGGGTTAGACTTAGATTTAGGGGTTAATACATTTAATATAGTGGCAGCGACGTTGGGAGCGGCAGATTAGGGGTTAATAAGTCTAATGTAGGTGGCGGCAGTGGCGGGGCGGCAGACTAGGGGTTAATAAGTCTAATGTAGGTGGCGGCGGTGGCGGGGGGCAGATTAGGGGTTAATAAGTATAATGTAGGTGGCGGCGGTGTAGGGGGTGGCAGATTAGGGGTGTTTAGACTCGGGGTACATGTTAGGGTGTTAGGTGTAAACGTTACTTTTATTCTCCCATAGGAATCAATGGGATATCGGGCAGCAGCGAACATATGCTTTGCTGATTCAGACTCCCATTGATTCCTATGGCATCCGCCGCCTCCAGGGTGGCAGATTGAAAACCAGGTACGCTGGGCCGGAATAGTGGCGAGCGTACCTGGTAGGTATTTGATAACTATCAAAAGTAGTCAGATAGTGCCGAATTTGCATTGTAGTGACGTAAGCATTGATCTGTGTCGGACTGAGACCGGCGGATCGTATGTTACGTCACAAAATTCTACTTTTGCCGGTCTGTAGGCTTTGATAACTAAGGGGAATCAGGCTTGCCACAATTACGCTGCAGAATTCCAGCCGTATTTGCGGTTGACGGCTTGATAAGTAGGGGCCTAGGTCTCCTGTTCTTCTGTAAGTGACATGTGAGACTCACTGCAGCATTATTCTACACAAACAATGTGCACTCTAGGTCTGTTCTTCTGTAAGTAACATGTGAGACTCACTGCAGCATTATTCTACACAAACAATGTGCACTCTAGGTCTCCTGTTCTTCTGTAAATGACATGTGAGACTCACTGCAGCATTATTCTACACAAACAATGTGCACTCTAGGTCTGTTCATCTGTAAGTGACATGTGAGACTCACTGCAGCATTATTCTACACAAACAATGTGCACTCTAGGTCTGTTCTTCTGTAAGTGCCATGTGAGACTCACTGCAGCATTATTCTACACAAACAATGTGCACTCTAGGTCTGCTCTTCTGTAAGTAACATGTGAGACTCACTGCAGTATTATTCTACACAAACAATGTGCACTCTAGGTCTGTTCTTCTGTAAGTAACATGTGAGACTCACTGCAGCATTATTCTACACAAACAATGTGCACTCTAGGTCTCCTGTTCTTCTGTAAGTGACATGTGAGACTCACTGCAGCATTATTCTACACAAACAATGTGCACTCTAGGTCTGTTCTTCTGTAAGTAACATGTGAGACTCACTGCAGCATTATTCTACACAAACAATGTGCACTCTAGGTCTGTTCTTCTGTAAGTAACATGTAAGACTCACTGCAGCATTATTCTACACAAACAATGTGCACTCTAGTTCTGTTCTTCTGTAAGTGACATGTGAGACTCACTGCAGCATTATTCTACACAAACAATGAGCACTCTAGGTCTGTTCTTCTGTAAGTAACATGTGAGACTCACTGCAGCATTATTCTACACAAACAATGTGCACTCTAGGTCTGTTCTTCTGTAAGTAACATGTGAGACTCACTCAGCATTATTCCACACAAACAATGTGCACTCTAGGTCTGTTCTTCTGTAAGTGACATGTGAGACTCACTGCAGCATTATTCTACACAAACAATGTGCACTCTAGTTCTGTTCTTCTGTAAGTAACATGTGAGACTCACTGCAGCATTATTCTACACAAACAATGTGCACTCTAGGTCTGTTCTTCTGTAAGTGACATGTGAGACTCACTGCAGCATTATTCTACACAAACAATGTGCACTCTAGTTCTGTTCTTCTGTAAGTGACATGTGAGACTCACTGCAGCATTATTCTACACAAACAATGTGCACTTTAGGTCTGTTCTTCTGTAAGTGACATGTGAGACTCACTGCAGCATTATTCTACACAAACAATGTGCACTCTAGGTCTGTTCTTCTGTAAGTGACATGTGAGACTCACTGCAGCATTATTCTACACAAACAATGTGCACTCTAGTTCTGTTCTTCTGTAAGTGACATGTGAGACTCACTGCAGCATTATTCTACACAAACAATGTGCACTCTAGTTCTGTTCTTCTGTAAGTAACATGTGAGACTCACTGCAGCATTATTCTACACAAACAATGTGCACTCTAGGTCTGTTCTTCTGTAAGTGACATGTGAGACTCACTGCAGCATTATTCTACACAAACAATGTGCACTCTAGGTCTGTTCTTCTGTAAGTGACATGTGAGACTCACTGCAGCATTATTCTACACAAACAATGTGCACTCTAGTTCTGTTCTTCTGTAAGTGACATGTGAGACTCACTACAGCATTATTCTACACAAACAATGTGCACTCTAGGTCTGTTCTTCTGTAAGTGACATGTGAGACTCACTGCAGCATTATTCTACACAAACAATGTGCACTCTAGTTCTGTTCTTCTGTAAGTGACATGTGAGACTCACTGCAGCATTATTCTACACAAACAATGTGCACTCTAGTTCTGTTCTTCTGTAAGTAACATGTGAGACTCACTGCAGCATTATTCTACACAAACAATGTGCACTCTAGGTCTGTTCTTCTGTAAGTAACATGTGAGACTCACTGCAGCATTATTCTACACAAACAATGTGCACTCTAGTTCTGTTCTTCTGTAAGTGACATGTGAGACTCACTGCAGCATTATTCTACACAAACAATGTGCACTCTAGGTCTGTTCATCTGTAAGTAACATGTGAGACTCACTGCAGCATTATTCTACACAAACAATGTGCACTCTAGGTCTGTTCTTCTGTAAGTAACATGTGCGACTCACTGCAGCATTATTCTACACAAACTATGTGCACTCTAGGTCTGTTCTTCTGTAAGTAACATGTGCGACTCACTGCAGCATTATTCTACACAAACAATGTGCACTCTAGGTCTGTTCTTCTGTAAGTGACATGTGAGACTCACTGCAGCATTATTCTACACAAACAATGTGCACTCTAGGTCTGTTCTTCTGTAAGTAACATGTGAGACTCACTGCAGCATTATTCTACACAAACAATGTGCACTCTAGGTCTGTTCTTCTGTAAGTGACATGTGAGACTCACTGCAGCATTATTCTACACAAACAATGTGCACTCTAGGTCTGTTCTTCTGTAAGTAACATGTGAGACTCACTCAGCATTATTCTACACAAACAATGTGCACTCTAGGTCTGTTCTTCTGTAAGTGACATGTGAGACTCACTGCAGCATTATTCTACACAAACAATGTGCACTCTAGTTCTGTTCTTCTGTAAGTGACATGTGAGACTCACTGCAGCATTATTCTACAGAAACAATGTGCACTCTAGGTCTGTTCTTCTGTAAGTAACATGTGAGACTCACTGCAGCATTATTCTACACAAACAATGTGCACTCTAGGTCTGTTCTTCTGTAAGTAACATGTGAGACTCACTCAGCATTATTCTACACAAACAATGTGCACTCTAGTTCTGTTCTTCTGTAAGTGACATGTGAGACTCACTGCAGCATTATTCTACAGAAACAATGTGCACTCTAGGTCTGTTCTTCTGTAAGTAACATGTGAGACTCACTGCAGCATTATTCTACACAAACAATGTGCACTCTAGGTCTGTTCTTCTGTAAGTGACATGTGAGACTCACTGCAGCATTATTCTACACAAACAATATGCACTCTAGGTCTCCTGTTCTTCTGTAAGTGACATGTGAGACTCACTGCAGCATTATTCTACACAAACAATGTGCACTCTAGGTCTGTTCTTCTGTAAGTGACATGTGAGACTCACTGCAGCATTATTCTACACAAACAATGTGCACTCTAGGTCTGTTCTTCTGTAAGTAACATGTGAGACTCACTGCAGCATTATTCTACACAAACAATGTGCACTCTAGGTCTGTTCTTCTGTAAGTGCCATGTGAGACTCACTGCAGCATTATTCTACACAAACAATGTGCACTCTAGGTCTCCTGTTCTTCTGTAAGTGACATGTGAGACTCACTGCAGCATTATTCTACACAAACAATGTGCACTCTAGGTCTGTTCTTCTGTAAGTAACATGTGAGACTCACTGCAGCATTATTCTACACAAACAATGTGCACTCTAGGTCTCCTGTTCTTCTGTAAGTGACATGTGAGACTCACTGCAGCATTATTCTACACAAACAATGTGCACTCTAGGTCTGTTCTTCTGTAAGTAACATGTGAGACTCACTGCAGCATTATTCTACACAAACAATGTGAACTCTAGGTCTGTTCTTCTGTAAGTGCCATGTGAGACTCACTCAGCATTATTCTACACAAACAATGTGCACTCTAGGTCTGTTCTTCTGTAAGTAACATGTGAGACTCACTGCAGCATTATTCTACACAAACAATGTGCACTCTAGGTCTGTTCTTCTGTAAGTAAGATGTGAGACTCACTGCAGCATTATTCTACACAAACAATGTGCACTCTAGGTCTGTTCTTCTGTAAGTAAGATGTGAGACTCACTGCAGCATTATTCTACACAAACAATGTGCACTCTAGGTCTGTTCTTCTGTAAGTGCCATGTGAGACTCACTGCAGCATTATTCTACACAAACAATGTGCACTCTAGGTCTGTTCTTCTGTAAGTGACATGTGAGACTCACTGCAGCATTATTCTACACAAACAATGTGCACTCTAGGTCTCCTGTTGTTCTGTAAGTGACATGTGAGACTCACTGCAGCAGTATTCTACACAAACAATGTGCACTCTAGTTCTGTTCTTCTGTAAGTAACATGTGAGACTCACTGCAGCATTATTCTACACAAACAATGTGCACTCTAGGTCTGTTCTTCTGTAAGTAACATGTGAGACTCACTGCAGCATTATTCTACACAAACAATGTGCACTCTAGGTCTGTTCTTCTGTAAGTAACATGTGAGACTCACTGCAACATTATTCTACGCAAACAATGTGCACTCTAGGTCTGTTCTTCTGTAAGTAACATGTGAGACTCACTGCAGCATTATTCTACACAAACAATGTGCACTCTAGGTCTGTTCTTCTGTAAGTAATATGTGAGACTCACTGCAGCATTATTCTACACAAACAATGTGCACTCTAGGTCTGTTCTTCTGTAAGTGACATGTGAGACTCACTGCAGCATTATTCTACACAAACAATGTGCACTCTAGGTCTCCTGTTCTTCTGTAAGTGCCATGTGAGACTCACTGCAGCATTATTCTACACAAACAATGTGCACTCTAGGTCTGTTCATCTGTAAATTACATGTGAGACTCACTGCAGCATTATTCTACACAAACAATGTGCACTCTAGGTCTGTTCATCTGTAAATTACATGTGAGACTCACTGCAGCATTATTCTACACAAACCATGTGCACTCTAGGTCTGTTCTTCTGTAAGTGACATGTGAGACTCACTGCAGCATTATTCTACACAAACAATGTGCACTCTAGGTCTCCTGTAAGTAACATGTGAGACTCACTGCAGCATTATTCTACACAAACAATGTGCACTCTAGGTCTGTTCATCTGTAAGTAACATGTGAGACTCACTGCAGCATTATTCTACACAAACAATGTGCACTCTAGGTCTCCTCTTCTTCTGTAAGTGACATGTGAGACTCACTCAGCATTATTCTACACAAACAATGTGCACTCTAGTTCTGTTCTTCTGTAAGTGACATGTGAGACTCACTGCAGCATTATTCTACACAAACAATGTGCACTCTAGGTCTGTTCTTCTGTAAGTGACATGTGAGACTCACTGCAGCATTATTCTACACAAACAATGTGCACTCTAGGTCTCCTGTTCTTCTGTAAGTAACATGTGAGACTCACTGCAGCACAAACAATGTGCACTCTAGGTCTGTTCTTCTGTAAGTGACATGTGAGACTCACTGCAGCATTATTCTACACAAACAATGTGCACTCTAGGTCTGTTCTTCTGTAAGCGACATGTGAGACTCACTGCAGCATTATTCTACACAAACAATGTGCACTCTAGGTCTGTTCTTCTGTAAATGACATGTGAGACTCACTGCAGCATTATTCTACACAAACAATGTGCACTCTAGGTCTGTTCTTCTGTAAGTAACATGTGAGACTCACTGCAGCATTATTCTACACAAACAATGTGCACTCTAGGTCTGTTCTTCTGTAAGTAACATGTGAGACTCACTGCAGCATTATTCTACACAAACAATGTGCACTCTAGGTCTGTTCTTCTGTAAGTGACATGTGAGACTCACTGCAGCATTATTCTACACAAACAATGTGCACTCTAGTTCTGTTCTTCTGTAAGTAACATGTGAGACTCACTGCAGCATTATTCTACACAAACAATGTGCACTCTAGTTCTGTTCTTCTGTAAGTAACATGTGAGACTCACTGCAGCATTATTCTACACAAACAATGTGCACTCTAGGTCTGTTCATCTGTAAGTAACATGTGAGACTCACTGCAGCATTATTCTACACAAACAATGTGCACTCTAGTTCTGTTCTTCTGTAAGTGCCATGTGAGACTCACTCAGCATTATTCTACACAAACAATGCACACTCTAGGTCTGTTCTTCTGTAAGTGACATGTGAGACTCACTGCAGCATTATTCTACACAAACAATGTGCACTCTAGGTCGGTTCTTCTGTAAGTAACATGTGAGACTCACTGCAGCATTATTCTACACAAACAATGTGCACTCTAGGTCTGTTCTTCTGTAAGTGACATGTGAGACTCACTGCAGCATTATTCTACACAAACAATGTGCACTCTAGGTCTGTTCTTCTGTAAGTAACATGTGAGACTCACTGCAGCATTATTCTACACAAACAATGTGCACTCTAGTTCTGTTCTTCTGTAAGTGACATGTGAGACTCACTGCAGTATTATTCTACACAAACAATGTGCACTCTAGTTCTGTTCTTCTGTAAGTAACATGTGAGACTCACTGCAGCATTATTCTACACAAACAATGCACACTCTAGGTCTGTTCTTCTGTAAGTGACATGTGAGACTCACTGCAGCATTATTCTACACAAACAATGTGCACTCTAGCTCTGTTCTTCTGTAAGTGACATGTGAGACTCACTGCAGCATTATTCTACACAAACAATGTGCACTCTAGGTCTGTTCTTCTGTAAGTGACATGTGAGACTCACTGCAGCATTATTCTACACAAACAATGTGCACTCTAGCTCTGTTCTTCTGTAAGTGACATGTGAGACTCACTGCAGCATTATTCTACACAAACAATGCACACTCTAGGTCTGTTCTTCTGTAAGTAACATGTGAGTCTCACTGCAGCATTATTCTACACAAACAATGTGCACTCTAGCTCTGTTCTTCTGTAAGTGACATGTGAGACTCACTGCAGCATTATTCTACACAAACAATGTGCACTCTAGTTCTGTTCTTCTGTAAGTAACATGTGAGACTCACTGCCGCATTATTCTACACAAACAATGTGCACTCTAGGTCTGTTCTTCTGTAAGTGACATGTGAGACTCACTGCAGCATTATTCTACACAAACAATGTGCACTCTAGGTCTGTTCTTCTGTAAGTGACATGTGCGACTCACTGCAGCATTATTCTACACAAACAATGTGCACTCTAGGTCTGTTCTTCTGTAAGTAACATGTGAGACTCACTGCAGCATTATTCTACACAAACAATGTGCACTCTAGGCCTCCTGTTCTTCTGTAAGTGACATGTGAGACTCACTGCAGCATTATTCTACACAAACAATGTGCACTCTAGGTCTGTTCTTCTGTAAGTAACATGTGAGACTCACTGCAGCATTATTCTACACAAACAATGTGCACTCTAGGTCTGTTCTTCTGTAAGTGACATGTGAGACTCACTCAGCATTATTCTACACAAACAATGTGCACTCTAGTTCTGTTCTTCTGTAAGTAACATGTGAGACTCACTGCAGCATTATTCTACACAAACAATGTGCACTCTAGGTCTCCTGTTCTTCTGTAAGTGACATGTGAGACTCACTGCAGCATTATTCTACACAAACAATGTGCACTCTAGGTCTCCTGTTCTTCTGTAAGTGACATATGAGACTCACTGCAGCATTATTCTACACAAACAATGTGCACTCTAGGTCTCCTGTTCTTCTGTAAGTAACATGTGAGACTCACTGCAGCATTATTCTACACAAACAATGTGCACTCTAGGTCTGTTCTTCTGTAAGTAACATGTGAGACTCACTGCAGCATTATTCTACACAAATAATGTGCACTCTAGGTCTGTTCTTCTGTAAGTAACATGTGAGACTCACTGCAGCATTATTCTACACAAACAATGTGCACTCTAGGTCTCCTGTTCTTCTGTAAGTGACACGTGAGACTCACTGCAGCATTATTCTACACAAACAATGTGCACTCTAGGTATCCTGTTCTTCTGTAAGTGACATGTGAGACTCACTGCAGCAGTATTCTACACAAACAATGTGCACTCTAGTTCTGTTCTTCTGTAAATTACATGTGAGACTCACTGCAGCATTATTCTACACAAACAATGTGCTGGCGACGGGAATATTTGCGCGGGTTTGGTATCCTATATACGGCGTAACCTAGAAGTTAAGCGCGTATATTTCTGCCGTCGCCCATAGTTTTTTGGGCCATAGGCAGGTATACCAAACCCGCGCAGTTTGGTATCCAATATACAGCGTAAGGACTTACGTGGCGAAAATGGAGAAATCTTACTCCATTTTCACCTCGCCACAAAAAGCAGCCATAAGAAGCCTTACGCTGACTATTGGAGCCCCGTAACTCCCTAAACTGGCTGCTAAAATAAACCTAACACCTAAAGCATGTGCAATGTCTATCTCCCTGTCAACCGCGATCTGCTAAATAAAACCTAACACCTAACGCATGCGCAATGTCTATCTCCCTGTCAACCGCGATCCCCCGCCGCAATCCCTAATAAAGTATTTAACCCCTAAACCGCCACCATCTAACTGATCTATCCCCTAATGTGAACCCCTTACACCGCCGTCATCTATATTAAAATTATTAACCCCTAATTTAATCTACCTACCCCGCCGCCAGCTATTTTATCTATATTAACCCTAAGTATATTATAGTTAATATAGTTATTACATTATATATATTAACTATATTAACCCTAATTATATTAGGGTTAATATAGTTAATATAGTTACTATAGTATTTATATAAACTATATTAACTCTATCTAACCCTAACACCCCTAACTAAATTCTTATTAAATAAATCTAATTCATATTATAAACTAAAATATTCCTATTTAAATCTAAATACTTACCTATAAAATAAACCCTAAGATAGCTACAATATAATTAATAATTGCATTATAGCTATGTTAGGGTTTATATTTATTTTACAGGTAAATTGTTAACTATTTTAACTAGGTCTAATAGCTATTAAATAGTTATTAACTATTTAATAGCTACCTAGTTAAAATAATTACCCAATTACCTGTAAAATAAATCCTAACCTAAGTTACAAATACACCTACACTATCAATAAATTAAATAAACTACAAATATCTAAAGAGAGAGAGAGATGCACTCAGCTGAGACAGAACAAAAGCTGGAAAAACATCCGTGCCTGTTCATTTTTGGGTGCCACTCAGGGTGCATACTCTGTTAGCACACTATGCCCCTTCACAGAGAAAAAATATCCTGTAGCATATCAGTCTGACCCTGCCCAATGACAGTCCAGCACCGAAATACCAGGCAATTCTTCTCTGAACAAGAGAAACAACAACCCCAGACGATCGTTTCGGCCTTCTGTGGGCCTCGTCAGTGAGGTGCAGTCGCATCTCTCTAAGGGCATGTGTGCAAGGAGTCCACGTCTGGTTTCCCCTTTTACTCTTAGGGAGACCCAAGAGCAATTTGCATAAATATAAAAAGAGAGAGAGAGATGCACTCAGCTGAGACAGAACAAAAGCTGGAAAAACTTCCGTGCCTGTTCATTTTTGGGTGCCACTCAGGGTGCATACTCTTTTAGCACACTATGCCCCTTCACAGAGAAAAAATATCCTGTAGCATATCAGTCTGACCCTGCCCAATGACAGTCCAGCACCGAAATACCAGGCAATTCTTCTCTGAACAAGAGAAACAACAACCCCAGACGATCGTTTCGGCCTTCTGTGGGCCTCGTCAGTGAGGTGCAGTCGCATCTCTCTAAGGGCATGTGTGCAAGGAGTCCACGTCTGGTTTCCCCTTTTACTCTTAGGGAGACCCAAGAGCAATTTGCATAAATATAAAAAGAGAGAGAGAGATGCACTCAGCTGAGACAGAACAAAAGCTGGAAAAACTTCCGTGCCTGTTCATTTTTGGATGCCACTCAGGGTGCATACTCTTTTAGCACACTATGCCCCTTCACAGAGAAAAAATATCCTGTAGCATATCAGTCTGACCCTGCCCAATGACAGTCCAGCAACGAAATACCAGGCAATTCTTCTCTGAACAAGAGAAACAACAACCCCAGACGATCGTTTCGGCCTTCTGTGGGCCTCGTCAGTGAGGTGCAGTCGCATCTCTCTAAGGGCATGTGTGCAAGGAGTCCACGTCTGGTTTCCCCTTTTACTCTTAGGGAGACCCAAGAGCAATTTGCATAAATATAAAAAGAGAGAGAGAGATGCACTCAGCTGAGACAGAACAAAAGCTGGAAAAACTTCCTTGCCTGTAGAGCGCTTCTCTCTTTGTATGCAAATTATTATGACCCTGGGGAAGTCTCCCTATGGGTGATGGGGGAAACCAGACGTGGACTCCTTGCCCAGTGTGCTTAGAGGAATGTGGCTGCACCTCACTGACGAGGCCCATAGGAGGCCAAAACGATCGTCTGGGGTTGTCATGTTCCTTGTTCAGAGGAGAATTGCCTGGTATTTTGGGGCTGGACTGACCTTACTTGGCGGGATCAGACTGATATACTTCAGGAAAGTTTTCTTCTGTGAAAAGCACACTGGTCTAAAAGAGGCTGCTTCCGGGTGGTAAATCGCCATAGAACAAGCCACTGAGCTGTTGTTCGTTCCTGGTAGAGCGCTTCTCTCTTTGTATGCAAATTATTATGACCCTGGGGAAGTCTACCTATGGGTGATGGGGGAAACCAGACGTGGACTCCTTGCCCAGTGTGCTTAGAGGAATGTGGCTGCACCTCACTGACGAGGCCCATAGGAGGCCGAAACGATCGTCTGGGGTTGTCATGTTCCTTGTTCAGAGGAGAATTGCCTGGTATTTTGGGGCTGGACTGACCTTACTTGGCGGGATCAGACTGATATACTTCAGGAAAGTTTTCTTCTGTGAAAAGCACACTGGTCTAAAAGAGGCTGCTTCCGGGTGGTAAATCGCCATAGAACAAGCCACTGAGCTGTTGTTCGTTCCTGGTAGAGCGCTTCTCTCTTTGTATGCAAATTATTATGACCCTGGGGAAGTCTCCCTATGGGTGATGGGGGAAACCAGACGTGGACTCCTTGCCCAGTGTGCTTAGAGGAATGTGGCTGCACCTCACTGACGAGGCCCATAGGAGGCCGAAACGATCGTCTGGGGTTGTCATGTTCCTTGTTCAGAGGAGAATTGCCTGGTATTTCGGGGCTGGACTGACCTTACTTGGCGGGATCAGACTGATATACTTCAGGAAAGTTTTCTTCTGTGAAAAGCACACTGGTCTAAAAGAGGCTGCTTCCGGGTGGTAAATCGCCATAGAACAAGCCACTGAGCTGTTGTTCGTTCCTGGTAGAGCGCTTTTCTCTTTGTATGCAAACTACAAATATCTATCTAAAAATACAATTAAATAAACTAAACTAAATTACAAAAAAAAAAAAACACTAAATTACAAAAAATAAAAAAAAGATTACAAGATTTTTAAGCTAATTACACCTATTCTAAGCCCCCTAATAAAATAATAAAGCCACCCAAAATAAAAAAATTCCCTGCCCTATTCTAAATTAAAAAAAGTTCAAAGCTCTTTACCTTACCAGCCCTTAAAAGGGCCTTTTGTGGGGCATGCCCCAAAGAATTCAGCTCTTTTGCATTTAAAAACATATACAATACCCCCCCATTACAACCCACCACCCACATACCCCTATTCTAAACCCACCCAAACCCCCCTTAAAAAAGCCTAACACTACCCCCCTGAAGATCTCCCTACCTTGTCTTCACCACACCGGGCCGAACTCCTCATCTGATTCGGGCGATGTCTTGCTCCAAGCGGCAAAGAAGAATTCTTCCTCCGGCGACGTCTTCCTCCAAGCGGCAAAGAAGAATTCTTCCTCCGGCGACGTCTTCCTCCAAGCGGCAGCAAAGTCTTCTTCCTTCCGGCAGCATCTTCCATGAAGCGGCATCTTCAATCTTCTTTCTTCGCTCCGCCACCGCGGAGCATCCATCCCGGCTGACGACTGAACGACGAATGAGGTACCTTTAAATGACGTCATCCAAGATGGCGTCCGCCGAATTCCGATTGGCTGATAGGATTCTATCAGCCAATCGGAATTAAGTTAGAAAAATCTGATTGGCTGATTGAATCAGCCAATCAGATTCAAGTTCAATCCGATTGGCTGAACCAATCAGCCAATCGGATTGAACTTGATTCTGATTGGCTGATTCAATCAGCCAATCAGATTTTTCTAACTTAATTCCGTTTTATTTAGCAGATTGCGGTTGACAGGGAGAAAGACATTGCACATGCGTTAGGTGTTAGGTTTCTTTTCTAGTTAGTTTAGGGAGTTACGGGGCTCCAATAGTCAGCGTAAGGCTTCTTACGGCTGCTTTTTGTAGCGAGGTGAAAATGGAGTAAGATTTCTCCATTTCCGCCACGTAAGTCCTTACGCTGCATATTGGATACCAAACTGCGCTGGTTTGGTATACCTGCCTATGGCCCATAAAACTACGGGCGACGGCAGAAAAATACGGGCGTAACTTCTAGGTTACGCCATATATGTGATACCAAACCAGAGTAAATATTGGCGTCGCCGGATTTTGCGGGCGACGATTTTTATCGGATCGACCCCTAGGTCTCCTGTTCTTCTGTAAGCAACATGTGAGACTCACAGCAGCATTATTCCACACAAACAATGTGCACTCTAGGTCTCCTGTTCTTCTGTAAGTGACATGTGAGACTCACTGCAGCATTATTCTACGCAAACAATGTGCACTCTAGGTCTCCTGTTCTTCTGTAAGCAACATGTGAGACTCACAGCAGCATTATTCCACACAAACAATGTGCACTCTAGGTCTCCTGTTCTTCTGTAAGTGACATGTGAGACTCACTGCAGCATTATTCTACACAAACAATGTGCACTCTAGGTCTGTTCTTCTGTAATTGACATGTGAGACTCACTGCAGCATTATTCTACACAAACAATGTGCACTCTAGGTCTGTTCTTCTGTAAGTGACATGTGAGACTCACTGCAGCATTATTCTACACAAACAATGTGCACTCTAGTTCTGTTCTTCTGTAAGTAACATGTGAGACTCACTGCAGCATTATTCTACACAAACAATGTGCACTCTAGTTCTGTTCTTCTGTAAGTAACATGTGAGACTCACTGCAGCATTATTCTACACAAACAATGTGCACTCTAGGTCTGTTCTTCTGTAAGTGACATGTGAGACTCACTGCAGCATTATTCTACACAAACAATGTGCACTCTAGGTCTGTTCTTCTGTAAGTGACATGTGAGACTCACTGCAGCATTATTCTACACAAACAATGTGCACTCTAGGTCTCCTGTTCTTCTGTAAGTGACATGTGAGACTCACAGCAGCATTATTCCACACAAACAATGTGCACTCTAGGTCTCCTGTTCTTCTGTAAGTGACATGTGAGACTCACAGCAGCATTATTCCACACAAACAATGTGCACTCTAGGTCTCCTGTTCTTCTGTAAGTGACATGTGAGACTCACTCAGCATTATTCTACACAAACAATGTGCACTCTAGGTCTGTTCTTCTGTAAGTAACATGTGAGACTCACTGCAGCATTATTCTACACAAACAATGTGCACTCTAGGTCTCCTGTTCTTCTGTAAGTAACATGTGAGACTCACTGCAGCATTATTCTACACAAACAATGTGCACTCTAGGTCTATTCTTCTGTAAGTAACATGTGAGACTCACTGCAGCATTATTCTACACAAACAATGTGCACTCTAGGTATCCTGTTCTTCTGTAAGTGACATGTGAGACTCACTGCAGCATTATTCTACACAAACAACGTGCACTCTAGTTCTGTTCTTCTGTAAGTGACATGTGAGACTCACTGCAGCATTATTCTTCACAAACAATGTGCACTCTAGGTCTCCTGTTCTCCTGTAAGTAACATGTGAGACTCACTGCAGCATTATTCTTCACAAAAAAATGTGCACTCTAGGTCTCCTGTTCTCCTGTAAGTAACATGTGAGACTCACTGCAGCATTATTCTACACAAACAATGTGCACTCTAGGTCTGTTCTTCTGTAAGTAACATGTGAGACTCACTCAGCATTATTCTACACAAACAATGTGCACTCTAGGTCTGTTCTTCTGTAAGTGACATGTGAGACTCACTGCAGCATTATTCTACACAAACAATGTGCACTCTAGGTCTGTTCTTCTGTAAGTGACATGTGAGACTCACTGCAGCATTATTCTACACAAACAATGTGCACTCTAGGTCTGTTCTTCTGTAAGTGACATGTGAGACTCACTGCAGCATTATTCTACACAAACAATGTGCACTCTAGGTCTGTTCTTCTGTAAGTAACATGTGAGACTCACTGCAGCATTATTCTACACAAACAATGTGCACTCTAGGTCTGTTCTTCTGTAAGTGACACTGTGAGACTCACTGCAGCATTATTCTACACAAACAATGTGCACTCTAGGTCTGTTCTTCTGTAAGTGACATGTGAGACTCACTGCAGCATTATTCTACACAAACAATGTGCACTCTAGGTCTGTTCTTCTGTAAGTGACATGTGAGACTCACTGCAGCATTATTCTACACAAACAATGTGCACTCTAGGTCTGTTCTTCTGTAAGTGACATGTGAGACTCACTGCAGCATTATTCTACACAAACAATGTGCACTCTAGGTTCTGTTCTTCTGTAAGTGACATGTGAGACTCACTGCAGCATTATTCTACACAAACAATGTGCACTCTAGGTCTGTTCTTCTGTAAGTGACATGTGAGACTCACTGCAGCATTATTCTACACAAACAATGTGCACTCTAGGTCTGTTCTTCTGTAAGTGACATGTGAGACTCACTGCAGCATTATTCTACACAAACAATGTGCACTCTAGGTCTGTTCTTCTGTAAGTGACATGTGAGACTCACTGCAGCATTATTCTACACAAACAATGTGCACTCTAGGTCTGTTCTTCTGTAAGTGACATGTGAGACTCACTGCAGCATTATTCTACACAAACAATGTGCACTCTAGGTCTGTTCTTCTGTAAGTAACATGTGAGACTCACTGCAGCATTATTCTACACAAACAATGTGCACTCTAGGTCTGTTCTTCTGTAAGTGACATGTGAGACTCACTGCAGCATTATTCTACACAAACAATGTGCACTCTAGGTCTGTTCTTCTGTAAGTGACATGTGAGACTCACTGCAGCATTATTCTACACAAACAATGTGCACTCTAGGTCTGTTCTTCTGTAAGTGACATGTGAGACTCACTGCAGCATTATTCTACACAAACAATGTGCACTCTAGGTCTGTTCTTCTGTAAGTAACATGTGAGACTCACTGCAGCATTATTCTACACAAACAATGCACACTCTAGGTCTGTTCTTCTGTAAGTGACATGTGAGACTCACTGCAGCATTATTCTACACAAACAATGTGCACTCTAGGTCTGTTCTTCTGTAAGTGACATGTGAGACTCACTGCAGCATTATTCTACACAAACAATGTGCACTCTAGGTCTGTTCTTCTGTAAGTAACATGTGAGACTCACTGCAGCATTATTCTACACAAACAATGTGCACTCTAGGTCTGTTCTTCTGTAAGTGACATGTGAGACTCACTGCAGCATTATTCTACACAAACAATGTGCACTCTAGGTCTGTTCTTCTGTAAGTAACATGTGAGACTCACTGCAGCATTATTCTACACAAACAATGTGCACTCTAGGTCTGTTCTTCTGTAAGTAACATGTGAGACTCACTGCAGCATTATTCTACACAAACAATGTGCACTCTAGGTCTGTTCTTCTGTAAGTAACATGTGAGACTCACTGCAGCATTATTCTACACAAACAATGTGCACTCTAGGTCTGTTCTTCTGTAAGTGACATGTGAGACTCACTGCAGCATTATTCTACAAAAACAATGTGCACTCTAGGTCCTGTTCTTCTGTAAGTAACATGTGAGACTCACTGCAGCATTATTCTACACAAACAATGTGCACTCTAGGTCTGTTCTTCTGTAAGTAACATGTGAGACTCACTGCAGCATTATTCTACACAAACAATGTGCACTCTAGGTCTGTTCTTCTGTAAGTGACATGTGAGACTCACTGCAGCATTATTCTACACAAACAATGTGCACTCTAGGTCTGTTCTTCTGTAAGTAACATGTGAGACTCACTGCAGCATTATTCTACACAAACAATGTGCACTCTAGGTCTGTTCTTCTGTAAGTGACATGTGAGACTCACTGCAGCATTATTCCTACACAAACAATGTGCACTCTAGGTCTGTTCTTCTGTAAGTGACAAGTGAGACTCACTGCAGCATTATTCTACACAAACAATGTGCACTCTAGGTCTCTGTTCTTCTGTAAGTGACATGTGAGACTCACTGCAGCATTATTCTACACAAACAATGTGCACTCTAGGTCTGTTCTTCTGTAAGTAACATGTGAGACTCACTGCAGCATTATTCTACACAAACAATGTGCACTCTAGGTCTGTTCTTCTGTAAGTGACATGTGAGACTCACTGCAGCATTATTCTACACAAACAATGTGCACTCTAGGTCTGTTCTTCTGTAAGTGACATGTGAGACTCACTGCAGCATTATTCTACACAAACAATGTGCACTCTAGGTCCTGTTCTTCTGTAAGTGAACAGTGAGACTCACTGCAGCATTATTCTACACAAACAATGTGCACTCTAGGTCTGTTCTTCTGTAAGTGACATGTGAGACTCACTGCAGCATTATTCTACACAAACAATGTGCACTCTAGGTCTGTTTCTTCTGTAAGTGACACGTGAGACTCACTGCAGCATTATTCTACACAAACAATGTGCACTCTAGGTCTGTTCTTCTGTAAGTGACATGTGAGACTCACTGCAGCATTATTCTACACAAACAATGTGCACTCTAGGTCTGTTCTTCTGTAAGTGACACTGTGAGACTCACTGCAGCATTATTCTACACAAACAATGTGCACTCTAGGTCCTGTTCTTCTGTAAGTGACATGTGAGACTCACTGCAGCATTATTCTACACAAACAATGTGCACTCTAGGTCTGTTCTTCTGTAAGTGACATGTGAGACTCACTGCAGCTTTATTCTACACAAACAATGTGCACTCTAGGTCTGTTCTTCTGTAAGTGACACGTGAGACTCACTGCAGCATTATTCTACACAAACAATGTGCACTCTAGGTCTGTTCTTCTGTAAGTGACATGTGAGACTCACTGCAGCATTATTCTACACAAACAATGTGCACTCTAGGTCTCCTGTTCTTCTGTAAGTGACATGTGAGACTCACTGCAGCATTATTCTACACAAAAAATGTGCACTCTAGGTCTGTTCTTCTGTAAGTAACATGTGAGACTCACTGCAGCATTATTCTACACAAACAATGTGCACTCTAGGTCTCCTGTTCTTCTGTAAGTGACATGTGCGACTCACTGCAGCATTATTCTACACAAACAATGTGCACTCTAGGTCTCCTGTTCTTCTGTAAGTGACATGTGCGACTCACTGCAGCATTATTCTACACAAACAATGTGCACTCTAGGTCTCCTGTTCTTCTGTAAGTGACATGTGAGACTCACTGCAGCATTATTCTACACAAACAATGTGCACTCTAGTTCGGTTCTTCTGTAAGTGACATGTGAGACTCACTCAGCATTATTCTACACAAACAATTTGCACTCTAGGTCTGTTCTTCTGTAAGTAACATGTGAGACTCACTGCAACATTATTCTACACAAACAATGCACACTCTAGGTCTGTTCTTCTGTAAGTGACATGTGAGACTCACTGCAGCACAAACAATGTGCACTCTAGGTCTGTTCTTCTGTAAGTAACATGTGAGACTCACTGCAGCATTATTCTACACAAACAATGTGCACTCTAGGTCTGTTCTTCTGTAAGTAACATGTGAGACTCACTGCAGCACAAACAATGTGCACTCTAGGTCTGTTCTTCTGTAAGTAACATGTGAGACTCACTGCAGCATTATTCTACACAAACAATGCACACTCTAGGTCTGTTCTTCTGTAAGTAACATGTGAGACTCACTGCAGCATTATTCTACACAAACAATGTGCACTCTAGGTCTGTTCTTCTGTAAGTAACATGTGAGACTCACTGCAGCATTATTCTACACAAACAATGTGCACTCTAGGTCTGTTCTTCTGTAAGTAACATGTGAGACTCACTCAGCATTATTCTACACAAACAATGTGCAATCTAGGTCTGTTCTTCTGTAAGTGACATGTGAGACTCACTGCAGCATTATTCTACACAAACAATGTGCACTCTAGGTCTGTTCTTCTGTAAGTAACATGTGAGACTCACTGCAGCATTATTCTACACAAACAATGTGCACTCTAGGTCTGTTCTTCTGTAAGTAACATGTGAGACTCACTGCAGCATTATTCTACACAAACAATGTGCACTCTAGGTCTCCTGTTCTTCTGTAAGTAACATGTGAGACTCACTGCAGCATTATTCCACACAAACAATGTGCACTCTAGGTCTGTTCTTCTGTAAGTGACACGTGAGACTCACTGCAGCATTATTCTACACAAACAATGTGCACTCTAGGTCTCCTGTTCTTCTGTAAGTAACATGTGAGACTCACTGCAGCATTATTCTACACAAACAATGTGCACTCTAGGTCTGTTCTTCTGTAAGTAACATGTGAGACTCACTGCAGCATTATTCTACACAAACAATGTGCACTCTAGGTCTGTTCTTCTGTAAGTGACATGTGAGACTCACTGCAGCATTATTCTACACAAATAATGTGCACTCTAGGTCTGTTCTTCTGTAAGTGACATGTGAGACTCACTGCAGCTTTATTCTACACAAACAATGTGCACTCTAGGTCTGTTCTTCTGTAAGTGACACGTGAGACTCACTGCAGCATTATTCTACACAAACAATGTGCACTCTAGGTCTCCTGTTCTTCTGTAAGTGACATGTGAGACTCACTGCAGCTTTATTCTACACAAACAATGTGCACTCTAGGTCTGTTCTTCTGTAAGTGACACGTGAGACTCACTGCAGCATTATTCTACACAAACAATGTGCACTCTAGGTCTCCTGTTCTTCTGTAAGTGACATGTGAGACTCACTGCAGCATTATTCCACACAAACAATGTGCACTCTAGGTCTGTTCTTCTGTAAGTAACATGTGAGACTCACTGCAGCATTATTCTACACAAACAATGTGCACTCTAGGTCTCCTGTTCTTCTGTAAGTGACATGTGAGACTCACTGCAGCATTATTCTACACAAACAATGTGCACTCTAGGTCTGTTCTTCTGTAAGTAACATGTGCGACTCACTGCAGCATTATTCTACACAAACAATGTGCACTCTAGGTCTCCTGTTCTTCTGTAAGTGACATGTGCGACTCACTGCAGCATTATTCTACACAAACAATGTGCACTCTAGGTCTGTTCTTCTGTAAGTGACATGTGAGACTCACTGCAGCATTATTCTACACAAACAATGTGCACTCTAGGTCTGTTCTTCTGTAAGTAACATGTGAGACTCACTGCAGCATTATTCTACACAAACAATGTGCACTCTAGGTCTGTTCTTCTGTAAGTGACATGTGAGACTCACTGCAGCATTATTCTACACAAACAATGTGCACTCTAGGTCTGTTCTTCTGTAAGTGACATGTGAGAGCTCACTGCAGCATTATTCTACACAAACAATGTGCACTCTAGGTCTCCTGTTCTTCTGTAAGTGACATGTGCGACTCACTGCAGCATTATTCTACACAAACAATGTGCACTCTAGGTCTCCTGTTCTTCTGTAAGTGACATGTGAGACTCACTGCAGCATTATTCTACACAAACAATGTGCACTCTAGTTCGGTTCTTCTGTAAGTGACATGTGAGACTCACTCAGCATTATTCTACACAAACAATTTGCACTCTAGGTCTGTTCTTCTGTAAGTAACATGTGAGACTCACTGCAACATTATTCTACACAAACAATGCACACTCTAGGTCTGTTCTTCTGTAAGTGACATGTGAGACTCACTGCAGCACAAACAATGTGCACTCTAGGTCTGTTCTTCTGTAAGTAACATGTGAGACTCACTGCAGCATTATTCTACACAAAACAATGTGCACTCTAGGTCTGTTCTTCTGTAAGTAACATGTGAGACTCACTGCAGCACAAACAATGTGCACTCTAGGTCTGTTCTTCTGTAAGTAACATGTGAGGACTCACTGCAGCATTATTCTACACAAACAATGCACACTCTAGGTCTGTTCTTCTGTAAGTAACATGTGAGACTCACTGCAGCATTATTCTACACAAACAATGTGCACTCTAGGTCTGTTCTTCTGTAAGTAACATGTGAGACTCACTGCAGCATTATTCTACACAAACAATGTGCACTCTAGGTCTGTTCTTCTGTAAGTAACATGTGAGACTCACTCAGCATTATTCTACACAAACAATGTGCAATCTAGGTCTGTTCTTCTGTAAGTGACATGTGAGACTCACTGCAGCATTATTCTACACAAACAATGTGCACTCTAGGTCTGTTCTTCTGTAAGTAACATGTGAGACTCACTGCAGCATTATTCTACACAAACAATGTGCACTCTAGGTCTGTTCTTCTGTAAGTGACATGTGAGACTCACTGCAGCATTATTCTACACAAACAATGTGCACTCTAGGTCTGTTCTTCTGTAAGTAACATGTGAGACTCACTGCAGCATTATTCTACACAAACAATGTGCACTCTAGGTCTGTTCTTCTGTAAGTAACATGTGAGACTCACTGCAGCATTATTCTACACAAACAATGTGCACTCTAGGTCTCCTGTTCTTCTGTAAGTAACATGTGAGACTCACTGCAGCATTATTCTACACAAACAATGTGCACTCTAGGTCTCCTGCTCTCTGTAAGTAACATGTGAGACTCACTGCAGCATTATTCTACACAAACAATGTGCACTCTAGGTCTGTTCTTCTGTAGAGTGACATGTGAGACTCACTGCAGCATTATTCTACAGCAAACAATGTGCACTCTAGGTCTGTTCTTCTGTAAGTAACATGTGAGACTCACTGCAGCATTATTCTACACAAACAATGTGCACTCTAGGTCTGTTCTTCTGTATGTAACATGTGAGACTCACTGCAGCATTATTCTACACAAACAATGTGCACTCTAGGTCTCCTGGTCTTCTGTAAGTGACATGTGAGACTCACTGCAGCATTATTCTACACAAACAATGTGCACTCTAGGTCTCCTGTTCTTCTGTAAGTAACATGTGAGACTCACTGCAGCATTATTCTACACAAACAATGTGCACTCTAGGTCTGTTCTTCTGTAAGTAACATGTGAGACTCACTGCAGCATTATTCTACACAAACAATGTGCACTCTAGGTCTCCTGTTCTTCTGTAAGTAACATGTGAGACTCACTGCAGCATTATTCTACACAAACAATGTGCACTCTAGGTCTGTTCTTCTGTAAGTGACATGTGAGACTCACTGCAGCATTATTCTACACAAACAATGTGCACTCTAGGTCTGTTCTTCTGTAAGTAACATGTGAGACTCACTGCAGCAATATTCTACACAAACAATGTGCACTCTAGGTCTGTTCTTCTGTAAGTAACATGTGAGACTCACCTGCAGCATTCACACAAACAATGTGCACTCTAGGTCTGTTCTTCTGTAAAGTAACATGTGAGACTCACTGCAGCATTATTCTACACAAACAATGCACACTCTAGGTCTGTTCTTCTGTAAGTAACATGTGAGACTCACTGCAGCATTATTCTACACAAACAATGTGCACTCTAGGTCTCCTGTTCTTCTGTAAGTAACATGTGAGACTCACTGCAGCATTATTCTACACAAACAATGTGCACTCTAGGTCTGTTCTTCTGTAAGTAACATGTGAGACTCACTCAGCATTATTCTACACAAACAATGTGCACTCTAGGTCTGTTCTTCTGTAAGTGACATGTGAGACTCACTGCAGCATTATTCTACACAAAACAATGTGCACTCTAGGTCTGTTCTTCTGTAAGTAACATGTGAGACTCACTGCAGCATTATTCTACACAAACAATGTGCACTCTAGGTCTGTTCTTCTGTAAGTGAACATGTGAGACTCACTGCAGCATTATTCTACACAAACAATGTGCACTCTAGGTCTGTTCTTCTGTAAGTAACATGTGAGACTCACTGCAGCATTATTCTACACAAACAATGTGCACTCTAGGTTCGGTTCTTCTGTAAGTAACATGTGAGACTCACTGCAGCATTATTCTACACAAACAGATGTGCACTCTAGGTCTGTTCTTCTGTAAGTAACTATGTGAGACTCACTGCAAGATTATTCTACACAAACAATGTGCACTCTAGGTTCTGTTCTTCTGTAAGTAACAATGTGAGACTCACTGCAGCATTATCTTCCACAAACAATGACATCTCTGGTATCCTGTTCTGTCTGTAAAGTAACATTGAGACTCACTGCAGCATTATTCTACACAAACAATGTGCACTCTAGGTCTGTTCTTCTGTAAGTAACATGTGAGACTCACTAAGCATTATTCGACACAAACAATGTGCACTCTAGGTCTGTTTCTTCTGTAAGTACATGTGAGACTCACTGCAGCATTATTCTACACAAACAATGTCGCACTCTAGGCTCTGTTCTTCTGTAAGTAGACATGGTGAGACTCACTGCAGCATTATTCTACACAAACAATGTGCACTCTAGGTCTGTTCTTCTGTAAGTGACATGTGAGACTCACTGCAGCATTATTCTACACAATGTGCACTCTAGGTCTGTTCTTCTGTAAGTAACATGTGAGACTCACTGCAGCATTATTCTACACAAACAATGTGCACTCTAGGTCTGTTCATCTGTAAGTGACATGTGAGACCTCACCTGCAGCATTATTCTACACAAACAATGTGCACTTAGGTCTGTTCTTCTGTAGGTGACATGTGAGATCACTGCAGCATTATTCTACACAAACAATGTGCACTCTAGGTTGGTTCTTCTGTAAGGTAACATGTGAGACTCACTGCAGCATTATTTACACAAACAATGTGCACTCTAGGTTCTGTTCTTCTGTAAGTGACATGTGAGAATCACTGCAGCATTATTCTACACAAACAATGTGCACTCTAGGTCTCCTGTTCTTCTGTAAGTGACATGTGAGAATCACTGCAGCATTATTCTACACAAACAATGTGCACTCTAGGTCTGTTGTTCTTCTGTAAGTGACATGTGAGACTCACTGCAGCATTATTCTACACAAACAATGTGCACTCTAGGTCTGTTCATCTGTAAGTGACATGTGAGACTCACTGCAGCATTATTCTACACAAACAATGTGCACTCTAGGTCTGTTCTTCTGTAAGGCACATGTGAGACTCACTGCAGCATTATTCTACACAAACAATGTGCACTCTAGGTCTCCTGTTCTTCTGTAAGTGACATGTGAGACTCACTGCAGCATTATTCTACACAAACAATGTGCACTCTAGGTCTGTTCATCTGTAAGTGACATGTGAGACTCACTGCAGCATTATTCTACACAAACAATGTGCACTCTAGTTCTGTTCTTCTGTAAGTGACATGTGAGACTCACTGCAGAATTATTCTACACAAACAATGTGCACTCTAGGTCTGTTCATCTGTAAGTGACATGTGAGACTCACTGCAGCATTATTCTACACAAACAATGTGCACTCTAGTTCTGTTCTTCTGTAAGTGACATGTGAGACTCACTGCAGCATTATTCTACACAAACAATGTGCACTCTAGGTCTGTTCTTCTGCAAGTAACATGTGCGACTCACTGCAGCATTATTCTACACAAATAATGTGCACTCTAGTTCTGTTCTTCTGTAAGTAACATGTGAGACTCACTCAGCATTATTCTACACAAACAATGTGCACTCTAGGTCTCCTGTTCCTCTGTAAGTAACATGTGAGACTCACTGCAGCATTATTCTACACAAACAATGTGCACTCTAGGTCTCCTGTTCCTCTGTAAGTAACATGTGAGACTCACTGCAGCATTATTCTACACAAACAATGTGCACTCTAGGTCTGTTCTTCTGTAAGTGACATGTGAGACTCACTGCAGCATTATTCTACACAAACAATGTGCACTCTAGGTCTGTTCTTCTGTAAGTAACATGTGAGACTCACTCAGCATTATTCTACACAAACAATGTGCACTCTAGGTCTGTTCTTCTGTAAGTGACATGTGAGGACTCACTGCAGCATTATTCTACACAAACAATGTGCACTCTAGTTCTGTTCTTCTGGTTAGCTGACATGTGAGACTCACTGCAGCATTATTCTACACAAACAATGTGCACTCTAGGTCTGTTCTTCTGTTAAGTGACATGTGAGACTCACTGCAGCATTATTCTACACAGAACAATGTGCACTCTAGGTCTGTTCTTCTCGTAGAGTAACATGTGAGACTCCACTGCAGCATTATTCTACACAAACAATGTGCCACTCTAGGTCTGTTCTTCTGTAAGTGACATGTGAGATCACTGCAGCATTATTCTACACAAAACTAATGTGCACCTCTAGGTCTGTTCTTCTGTAAGTAACATGTAGAGACTCACTGCAGCATAATTCTACACAAACAATGTGCACTCTAGGTCTCCTGTTTTATGGTAAGTAACATGTGAGACCTCACTGCAGCAGCTCTATTCTACTACACAAACAATGTGCACTCTAGGCTCTGTTCTTCTGTAAGTGACATGTGAGACTCACTGCAGCATTATTCCTACACAAACAATGTGCACTTCTAGGTCTGTTCTTCTGTAAGTGACATGTGAGACTCACTGCAGCATTATTCTACACAAACAATGTGCACTCTAGGTCTGTTCTTCTGTAAGTAACATGTGAGACTCACTGCAGCATTATTCTACACAAACAATGTGCACTCTAGTTCTGTTCTTCTGTAAGTGAACATGTGAGACTCACTGCAGCATTATTCTACACAAACAATGTGCACTCTAGTTCTGTTCTTCTGTAAGTGACATGTGAGACTCACTGCAGCATTATTCTACACAAACAATGTGCACTCTAGTTCTGTTCTTCTGTAAGTGACATGTGAGACTCACTGCAGCATTATTCTACACAAACAATGCTGCACTCTAGTTCTGTTCTTCTGTAAGTGACATGTGAGACTCACTGCAGCATTATTCTAGACAAACAATGTGCACTCTAGTTCTGTTCTTCTGTAAGTGACATGTGAGACTCACTGCAGCATTATTCTACACAAACAATGTGCACTCTAGGTCTGTTCTTATGTAAGTGACATGTGAGACTCACTCAGCATTATTCTACACAAACAATGTGCACTCTAGGTTCTGTTCTTCTGTAAGTAACATGTGAGACTCACTGCAGCATTATTCTACACAAACAATGTGCACTCTAGGTCCTGTTCTTCTGTAAGTGACATGTGAGACTCACTGCAGCATTATTCTACACAAACAATGTGCACTCTAGGTCTGTTCTTCTGTAAGTGACATGTGAGACTCACTGCAGCATTATTCTACACAAACAATGTGCACTCTAGGTCTCCTGTTCTTCTGTAAGTGACATGTGAGACTCACTGCAGCATTATTCTACACAAACAATGTGCACTCTAGGTCTGTTCTTCTGTAAGTGACATGTGAGACTCACTGCAGCATTATTCTACACAAACAATGTGCACTCTAGGTCTGTTCTTCTGTAAGTGACATGTGAGACTCACTGCAGCATTATTCTACACAAACAATGTGCACTCTAGGTCTGTTCTTCTGTAAGTAACATGTGAGACTCACTGCAGCATTATTCTACACAAACAATGTGCACTCTAGTTCTGTTCTTCTGTAAGTGACATGTGAGACTCACTGCAGCATTATTCTACACAAACAATGTGCACTCTAGGTCTGTTCTTCTGTAAGTGACATGTGAGACTCACTGCAGCATTATTCTACACAAACAATGTGCACTCTAGGTCTGTTCTTCTGTAAGTGACATGTGAGACTCACTGCAGCATTATTCTACACAAACAATGTGCACTCTAGGTCTGTTCTTCTGTAGGTGACATGTGAGACTCACTGCAGCATTATTCTACACAAACAATGTGCACTCTAGGTCTGTTCTTCTGTAAGTGACATGTGAGACTCACTGCAGCATTATTCTACACAAACAATGTGCACTCTAGGTCTGTTCTTCTGTAAGTGACATGTGAGACTCACTGCAGCATTATTCTACACAAAAAAATGTGCACTCTAGGTCTCATGTTCTTCTGTATGTGACATGTGAGACTCACAACTGCACAGCATTATTCTACACAAACAATGTGCACTCTAGGTCTGTTCTTCTGTAAGTAGACATGTGAGACTCACTGCAGCATTATTCTACACAAACAATGTGCACTCTAGGTCTGTTCTTCTGTAAGTGACATGTGAGACTCACTGCAGCATTATTCTACACAAACAATGCTGCACTCTAGGGTCTGTTCTTCTGTAAGTACACTTGTGAGACTCACTGCAACGCACTTAATCTACACAAACAATGTGCACTATAGGTCTCCTGTTCTTCTGTATAGTAACTGTGAGACTCACTGCACGCATTATTCTACACAAACAATGTGCACTCTAGGTCTGTTCTTCTGTAAGTGACATGTGAGACTCACCTGCAGCATCTATTCTACGACAAACCAATGTGCACTCTAGGTCTGTTCTTCTGTACAGTGACATGTGAGAACTCACTGCAGCATTATTCTACACAAACAATGTGCACTCTAGGTCTGTTCTTCTGTAAGTGACATGTGAGACTCACTGCAGCATTATTCTACACAAACAATGTGCACTCTAGGTCTGTTCTTCTGTAAGTGACATGTGAGACTCACTGCAGCATTATTCTACACAAACAATGTGCACTCTAGGTCTGTTCTTCTGTAAGTAGAAATGTGAGACTCACTGCAGCATTATTCTACACAAACAATGTGCACTCTAGTCTGTTCTTCTGTAAGTGACATGTGAGACTCACTGCAGCTTTATTCTACACAAACAATGTGCACTCTAGGTCCTGTTCTTCTGTAAGTGACATGTGAGACTCACTGCAGCATTATTCTACACAAACAATGTGCACTCTAGGTCTGTTCTTCTGTAAGTGACATGTGAGACTCACTGCAGCATTATTCTACACAAACAATGTGCACTCTAGGTCTGTTCTTCTGTAAGTGACATGTGAGACTCACTGCAGCATTATTCTACACAAACAATGTGCACTCTAGGTCTGTTCTTCTGTAAGTGACATGTGAGACTCACTGCAGCATTATTCTACACAAACAATGTGCACTCTAGGTCTGTTCTTCTGTAAGAGTAACCTTGTGAGACTCACTCGCAGATTATTCTACACAAACAATGTGCACTCTAGGTCTGTTTCTTCTGTAAGTGACATGTGAGACTCACTGCAGCATTATTCTACACAAACAATGTGCACTCTAGTTCTGTTCTTCTGTAAGTGACATGTGAGACTCACTGCAGCATTATTCTACACAAACAATGTGCACTCTAGGTCTCCTGTTCTTCTGTAAGTAACATGTGAGACTCACTGCAAGCATTATTCTACACAAAACAATGTGCACCTCTAGGTCTGTTCTTCTGTAAGTGACATGTGAGACTCACTGCAGCATTATTCTACACAAAACAATGTGCACTTCTAGTTCTGTTCTTCTGTAAGTGACATGTGAGACTCACTGCAGCATTATTCTACACAAACAATGTGCACTCTAGGTCTGATTCTTCTGTAAGTAACATGTGAGACTCACGTGCAGCATTATTCTACACAAAACAATGTGCACTCTAGTTCTGTTTCTCTGTAAGTGACATGTGAGACTCACTGCAGCATTATTCTACACAAACAATGTGCACTCTAGGTCTGTTCTTCTGTAAGTGACATTGAGACTCACTGCCAGCATTATTCTACACAAACAATGTGCACCTCTAGGTCTGTTTCTTCTGTAAGTAACATGTGAGACTCACTGCAGCAATATTCTACACAAACAATGTGCACTCTAGGTCTGTTCTTCTGTAAGTGAATGTGAGACTCACTGCAGCATTATTCTAACACAAACAATGTGCACTCTAGGTCTGTTTCTTCTGTAAGTAACATGTGAGACTCACTGCAGCATTATTCTACACAACAATGTGCACTCTAGGTCTGTTCTTCTGTAAGTGACACTGTGAGACTCACTGCAGCATTATTCTACACAAACATTGTGCACTCTAGGTCTGTTCTTCTGTAAGTGACATGTGAGACTCACTGCAGCATTATTCTACACAAACAATGTGCACTCTAGGTCTCCTGTTCTTCTGTAAGTGACATGTGAGACTCACTGCAGCATTATTCTACACAAACAATGTGCACTCTAGGTCTGTTCTTCTGTAAGTGACATGTGAGACTCACTGCAGCATTATTCTACACAAACAATGTGCACTCTAGGTCTGTTCTTCTGTAAGTGACATGTGAGACTCACTGCAGCATTATTCTACACAAACAATGTGCACTCTAGGTCTGTTCTTCTGTAAGTGACATGTGAGACTCACTGCAGCATTATTCTACACAAACAATGTGCACTCTAGTCTGTTCTTCTGTAAGTGACATGTGAGACTCACTGCAGCATTATTCTACACAAACAATGTGCACTCTAGGTTCTGTTCTTCTGTAAGTGACATGTGAGACTCACTGCAGCATTATTCTACACAAACAATGTGCACTCTAGGTCTGTTTCTTCTGTAAGTAACATGTGAGACTCACTGCAGCATTATTCTACACAAACAATGTGCACTCTAGGTTCCTGTTCTTCTGTAAGTAACCTGTGAGACTCACTGCAGCATTATTCTACCACAAACAATGTGCACTCTAGTTCTGTTCTTCTGTAAGTAGACATGTGAGACTCACTGCAGCATTATTCTACACAAACAATGTGCACTCTAGGTCTGTTCTTCTGTAAGTGACATGTGAGACTCACTGCAGCATTATTCTACACAAACAATGTGCACTCTAGGTCTCTGTTCTTCCTGTAAGTGACATGTGAGGACTCATCGCAGCATTATTCTACACAAAACAATGTGCACTCTAGGTCTGTTCTTCTGTAAGTGACATGTGAGACTCACTGCAGCATTATTTCTACCAAAACAATGTGCACTCTAGGTCTGTTCTTCTGTAAGTAACATGTGAGACTCACTGCAGCATTATTCTACACAAACAATGTGCACTCTAGGTCTGTTTCATCTGTAAGTAGACATGTGAGACTCACCTGCAGCATTATTCTACACAAACAATGTGCACTCTAGTTCTGTTCTTCTGTAAGTGACATGTGAGACTCACTGCAGCATTATTCTACACAAACAATGTGCACTCTAGGTCTGTTCTTCTGTAAGTAACATGTGAGACTCACTGCAGCATTATTCTACACAAACAATGTGCACTCTAGGTCTGTTCTTCTGTAAGTGACATGTGAGACTCACTGCAGCATTATTCTACACAAACAATGTGCCACTCTAGGTCTGTTCTTCTGTAAGTGACATGTGAGACTCACTGCAGCATTATTCTACACAAACAATGTGCACTCTAGGTCCTGTTTCTTCTGTAAGTGACATGTGAGACTCACTGCAGCATTATTCTACACAAACAATGTGCACTCTAGGTCTGTTCTTCTGTAAGTGACATGTGAGACTCACTGCAGCATTATTCTACACAAACAATGTGCACTCTAGGTCTGTTCTTCTGTAAGTGAACATGTGAGACTCACTGCAGCATTATTCTACACAAACAATGTGCACTCTAGGTCTCCTGTTCTTCTGTAAGTGACATGTGAGACTCACTGCAGCATTATTCTACACAAACAATGTGCACTCTAGGTCTGTTCATCTGTAAGTGACATGTGAGACTCACTGCAGCATTATTCTACACAAACAATGTGCACTCTAGGTCTGTTCTTCTGTAAGTGACATGTGAGACTCACTGCAGCATTATTCTTACACAAACAATGTGCACTCTAGGTCTGTTCTTCTGTAAGTGACATGTGAGACTCAACTGCAGCATTATTCTACACAAACAATGTGCACTCTAGTTCTGTTCTTCTGTAAGTGACATGTGAGACCTCACTGCAGCATTATTCTACACAAACAATGTGCACTCTAGTTCTGTTCTTCTGTAAGTGACATGTGAGACTCACTGCAGCATTATTCTACACAAACAATGTGCACTCTAGTTCTGTTCTTCTGTAAGTGACATGTGAGACTCACTGCAGCATTATTCTACACAAACAATGTGCACTCTAGGTCTGTTCTTCTGTAAGTACATGTGAGACTCACTGCAGCATATTCTACACAAACAATGTGCACTCTAGGTCTGTTCTTCTGTAAGTGACATGTGAGACTCACTGCAGCATTATTCTACACAAACAATGTGCACTCTAGGTCCTGTTCTTCTGTAAGTGACATGTGAGACTCACTGCAGCATTATTCTACACAAACAATGTGGCACTCTAGGTCTCTGTTCTTCTGTAAGTAACATGTGAGACTCACTGCAGCATTATTCTACACAAACAATGTGCACTCTAGGTCTCTGTTCTCTCTGTAAGTGACATGTGAGACTCACTGCAGCATTATTCTACACAAACAATGTGCACTCTAGGTCTGCTTCTTCTGTAAGTGACATGTGAGACTCACTGCAGCATTATTCTACACAAACAATGTGCACTCTAGGTCTGTTCTTCTGTAAGTGACATGTGAGACTCACTGCAGCATTATTCTACACAAACAATGTGCACTCTAGGTCTGTTCTTCTGTAAGTGACATGTGAGACTCACTGCAGCATTATTCTACACAAACAATGTGCACTCTAGGTCTGTTCTTCTGTAAGTAACATGTGAGACTCACTGCAGCATTATTCTACACAAACAATGTGCACTCTAGGTTCCTGTTCTTCTGTAAGTGACATGTGAGACTCACTGCAGCATTATTCTACACAAACAATGTTGCACTCTAGGTCTGTTCTTCTGTAGGTGACATGTGAGACTCACTGCAGCATTATTCTACACAAACAATGTGCACTCTAGGTCTGTTTCTTCTGTAAGTGACATGTGAGACTCACTGCAGCATTATTCTACACAAACAATGTGCACTCTAGTTCCTGTTCTTCTGTAAGTGACATGTGAGACTCACTGCAGCATTATTCTACACAAACAATGTGCACTCTAGGTCTCCTGTTCTTCTGTAAGTAACATGTGAGACTCACTGCAGCATTATTCTACACAAACAATGTGCACTCTAGGTCTGTTCTTCTGTAAGTGACATGTGAGACTCACTGCAGCATTATTCTACACAAACAATGTGCACTCTAGGTCTGTTCTTCTGTAAGTGACATGTGAGACTCACTGCAGCATTATTCTACACAAACAATGTGCACTCTAGGTCTGTTCTTCTGTAAGTAACATGTGAGACTCACTGCAGCATTATTCTACACAAACAATGTGCACTCTAGGTTCTGTTCTTCTGTAAGTGACATGTGAGACTCACTGCAGCATTATTCTACACAAACAATGTGCACTCTAGGTCTGTTCTTCTGTAAGTGACATGTGAGACTCACTGCAGCATTATTCTACACAAACAATGTGCACTCTAGGTCTGTTCTTCTGTAAGTGACATGTGAGACTCACTGCAGCATTATTCTACACAAACAATGTGCACTCTAGGTCTGTTCTTCTGTAAGTGACATGTGAGACTCACTGCAGCATTATTCTACACAAACAATGTGCACTCTAGGTCTGTTCTTCTGTAAGTGACATGTGAGACTCACTGCAGCATTATTCTACACAAACAATGTGCACTCTAGGTCTCTGTTCTTCTGTAAGTGACATGTGAGACTCACTTCAGCATTATTCTACACAAACAATGTGCACTCTAGGTCTCCTGTTCTTCTGTAAGTGACATGTGAGACTCACTGCAGCATTATTCTACACAAACAATGTGCACTCTAGGTCTGTTCTTCTGTAAGTGACATGTGAGACTCACTGCAGCATTATTCTACACAAACAATGTGCACTCTAGGTCTGTTCTTCTGTAAGTGACATGTGAGACTCACTGCAGCATTATTCTACACAAACAATGTGCACTCTAGGTCTGTTCTTCTGTAAGTAACATGTGAGACTCACTGCAGCATTATTCTACACAAACATATGTGCACTCTAGTTCTGTTCTTCTGTAAGTGACATGTGAGGACTCACTGCAGCATTATTCTACACAAACAATGTGCCACTCTAGGTCTGTTCTTCTGTAAGTGACATGTGAGACTCACTCAGCATTATTCTACACAAACAATGTTCACTCTAGGTTCTGTTCTTCTGTAAGTGACATGTGAGACTCACTGCAGCATTATTCTACACAAACAATGTGCACTCTAGGTCTGTTCTTCTGTAAGTGACATGTGAGACTCACTGCAGCATTATTCTACACAAACAATGTGCACTCTAGGTCCTGTTCTTCTGTAAGTGACATGTGAGACTCACTGCAGGCATTATTCTACACAAACAATGTGCACTCTAGGTTCTGTTCATCTGTAAGTAACATGTGAGACTCACTGCAGCATTATTCTACACAAACAATGTGCACTCTAGGTCTGTTCTTCTGTAAGTGACATGTGAGACTCACTGCAGCATTATTCTACACAAACAATGTGCACTCTAGGTCTGTTCTTCTGTAAGTAACATGTGAGACTCACTGCAGCATTATTCTACACAAACAATGCGCACTCTAGGTCTGTTCTTCTGTAAGTGACATGTGAGACTCACTGCAGCATTATTCTACACAAACAATGTGCACTCTAGGTCTCCTGTTCTTCTGTAAGTAACATGTGAGACTCACTGCAGCATTATTCTACACAAACAATGTGCACTCTAGGTCTGTTCTTCTGTAAGTAATATGTGAGACTCACTGCAGCATTATTCTACACAAACAATGTGCACTCTAGGTCTGTTCTTCTGTAAGTAACATGTGAGACTCACTGCAGCATTATTCTACACAAACAATGTGCACTCTAGGTCTGTTCTTCTGTAAGTGACATGTGAGACTCACTGCAGCATTATTCTACACAAACAATGTGCACTCTAGGTCTCCTGTTCTTCTGTAAGTGACATGTGAGACTCACTGCAGCATTATTCTACACAAACAATGTGCACTCAAGGTCTGTTCTTCTGTAAGTGACATGTGAGACTCACTGCAGCATTATTCTACACAAACAATGTGCACTCTAGGTCTGTTCTTCTGTAAGTGACATGTGAGACTCACTGTAGCATTATTCTACATTATGTGCACTCTAGGTCTCCTGTTCTTCTGTAAGTGACATGTGAGACTCACTGCAGCATTATTCTACATTATGTGCACTCTAGGTCTCCTGCTCTTCTGTAAGTGCCATGTGAGACTCACTGCAGCATTATTCTACACAAACAATGTGCACTCTAGGTCTGATCTTCTGTAAGTGACATGTGAGACTCACTCAGCATTATTCTACACAAACAATGTGCACTCTAGGTCTCCTGTTCTTCTGTAAGTGACATGTGAGACTCACTGCAGCATTATTCTACACAAACAATGTGCACTCTAGGTCTGATCTTCTGTAAGTGACATGTGAGACTCACTCAGCATTATTCTACACAAACAATGTGCACTCTAGGTCTCCTCTTCTTCTGTAAGTGACATGTGAGACTCACTCAGCATTATTCTACACAAACAATGTGCACTCTAGGTCTCCTGTTCTTCTGTAAGTGACATGTGAGACTCACTGCAGCATTATTCTACACAAACAATGTGCACTCTAGGTCTGTTCTTCTGTAAGTGACATGTGAGACTCACTGCAGCATTATTCTACACAAACAATTTGCACTCTAGTTCTGTTCTTCTGTAAGTTATATGTGAGACTCACTGCAGCATTATTCTACACAAACAATGTGCACTCTAGGTCTGTTCTTCTGTAAGTGACATGTGAGACTCACTGCAGCATTATTCTACACAAACAATTTGCACTCTAGTTCTGTTCTTCTGTAAGTAACATGTGAGACTCACTGCAGCATTATTCTACACAAACAATGTGCACTCTAGGTCTGTTCTTCTGTAAGTGACATGTGAGACTCACTGCAGCATTATTCTACACAAACAATTTGCACTCTAGTTCTGTTCTTCTGTAAGTAACATGTGAGACTCACTGCAGCATTATTCTACACAAACAATGTGCACTCTAGGTCTCTGTTCTTCTGTAAGTGACATGTGAGACTCACTGCAGCATTATTCTACACAAACAATGTGCACTCTAGGTCTGTTCTTCTGTAAGTAACATGTGAGACTCACTGCAGCATTATTCTACACAAACAATTTGCACTCTAGTTCTGTTCTTCTGTAAGTAACATGTGAGACTCACTGCAGCATTATTCTACACAAACAATGTGCACTCTAGGTCTGTTCTTCTGTAAGTGACATGTGAGACTCACTGCAGCATTATTCTACACAAACAATGTGCACTCTAGTTCTGTTCTTCTGTAAGTAACATGTGAGACTCACTGCAGCATTATTCTACACAAACAATGTGCACTCTAGGTCTGTTCTTCTGTAAGTGACATGTGAGACTCACTGCAGCATTATTCTACACAAACAATGTGCACTCTAGGTCTGTTCTTCTGTAAGTGACATGTGAGACTCACTGCAGCATTATTCTACACAAACAATGTGCACTCTAGTTCTGTTCTTCTGTAAGTGACATGTGAGACTCACTGCAGCATTATTCTACACAAACAATGTGCACTCTAGGTCTGTTCTTCTGTAAGTAACATGTGAGACTCACTGCAGCATTATTCTACACAAACAATGTGCACTCTAGGTCTGTTCTTCTGTAAGTGACATGTGAGACTCACTGCAGCATTATTCTACACAAACAATGTGCACTCTAGGTCTGTTCTTCTGTAAGTGACATGTGAGACTCACTGCAGCATTATTCTACACAAACAATGTTCACTCTAAGTCTGTTCTTCTGTAAGTAACATGTGAGACTCACTGCAGCATTATTCTACACAAACAAAGTGCACTCTAGGTCTGATCTTCTGTAAGTAACATGTGAGACTCACTGCAGCATTATTCTACACAAACAATGTGCACTCTAGGTCTGTTCTTCTGTAAGTAACATGTGAGACTCACTGCAGCATTATTCTACACAAACAATGTGCACTCTAGGTCTGTTCTTCTGTAAGTGACATGTGAGACTCACTGCAGCATTATTCTACACAAACAATGTGCACTCTAGGTCTCTGTTGCTTCTGTAAGTGACATGTGAGACTCACTACAGCATTATTCTACACAAACAAATGTGCACTCTAGGTCTGTTCTTCTGTAAGTGACATGTGAGACTCACTGCAGCATTATTCTACACAAACAATGTGCACTCTAGGTCTGTTCTTCTGTAAGTAACATGTGAGACTCACTGCAGCATTATTCTACACAAACAATGTGCACTCTAGGTCTGTTCTTCTGTAAGTAACATGTGAGACTCACTGCAGCATTATTCTACACAAACAATGTGCACTCTAGGTCCTGTTCTTCTGTAAGTAACATGTGAGACTCACTGCAGCATTATTCTACACAAACAATGTGCACTCTAGTTCTGTTCTTCTGTAAGTAACATGTGAGACTCACTGCAGCATTATTCTACACAAACAATGTGCACTCTAGGTCTGTTCATCTGTAAGTGACATGTGAGACTCACTGCAGCATTATTCTACACAAACAATGTGCACTCTAGTTCTGTTCTTCTGTAAGTGCCATGTGAGACTCACTCAGCATTATTCTACACAAACAATGCACACTCTAGGTCTGTTCTTCTGTAAGTAATATGTGAGACTCACTGCAGCATTATTCTACACAAACAATGTGCACTCTAGGTCTGTTCTTCTGTAAGTAACATGTGAGACTCACTGCAGCATTATTCTACACAAACAATGTGCACTCTAGTTCTGTTCTTCTGTAAGTAACATGTGAGACTCACTGAAGCATTATTCTACACAAACAATGTGCACTCTAGGTCTCCTGTTCTTCTGTAAGTGACACGTGAGACTCACTGCAGCATTATTCTACACAAACAATGTGCACTCTAGGTCTCCTGTTCTTCTGTAAGTGACACGTGAGACTCACTGCAGCATTATTCTACACAAACAATGTGCACTCTAGGTATCCTGTTCTTCTGTAAATTACATGTGAGACTCACTGCAGCATTATTCTACACAAACAATGTGCACTCTAGGTCTGATCTTCTGTAAGTGACATGTGAGACTCACTCAGCATTATTCTACACAAACAATGTGCACTCTAGGTCTCCTCTTCTTCTGTAAGTGACATGTGAGACTCACTCAGCATTATTCTACACAAACAATGTGCACTCTAGGTCTCCTGTTCTTCTGTAAGTGACATGTGAGACTCACTGCAGCATTATTCTACACAAACAATTTGCACTCTAGTTCTGTTCTTCTGTAAGTAACATGTGAGACTCACTGCAGCATTATTCTACACAAACAATGTGCACTCTAGGTCTGTTCTTCTGTAAGTGACATGTGAGACTCACTGCAGCATTATTCTACACAAACAATTTGCACTCTAGTTCTGTTCTTCTGTAAGTAACATGTGAGACTCACTGCAGCATTATTCTACACAAACAATGTGCACTCTAGGTCTGTTCTTCTGTAAGTGACATGTGAGACTCACTGCAGCATTATTCTACACAAACAATTTGCACTCTAGTTCTGTTCTTCTGTAAGTAACATGTGAGACTCACTGCAGCATTATTCTACACAAACAATGTGCACTCTAGGTCTGTTCTTCTGTAAGTGACATGTGAGACTCACTGCAGCATTATTCTACACAAACAATGTGCACTCTAGGTCTGTTCTTCTGTAAGTAACATGTGAGACTCACTGCAGCATTATTCTACACAAACAATTTGCACTCTAGTTCTGTTCTTCTGTAAGTAACATGTGAGACTCACTGCAGCATTATTCTACACAAACAATGTGCACTCTAGGTCTGTTCTTCTGTAAGTGACATGTGAGACTCACTGCAGCATTATTCTACACAAACAATTTGCACTCTAGTTCTGTTCTTCTGTAAGTAACATGTGAGACTCACTGCAGCATTATTCTACACAAACAATGTGCACTCTAGGTCTGTTCTTCTGTAAGTGACATGTGAGACTCACTGCAGCATTATTCTACACAAACAATGTGCACTCTAGGTCTGTTCTTCTGTAAGTAACATGTGAGACTCACTGCAGCATTATTCTACACAAACAATGTGCACTCTAGGTCTGTTCTTCTGTAAGTGACATGTGAGACTCACTGCAGCATTATTCTACACAAACAATGTGCACTCTAGGTCTGTTCTTCTGTAAGTGACATGTGAGACTCACTGCAGCATTATTCTACACATGCAATGTTCACTCTAAGTCTGTTCTTCTGTAAGTAACATGTAAGACTCACTGCAGCATTATTCTACACAAACAAAGTGCACTCTAAGTCTGTTCTTCTGTAAGTAACATGTGAGACTCACTGCAGCATTATTCTACACAAACAATGTGCACTCTAGGTCTGTTCTTCTGTAAGTGACATGTGAGACTCACTGCAGCATTATTCTACACAAACAATGTGCACTCTAGGTCTGTTCTTCTGTAAGTAACATGTGAGACTCACTGCAGCATTATTCTACAGAAACAAAGTGCACTCTAAGTCTGTTCTTCTGTAAGTAACATGTGAGACTGACTGCAGCATTATTCTACACAAACAATGTGCACTCTAGGTCTGTTCTTGTGTAAGTGACATGTGAGACTCACTGCAGCATTATTCTACACAAACAATGTGCACTCTAGGTCTGTTCTTCTGTAAGTGACATGTGAGACTCACTGCAGCATTATTCTACACAAACAATGTGCACTCTAGGTCTCCTGTTGTTCTGTAAGTGACATGTGAGACTCACTACAGCATTATTCTACACAAACAATGTGCACTCTAGGTCTGTTCTTCTGTAAATGACATGTGAGACTCACTGCAGCATTATTCTACACAAACAATGTGCACTCTAGGTCTGTTCTTCTGTAAGTAACATGTGAGACTCACTGCAGCATTATTCTTCACAAACAATGTGCACTCTAGTTCTGTTCTTCTGTAAGTAACATGTGAGACTCACTGCAGCATTATTCTACACAAACAATGTGCACTCTAGGTCTGTTCATCTGTAAGTAACATGTGAGACTCACTGCAGCATTATTCTACACAAACAATTTGCACTCTAGTTCTGTTCTTCTGTAAGTAACATGTGAGACTCACTGCAGCATTATTCTACACAAACAATGTGCACTCTAGGTCTGTTCTTCTGTAAGTGACATGTGAGACTCACTGCAGCATTATTCTACACAAACAATTTGCACTCTAGTTCTGTTCTTCTGTAAGTAACATGTGAGACTCACTGCAGCATTATTCTACACAAACAATGTGCACTCTAGGTCTGTTCTTCTGTAAGTGACATGTGAGACTCACTGCAGCATTATTCTACACAAACAATTTGCACTCTAGTTCTGTTCTTCTGTAAGTAACATGTGAGACTCACTGCAGCATTATTCTACACAAACAATGTGCACTCTAGGTCTGTTCTTCTGTAAGTGACATGTGAGACTCACTGCAGCATTATTCTACACAAACAATGTGCACTCTAGGTCTGTTCTTCTGTAAGTAACATGTGAGACTCACTGCAGCATTATTCTACACAAACAATTTGCACTCTAGTTCTGTTCTTATGTAAGTAACATGTGAGACTCACTGCAGCATTATTCTACACAAACAATGTGCACTCTAGGTCTGTTCTTCTGTAAGTGACATGTGAGACTCACTGCAGCATTATTCTACACAAACAATTTGCACTCTAGTTCTGTTCTTCTGTAAGTAACATGTGAGACTCACTGCAGCATTATTCTACACAAACAATGTGCACTCTAGGTCTGTTCTTCTGTAAGTGACATGTGAGACTCACTGCAGCATTATTCTACACAAACAATGTGCACTCTAGGTCTGTTCTTCTGTAAGTAACATGTGAGACTCACTGCAGCATTATTCTACACAAACAATGTGCACTCTAGGTCTGTTCTTCTGTAAGTGACATGTGAGACTCACTGCAGCATTATTCTACACAAACAATGTGCACTCTAGGTCTGTTCTTCTGTAAGTGACATGTGAGACTCACTGCAGCATTATTCTACACATGCAATGTTCACTCTAAGTCTGTTCTTCTGTAAGTAACATGTAAGACTCACTGCAGCATTATTCTACACAAACAAAGTGCACTCTAAGTCTGTTCTTCTGTAAGTAACATGTGAGACTCACTGCAGCATTATTCTACACAAACAATGTGCACTCTAGGTCTGTTCTTCTGTAAGTGACATGTGAGACTCACTGCAGCATTATTCTACACAAACAATGTGCACTCTAGGTCTGTTCTTCTGTAAGTAACATGTGAGACTCACTGCAGCATTATTCTACAGAAACAAAGTGCACTCTAAGTCTGTTCTTCTGTAAGTAACATGTGAGACTGACTGCAGCATTATTCTACACAAACAATGTGCACTCTAGGTCTGTTCTTGTGTAAGTGACATGTGAGACTCACTGCAGCATTATTCTACACAAACAATGTGCACTCTAGGTCTGTTCTTCTGTAAGTGACATGTGAGACTCACTGCAGCATTATTCTACACAAACAATGTGCACTCTAGGTCTCCTGTTGTTCTGTAAGTGACATGTGAGACTCACTACAGCATTATTCTACACAAACAATGTGCACTCTAGGTCTGTTCTTCTGTAAATGACATGTGAGACTCACTGCAGCATTATTCTACACAAACAATGTGCACTCTAGGTCTGTTCTTCTGTAAGTAACATGTGAGACTCACTGCAGCATTATTCTTCACAAACAATGTGCACTCTAGTTCTGTTCTTCTGTAAGTAACATGTGAGACTCACTGCAGCATTATTCTACACAAACAATGTGCACTCTAGGTCTGTTCATCTGTAAGTAACATGTGAGACTCACTGCAGCATTATTCTACACAAACAATGTGCACTCTAGTTCTGTTCTTCTGTAAGTGCCATGTGAGACTCACTCAGCATTATTCTACACAAACAATGCACACTCTAGGTCTGTTCTTCTGTAAGTAATATGTGAGACTCACTGCAGCATTATTCTACACAAACAATGTGCACTCTAGGTCTGTTCTTCTGTAAGTAACATGTGAGACTCACTGCAGCATTATTCTACACAAACAATGTGCACTCTAGGTCCGTTCTTCTGTAAGTGACATGTGAGACTCACTGCAGCATTATTCTACACAAACAATTTGCACTCTAGTTCTGTTCTTCTGTAAGTAACATGTGAGACTCACTGCAGCATTATTCTACACAAACAATGTGCACTCTAGGTCTCCTGTTCTTCTGTAAGTGACATGTGAGACTCACTGCAGCATTATTCTACACAAACAATGTGCACTCTAGGTATCCTGTTCTTCTGTAAGTGACATGTGAGACTCACTGCAGCATTATTCTACACAAACAATGTGCACTCTAGTTCTGTTCTTCTGTAAATTACATGTGAGACTCACTGCAGCATTATTCTACACAAACAATGTGCTGGCGACGGCAATATTTGCGCGGGTTTGGTATCCTATATACGGCGTAACCTAGAAGTTAAGCGCGTATATTTCTGCCGTCGCCCATAGTTTTTTGGGCCATAGGCAGGTATACCAAACCCGCGCAGTTTGGTATCCAATATACAGCGTAAGGACTTACGTGGCGAAAATGGAGAAATCTTACTCCATTTTCACCTCGCCACAAAAAGCAGCCATAAGAAGCCTTACGCTGACTATTGGAGCCCCGTAACTCCCTAAACTGGCTGCTAAAATAAACCTAACACCTAAAGCATGTGCAATGTCTATCTCCCTGTCAACCGCGATCTGCTAAATAAAACCTAACACCTAACGCATGCGCAATGTCTATCTCCCTGTCAACCGCGATCCCCCGCCGCAATCCCTAATAAAGTATTTAACCCCTAAACCGCCACCATCTAACTGATCTATCCCCTAATGTGAACCCCTTACACCGCCGTCATCTATATTAAAATTATTAACCCCTAATTTAATCTACCTACCCCGCCGCCAGCTATTTTATCTATATTAACCCTAAGTATATTATAGTTAATATAGTTATTACATTATATATATTAACTATATTAACCCTAATTATATTAGGGTTAATATAGTTAATATAGTTACTATAGTATTTATATAAACTATATTAACTCTATCTAACCCTAACACCCCTAACTAAATTCTTATTAAATAAATCTAATTCATATTATAAACTAAAATATTCCTATTTAAATCTAAATACTTACCTATAAAATAAACCCTAAGATAGCTACAATATAATTAATAATTGCATTATAGCTATGTTAGGGTTTATATTTATTTTACAGGTAAATTGTTAACTATTTTAACTAGGTCTAATAGCTATTAAATAGTTATTAACTATTTAATAGCTACCTAGTTAAAATAATTACCCAATTACCTGTAAAATAAATCCTAACCTAAGTTACAAATACACCTACACTATCAATAAATTAAATAAACTACAAATATCTAAAGAGAGAGAGAGATGCACTCAGCTGAGACAGAACAAAAGCTGGAAAAACATCCGTGCCTGTTCATTTTTGGGTGCCACTCAGGGTGCATACTCTGTTAGCACACTATGCCCCTTCACAGAGAAAAAATATCCTGTAGCATATCAGTCTGACCCTGCCCAATGACAGTCCAGCAACGAAATACCAGGCAATTCTTCTCTGAACAAGAGAAACAACAACCCCAGACGATCGTTTCGGCCTTCTGTGGGCCTCGTCAGTGAGGTGCAGTCGCATCTCTCTAAGGGCATGTGTGCAAGGAGTCCACGTCTGGTTTCCCCTTTTACTCTTAGGGAGACCCAAGAGCAATTTGCATAAATATAAAAAGAGAGAGAGAGATGCACTCAGCTGAGACAGAACAAAAGCTGGAAAAACTTCCGTGCCTGTTCATTTTTGGATGCCACTCAGGGTGCATACTCTTTTAGCACACTATGCCCCTTCACAGAGAAAAAATATCCTGTAGCATATCAGTCTGACCCTGCCCAATGACAGTCCAGCACCGAAATACCAGGCAATTCTTCTCTGAACAAGAGAAACAACAACCCCAGACGATCGTTTCGGCCTTCTGTGGGCCTCGTCAGTGAGGTGCAGTCGCATCTCTCTAAGGGCATGTGTGCAAGGAGTCCACGTCTGGTTTCCCCTTTTACTCTTAGGGAGACCCAAGAGCAATTTGCATAAATATAAAAAGAGAGAGAGAGATGCACTCAGCTGAGACAGAACAAAAGCTGGAAAAACTTCCTTGCCTGTAGAGCGCTTCTCTCTTTGTATGCAAATTATTATGACCCTGGGGATGTCTCCCTATGGGTGATGGGGGAAACCAGACGTGGACTCCTTGCCCAGTGTGCTTAGAGGAATGTGGCTGCACCTCACTGACGAGGCCCATAGGAGGCCAAAACGATCATCTGGGGTTGTCATGTTCCTTGTTCAGAGGAGAATTGCCTGGTATTTTGGGGCTGGACTGACCTTACTTGGCGGGATCAGACTGATATACTTCAGGAAAGTTTTCTTCTGTGAAAAGCACACTGGTCTAAAAGAGGCTGCTTCCGGGTGGTAAATCGCCATAGAACAAGCCACTGAGCTGTTGTTCGTTCCTGGTAGAGCGCTTCTCTCTTTGTATGCAAATTATTATGACCCTGGGGAAGTCTCCCTATGGGTGATGGGGGAAACCAGACGTGGACTCCTTGCCCAGTGTGCTTAGAGGAATGTGGCTGCACCTCACTGACGAGGCCCATAGGAGGCCGAAACGATCGTCTGGGGTTGTCATGTTCCTTGTTCAGAGGAGAATTGCCTGGTATTTCGGGGCTGGACTGACCTTACTTGGCGGGATCAGACTGATATACTTCAGGAAAGTTTTCTTCTGTGAAAAGCACACTGGTCTAAAAGAGGCTGCTTCCGGGTGGTAAATCGCCATAGAACAAGCCACTGAGCTGTTGTTCGTTCCTGGTAGAGCGCTTTTCTCTTTGTATGCAAACTACAAATATCTATCTAAAAATACAATTAAATAAACTAAACTAAATTACAAAAAAAAAAAACACTAAATTACAAAAAATAAAAAAAAGATTACAAGATTTTTAAGCTAATTACACCTATTCTAAGCCCCCTAATAAAATAATAAAGCCCCCCAAAATAAAAAAATTCCCTGCCCTATTCTAAATTAAAAAAAGTTCAAAGCTCTTTACCTTACCAGCCCTTAAAAGGGCCTTTTGTGGGGCATGCCCCAAAGAATTCAGCTCTTTTGCATTTAAAAACATATACAATACCCCCCCATTACAACCCACCACCCACATACCCCTATTCTAAACCCACCCAAACCCCCCTTAAAAAAGCCTAACACTACCCCCCTGAAGATCTCCCTACCTTGTCTTCACCACACCGGGCCAAACTCCTCATCTGATTCGGGCGATGTCTTGCTCCAAGCGGCAAAGAAGAATTCTTCCTCCGGCGACGTCTTCCTCCAAGCGGCAAAGAAGAATTCTTCCTCCGGCGACGTCTTCCTCCAAGCGGCAGCAAAGTCTTCTTCCTTCCGGCAGCATCTTCCATGAAGCGGCATCTTCAATCTTCTTTCTTCGCTCCGCCACCGCGGAGCATCCATCCCGGCCGACGACTGAACGACGAATGAGGTACCTTTAAATGACGTCATCCAAGATGGCGTCCGCCGAATTCCGATTGGCTGATAGGATTCTATCAGCCAATCGGAATTAAGTTAGAAAAATCTGATTGGCTGATTGAATCAGCCAATCAGATTCAAGTTCAATCCGATTGGCTGAACTTGATTCTGATTGGCTGATTCAATCAGCCAATCAGATTTTTCTAACTTAATTCCGTTTTATTTAGCAGATTGCGGTTGACAGGGAGAAAGACATTGCACATGCGTTAGGTGTTAGGTTTCTTTTCTAGTTAGTTTAGGGAGTTACGGGGCTCCAATAGTCAGCGTAAGGCTTCTTACGGCTGCTTTTTGTAGCGAGGTGAAAATGGAGTAAGATTTCTCCATTTCCGCCACGTAAGTCCTTACGCTGCATATTGGATACCAAACTGCGCTGGTTTGGTATACCTGCCTATGGCCCATAAAACTACGGGCGACGGCAGAAAAATACGGGTGTAACTTCTAGGTTACGCCATATATGTGATACCAAACCAGAGTAAATATTGGCGTCGCCGGATTTTGCGGGCGACGATTTTTATCGGATCGACCCCTAGGTCTCCTGTTCTTCTGTAAGCAACATGTGAGACTCACAGCAGCATTATTCTACATTATGTGCACTCTAGGTCTGTTCTTATGTAAGTGACATGTGAGACTCACTGCAGCATTATTCTACACAAACAATGTGCACTCTAGGGCCTAGATTTAGAGTTCGGCGGTAAAAGGGCTGTTAACGCTCCGCGGGTTTTATTCTGGCCGCACCATAAATTTAACTCTGGTATCGAGAGTTCAAACAAATGCTGCGTTAGGCTCCAAAAAAGGAGCGTAGAGCATTTTTACCGCAAATGCAACTCTCGATACCAGAGTTGCTTACGGACGCGGCCGGCATCAAAAACGTGCTCGTGCACGATTCTCCCATAGGAAACAATGGGGCTGTTTGAGCTGAAAAAAAACCTAACACCTGCAAAAAAGCAGCGTTCAGCTCCTAACGCAGCCCCATTGTTTCCTATGGGGAAACACCTCCTAAGTCTGCACCTAACACCCTAACATGTACCCCGAGTCTAAACACCCCTAACCTTACACTTATTAACTCCTAATCTGCCGCCCCCGCTATCGCTGACCCCTGCATTACACTTTTAACCCCTAATCTGCCGCTCCGTAAACCGCCGCCACCTACGTTATCCCTATGTACCCCTAATCTGCTGCCCTAACATCGCCGACCCCTATGTTATATTTATTAACCCCTAATCTGCCCCCCACAACGTCGCCGACACCTGCCTACACTTATTAACCCCTAATCTGCCGAGCGGACCTGAGCGCTACTATAATAAAGTTATTAACCCCTAATCCGCCTCACTAACCCTATCATAAATAGTATTAACCCCTAATCTGCCCTCCCTAACATCGCCGACACCTACCTTCAATTATTAACCCCTAATCTTCCGATCGGAGCTCACCGCTATTCTAATAAATGGATTAACCCCTAAAGCTAAGTCTAACCCTAACACTAACACCCCCCTAAGTTAAATATAATTTTTATCTAACGAAATAAATTAACTCTTATTAAATAAATGATTCCTATTTAAAGCTAAATACTTACCTGTAAAATAAATCCTAATATAGCTACAATATAAATTATAATTATATTATAGCTATTTTAGGATTAATATTTATTTTACAGGCAACTTTGTAATTATTTTAACCAGGTACAATAGCTATTAAATAGTTAAGAACTATTTAATAGTTACCTAGTTAAAATAATAACAAATTTACCTGTAAAATAAATCCTAACCTAAGATATAATTAAACCTAACACTACCCTATCAATAAAATAATTAAATAAACTACCTACAATTACCTACAATTAACCTAACACTACACTATCAATAAATTAATTAAACACAATTGCTACAAATAAATAAAATTAAATAAACTATCTAAAGTACAAAAAATAAAAAAGAACTAAGTTACAGAAAATAATAAAATATTTACAAACATAAGAAAAATATTACAACAATTTTAAACTAATTACACCTACTCTAAGCCCCCTAATAAAATAACAAAGCCCCCCAAAATAAAAAATTCCCTACCCTATTCTAAAATACAAATATTACAAGCTCTTTTACCTTACCAGCCCTGAACAGGGCCCTTTGCGGGGCATGCCCCAAGAATTTCAGCTCTTTTGCCTGTAAAAAAAAACATACAATACCCCCCCCCCCAACATTACAACCCACCACCCACATACCCCTAATCTAACCCAAACCCCCCTTAAATAAACCTAACACTACCCCCCTGATGATCTTCCTACCTTGTCTTCACCATGCCAGGTTCACCGATCCGTCCTGGCTCCAAGATCTTCATCCAACCCAAGCGGGGGCTAGACATCCACTGAAGAAGTCCAGAAGAGGGTCCAAAGTCTTCCTCCTATCCGGCAAGAAGAGGACATCCGGACCGGCAAACATCTTCTCCAAGCGGCATCTTCTATCTTCTTCCATCCGATGACGACCGGCTCCATCTTGAAGACCTCCAGCGCGGATCCATCCTCTTCTTCCGACGACTAGACGACGAATGACGGTTCCTTTAAGGGACGTCATCCAAGATGGCGTCCCTCGAATTCCGATTGGCTGATAGGATTCTATCAGCCAATCGGAATTAAGGTAGGAATTTTCTGATTGGCTGATGGAATCAGCCAATCAGAATATAGTTCAATCCGATTGGCTGATCCAATCAGCCAATCAGATTGAGCTCGCATTCTATTGGCTGATCGGAACAGCCAATAGAATGCGAGCTCAATCTGATTGGCTGATTGGATCAGCCAATCGGATTGAACTATATTCTGATTGGCTGATTCCATCAGCCAATCAGAAAATTCCTACCTTAATTCCGATTGGCTGATAGAATCCTATCAGCCAATCGGAATTCGAGGGACGCCATCTTGGATGACGTCCCTTAAAGGAACCGTCATTCGTCGTCTAGTCGTCGGAAGAAGAGGATGGATCCGCGCTGGAGGTCTTCAAGATGGAGCCGGTCGTCATCGGATGGAAGAAGATAGAAGATGCCGCTTGGAGAAGATGTTTGCCGGTCCGGATGTCCTCTTCTTGCCGGATAGGAGGAAGACTTTGGACCCTCTTCTGGACTTCTTCAGTGGATGTCTAGCCCCCGCTTGGGTTGGATGAAGATCTTGGAGCCAGGACGGATCGGTGAACCTGGCATGGTGAAGACAAGGTAGGAAGATCATCAGGGGGGTAGTGTTAGGTTTATTTAAGGGGGGTTTGGGTTAGATTAGGGGTATGTGGGTGGTGGGTTGTAATGTTGGGGGGGGGGTATTGTATGTTTTTTTTTACAGGCAAAAGAGCTGAAATTCTTGGGGCATGCCCCGCAAAGGGCCCTGTTCAGGGCTGGTAAGGTAAAAGAGCTTGTAATATTTGTATTTTAGAATAGGGTAGGGAATTTTTTATTTTGGGGGGCTTTGTTATTTTATTAGGGGGCTTAGAGTAGGTGTAATTAGTTTAAAATTGTTGTAATATTTTTCTTATGTTTGTAAATATTTTATTATTTTCTGTAACTTAGTTCTTTTTTATTTTTTGTACTTTAGATAGTTTATTTAATTTTATTTATTTGTAGCAATTGTGTTTAATTAATTTATTGATAGTGTAGTGTTAGGTTAATTGTAGGTAATTGTAGGTAGTTTATTTAATTATTTTATTGATAGGGTAGTGTTAGGTTTAATTATATCTTAGGTTAGGATTTATTTTACAGGTAAATTTGTTATTATTTTAACTAGGTAACTATTAAATAGTTCTTAACTATTTAATAGCTATTGTACCTGGTTAAAATAATTACAAAGTTGCCTGTAAAATAAATATTAATCCTAAAATAGCTATAATATAATTATAATTTATATTGTAGCTATATTAGGATTTATTTTACAGGTAAGTATTTAGCTTTAAATAGGAATCATTTATTTAATAAGAGTTAATTTATTTCGTTAGATAAAAATTATATTTAACTTAGGGGGGTGTTAGTGTTAGGGTTAGACTTAGCTTTAGGGGTTAATACATTTATTAGAATAGCGGTGAGCTCCGGTCGGCAGATTAGGGGTTAATAATTGAAGGTAGGTGTCGGCGATGTTAGGGAGGGCAGATTAGGGGTTAATACTATTTATGATAGGGTTAGTGAGGCGGATTAGGGGTTAATAACTTTATTATAGTAGCGCTCAGGTCCGCTCGGCAGATTAGGGGTTAATAAGTGTAGGTAGGTGTCGGCGACGTTGTGGGGGGCAGATTAGGGGTTAATAAATATAACATAGGGGTCGGCGATGTTAGGGGTAGCAGATTAGGGGTACATAGGGATAACGTAGGTGGCGGCGATTTGCGGTCGGAAGATTAGGGGTTAATTATTTTAAGTAGCTTGCGGCGACGTTGTGGGGGGCAAGTTAGGGGTTAATAGATATAATACAGGGGTCGGCGGTCTTAGGGGCAGCAGATTAGGGGTACATAAGTATAACGTAGGTGGCGGTCGGCAGATTAGGGGTTAAAAATTTTAATCGAGTGGCGGCGATGTGGGGGGACCTCGGTTTAGGGGTACATAGGTAGTTTATGGGTGTTAGTGTACTTTAGGGTACAGTAGTTAAGAGCTTTATAAACCGGCGTTAGCCAGAAAGCTCTTAACTCCTGCTATTTTCAGGCGGCTGGAATCTTGTCGTTAGAGCTCTAACGCTCACTGCAGAAACGACTCTAAATACCGGCGTTAGGAAGATCCCATTGAAAAGATAGGCTACGCAAATGGCGTAGGGGGATCTGCGGTATGGAAAAGTCGCGGCTGTAAAGTGAGCGTTAGACCCTTTAATCACTGACTCCAAATACCAGCGGGCGCCCAAAAACAGCGTTAGGAGCCTCTAACGCTGGTTTTGACGGCTACCGCCGAACTCTAAATCTAGGCCTAGGTCTCCTGTTCTTCTGTAAGTGACATGTGAGACTCACTGCAGCATTATTCTACACAAACAATGTGCACTCTAGGTCTCCTGTAAGTAACATGTGAGACTCACTGCAGCATTATTCTACACAAACAATGTGCACTCTAGGTCTGTTCTTCTGTAAGTGCCATGTGAGACTCACTCAGCATTATTCTACACAAACAATGCACACTCTAGGTCTGTTCTTCTGTAAGTAACATGTGAGACTCACTGCAGCATTATTCTACACAAACAATGTGCACTCTAGGTCTGTTCTTCTGTAAGTGACATGTGAGACTCATTGCAGCATTATTCTACACAAACAATGTGCACTCTAGTTCTGTTCTTCTGTAAGTGACATGTGAGACTCACTGCAGCATTATTCTACACAAACAATGTGCACTCTAGGTCTGTTCTTCTGTAAGTGACATGTGAGACTCACTGCAGCATTATTCTACACAAACAATGTGCACTCTAGGTCTGTTCTTCTGTAAGTGACATGTGAGACTCACTGCAGCATTATTCTACACAAACAATGTGCACTCTAGGTCTGTTCTTCTGTAAGTGACATGTGAGACTCACTGCAGCATTATTCTACACAAACAATGTGCACTCTAGGTCTCCTCTTCTTCTGTAAGTGACATGTGAGACTCACTGCAGCATTATTCTACACAAACAATGTGCACTCTAGGCCTCCTGTTCTTCTGTAAGTGACATGTGAGACTCACTGCAGCATTATTCTACACAAACTATGTGCACTCTAGGTCTGTTCTTCTGTAAGTGACATGTGAGACTCACTGCAGCATTATTCTACACAAACAATGTGCACTCTAGGTCTCCTGTTCTTCTGTAAGTGACATGTGAGACTCACTGCAGCATTATTCTACACAAGCAATGTGCACTCTAGGTCTGTTCTTCTGTAAGTGACATGTGAGACTCACTGCAGCATTATTCTACACAAACAATGTGCACTCTAGGTCTGTTCTTCTGTAAGTGACATGTGAGACTCACTGCAGCATTATTCTACACAAACAATGTGCACTCTAGGTCTCCTGTTCTTCTGTAAGTGACATGTGAGACTCACTGCAGCATTATTCTTCACAAACAATGTGCACTCTAGGTCTCCTGTTCTTCTGTAAGTGACATGTGAGACTCACTGCAGCATTATTCTTCACAAACAATGTGCACTCTAGGTCTCCTGTTCTTCTGTAAGTGACATGTGAGACTCACTGCAGCATTATTCTACACAAACAATGTGCACTCTAGTTCTGTTCTTCTGTAAGTGACATGTGAGACTCACTGCAGCATTATTCTACACAAACAATGTGCACTCTAGTTCTGTTCTTCTGTAAGTGACATGTGAGACTCATTGCAGCATTATTCTACACAAACAATGTGCACTCTAGTTCTGTTCTTCTGTAAGTGACATGTGAGACTCACTGCAGCATTATTCTACACAAACAATGTGCACTCTAGGTCTGTTCTTCTGTAAGTGACATGTGAGACTCACTGCAGTATTATTCTACACAAACAATGTGCACTCTAGGTCTGTTCTTCTGTAAGTGACATGTGAGACTCACTGCAGCATTATTCTACACAAACAATGTGCACTCTAGGTCTGTTCTTCTGTAAGTGACATGTGAGACTCACTGCAGCATTATTCTACACAAACAATGTGCACTCTAGGTCTGTTCTTCTGTAAGTGACATGTGAGACTCACTGCAGCATTATTCTACACAAACAATGTGCACTCTAGGTCTCCTCTTCTTCTGTAAGTGACATGTGAGACTCACTGCAGCATTATTCTACACAAACAATGTGCACTCTAGGCCTCCTGTTCTTCTGTAAGTGACATGTGAGACTCACTGCAGCATTATTCTACACAAACTATGTGCACTCTAGGTCTGTTCTTCTGTAAGTGACATGTGAGACTCACTGCAGCATTATTCTACACAAACAATGTGCACTCTAGGTCTCCTGTTCTTCTGTAAGTGACATGTGAGACTCACTGCAGCATTATTCTACACAAGCAATGTGCACTCTAGGTCTGTTCTTCTGTAAGTGACATGTGAGACTCACTGCAGCATTATTCTACACAAACAATGTGCACTCTAGGTCTGTTCTTCTGTAAGTGACATGTGAGACTCACTGCAGCATTATTCTACACAAACAATGTGCACTCTAGGTCTCCTGTTCTTCTGTAAGTGACATGTGAGACTCACTGCAGCATTATTCTACACAAACAATGTGCACTCTAGGTCTGTTCTTATGTAAGTAACATGTGAGACTCACTGCAGCATTATTCTACACAAACAATGTGCACTCTAGGTCTGTTCATCTGTAAGTGACATGTGAGACTCACTGCAGCATTATTCTACACAAACAATGTGCACTCTAGGTCTGTTCTTCTGTAAGTGACATGTGAGACTCACTCAGCATTATTCTACACAAACAATGTGCACTCTAGGTCTCCTGATCTTCTGTAAGTAACATGTGAGACTCACTGCAGCATTATTCTACACAAACAATGTGCACTCTAGGTCTGTTCTTCTGTAAGTGACATCTGAGACTCACTGCAGCATTATTCTACACAAACAATGTGCACTCTAGGTCTCCTGTTCTTCTGTAAGTGACATGTGAGACTCACTGCAGCATTATTCTACACAAACAATGTGCACTCTAGGTCTGTTCTTCTGTAAGTGACACGTGAGAATCACTGCAGCATTATTCTACACAAACAATGTGCACTCTAGGTCTGTTCTTCTGTAAGTGACATGTGAGACTCACTGCAGCATTATTCTACACAAACAATGTGCACTCTAGGTCTGTTCTTCTGTAAGTGACATGTGAGACTCACTGCAGCATTATTCTACACAAACAATGTGCACTCTAGGTCTGTTCTTCTGTAAGTAACATGTGAGACTCACTGCAGCATTATTCTACACAAACAATGTGCACTCTAGGTCTATTCTTCTGTAAGTAACATGTGAGACTCACTGCAGCATTATTCTACACAAACAATGTGCACTCTAGGTCTGTTCTTTTGTAAGTGACATGTGAGACTCACTGCAGCATTATTCTACACAAACAATGTGCACTCTAGTTCTGTTCTTCTGTAAGTGACATGTGAGACTCACTGCAGCATTATTCTACACAAACAATGTGCACTCTAGGTCTGTTCTTCTGTAAGTAACATGTGAGACTCACTGCAGCATTATTCTACACAAACAATGTGCACTCTAGGTCTGTTCTTCTGTAAGTGACATGTGAGACTCACTGCAGCATTATTCCACACAAACAATGTGCACTCTAGGTCTGTTCTTCTGTAAGTGACATGTGAGACTCACTGCAGCATTATTCCACACAAACAATGTGCACTCTAGGTCTGTTCTTCTGTAAGTGACATGTGAGACTCACTGCAGCATTATTCTACACAAACAATGTGCACTCTAGGTCTCCTGTTCTTCTGTAAGTAACATGTGAGACTCACTGCAGCATTATTCTACACAAACAAAGTGCACTATAGGTCTCCTGTTCTTCGGGAAGCGACATGTGAGACTCACTGCAGCATTATTCTACACAAACAATGTGCACTCTAGGTCTGTTCTTCTGTAAGTGACATGTGAGACTCACTGCAGCATTATTCTACACAAACAATGTGCACTCTAGGTCTGTTCTTCTGTAAGTGACATGTGAGACTCACTGCAGCATTATTCTACACAAACAATGTGCACTCTAGGTCTGTTCTTCTGTAAGTGACATGTGAGACTCACTGCAGCATTATTCTACACAAACAATGTGCACTCTAGGTCTGTTCTTCTGTAAGTGACATGTGAGACTCACTGCAGCATTATTCTACACAAACAATGTGCACTCTAGGTCTCCTGTTCTTCTGTAAGTAACATGTGAGACTCACTGCAGCATTATTCTACACAAACAATGTGCACTCTAGGTCTCCTGTTCTTATGTAAGTGACATGTGAGACTCACTGCAGCATTATTCTACACAAACAATGTGCACTCTAGGTCTGTTCTTCTGTAAGTGACATGTGAGAATCACTGCAGCATTATTCTACACAAACAATGTGCACTCTAGGTCTGTTCTTCTGTAAGTGACATGTGAGACTCACTGCAGCATTATTCTACACAAACAATGTGCACTCTAGGTCTCCTGTTCTTCTGTAAGTGACATGTGAGACTCACTGCAGCATTATTCTACACAAACAATGTGCACTCTAGGTCTGTTCTTCTGTAAGTGACATGTGAGACTCACTGCAGCATTATTCTACACAAACAATGTGCACTCTAGGTCTGTTCTTCTGTAAGTAACATGTGAGACTCACTGCAGCATTATTCTACACAAACAATGTGCACTCTAGGTCTATTCTTCTGTAAGTAACATGTGAGACTCACTGCAGCATTATTCTACACAAACAATGTGCACTCTAGTTCTGTTCTTCTGTAAGTGACATGTGAGACTCACTGCAGCATTATTCTACACAAACAATGTGCACTCTAGGTCTGTTCTTCTGTAAGTGACATGTGAGACTCACTGCAGCATTATTCTACACAAACAATGTGCACTCTAGGTCTCCTGTTCTTCTGTAAGTAACATGTGAGACTCACTGCAGCATTATTCTACACAAACAATGTGCACTCTAGGCCTCCTGTTCTTCTGTAAGTGACATGTGAGACTCACTGCAGCATTATTCTACACAAACAATGTGCACTCTAGGCCTCCTGTTCTTCTGTAAGTGACATGTGAGACTCACTGCAGCTTTATTCTACACAAACAATGTGCACTCTAGGTCTCCTGTTCTTCTGTAAGTAACATGTGAGACTCACTGCAGCATTATTCTACACAAACAATGTGCACTCTAGGTCTCCTGTTCTTCTGTAAGTGACATGTGAGACTCACTGCAGCATTATTCTACACAAACAATGTGCACTCTAGGTCTGTTCTTCTGTAAGTGACATGTGAGACTCACTGCAGCATTATTCTACACAAACAATGTGCACTCTAGGTCTCCTGTTCTTCTGTAAGTAACATGTGAGACTCACTGCAGCATTTTTCTACACAAACAATGTGCACTCTAGGTCTCCTGTTCTTCTGTAAGTAACATGTGAGACTCACTGCAGCATTATTCTACACAAACAAAGTGCACTCTAGGTCTCCTGTTCTTCTGTAAGTAACATGTGAGACTCGCTGCAGCATTATTCTACACAAACAATGTGCACTCTAGGTCTGTTCTTCTGTAAGTGACATGTGAGACTCACTGCAGCATTATTCTACACAAACAATGTGCACTCTAGTTCTGTTCTTCTGTAAGTGACATATGAGACTCACTGCAGCATTATTCTACACAAACAATGTGCACTCTAGGTCTCCTGTTCTTCTGTAAGTAACATGTGAGACTCAATGCAGCATTATTCTACACAAACAAAGTGCACTCTAGGTCTCCTGTTCTTCGGGAAGCGACATGTGAGACTCACTGCAGCATTATTCTACATAAACAATGTGCACTCTAGGTCTGTTCTTCTGTAAGTGACATGTGAGACTCACTGCAGCATTATTCTACACAAACAATGTGCACTCTAGGTCTCCTGTTCTTCTGTAGGTGACATGTGAGACTCACTGCAGCATTATTCTACACAAACACTGTGCACTCTAGGTCTCCTGTTCTTCTGTAAGTAACATGTGAGACTCACTGCAGCATTATTCTACACAAACAATGTGCAGTCTAGGGCCTCTAGTTATCAAGCCGTCAACCTCAAATACGCTGGAATTCCGCAGCGTATTTGTGGCGAGGCTGATTCGCCTTAGTTATCAAGCCCTACACACCGACAAAAGTAGAATATAGTGACGTAAGCTTCGATCCGCCGGACTCCAAACATAAGTTCGGCACAATCTGACTACTTTTGCTAGTTATCAAAAAACTAGCAGGTACGCTCGGCACTTTTCCGGCCCAGCGTACCTGGTTTTCAATCCCTAGAGACGGCGGATCCAAAAGAAATCAATGGGAGTTTGACCATAACGAAAGTTCATGTTCGCTGCTGCCCAACATCCCATTGATTCCTATGGGAGATGTCTACACCTAACACCCTAACATGTACCCTGAGTCTAAACACCCCTAATCTGCTCCCCCTACACCGCCGCAACTAAATAAATGTATTACCCCCTATACCGCCACTCCCGGACCCCGCCACAACTATAATAAACTGATTAACCCCTAAACCGCCGCTCCTGGACCCCGCCGCCACCTACATAATACCTATTAACCCATATCCTGCCCCCCTACACCGCCGCCACCTATAATAAAGTTATTAACCCCTATCCTGCGGATCCAGAACCCCTAAACCGCCGCTCCAGGACCCCGCCGCCACCTATATTAAACTTATTAACCCCTATCCTGCCCCCCCTACACCGCCGCAACCTATAATAAAATGATTAACCCCTAAACATAAGTCTAACACTAACCCTAACACCCCCCTATCTTAAATATTAATTAAATAAATCTAAATAAATATAACTCTTATTAAATTAGTTATTTCTATTTAAAACTAAATGCTTACCTGTAATATAAACCCTAAGATAGCTACAATGTAATTAATAATTACATTGTAGCTATTTTAGGATTTATATTTATTTTACAGGTAACTTTGTATTTATTTTAACTAGGTAGAATAGCTATTAAATAGTTATTAACTATTTAATAACTACCTAGCTAAAAGAAATACAAAATTACATGTAAAATAAATCCTAACCTAAGTTAAAATTAAACCTAACACTACACTATCAATAAATAAATTAAATTAATTAACTACAAATACCTACAATTAAATACAATTAAATAAACTAAGTTACAAAAAAATATATATATTACAAGATTTTTAATCTAATTACACCTAATCTAAGCCCCCTAATAAAATAACAAAGTCCCCCAAAATAAAAAAAATGCCCTACCATATTCTAAATTACAAAAGTTAACAGCTCTTTTACCAGCCCTTAAAAGGGCTTTTTGCAGGGCATGCCCCAAAGGTAAACAGCTCTTTTGCATGTAAAACAAAATACAACCCCCCCCCCAACATTACAACCCACCACCCACATACCCCTACTCTAACCCAAACCCCCCTTAAATAAACCTAACACTATACCCCCCTGAAGACGTCTTCACCCAGCCGGGCACCAGTGGTCATCCGATCCGTCCAGTAGTCTTCATCCGATGGGCCAGAAGAGGACATCCAGACCGGCAGAAGTCGTCATCCTATCCGGGCAGAAGAGGACATCCGGACCGGGAGAAGGCTTCATCCAATCAGATTGAGCTTGCATTCTATTGGCTGTTCCGATCAGCCAATAGAATGCAAGCTCAATCTGATTGGCTGATTGGATCAGCCAATCCGATTGAACTTGAATCTGATTGGCTGATTCAATCAGCCAATCAGATTTTTCCTACCTTAATTCTGATTGGCTGATAGAATCCAATCAGCCAATCAGAATCCGAGGGACGCCATCTTGGATGACGTCCCTTAAAGGAACCTTCATTCGTCGTTAGTCGTCGGTCTGGAAGAATGCTCCGCGCCGGAGGTCTTGAAGATGAAGCCGCTCCTCGTTGGATGGATGAAGATAGAAGATGCCGCTTGGATGAAGATGTCTGCCGGTCTGGATGTCCTCTTCTGCCCGGATAGGATGAAGACTTCTGCTGGTCTGGATGTCCTCTTCTGGCCCATCGGATGAAGACTACTGGACGGATCGTATGACCACTGGTGCCCGGCTGGGTGAAGACGTCTCAAGGTAGGGTGATCTTCAGGGGGGTAGTGTTAGGTTTATTTAAGGGGGGTTTGGGTTAGAGTAGGGGTATGTGGGTGGTGGGTTTTAATGTTGGGGGGGTTGTATTTTTTTTTGACATGCAAAAGAGCTGTTTACTTTTGCCCCGCAAAAGGCCCTTTTAAGGGCTGGTAAGGTAATAGAGCTGTTAACTTTAGTAATTTAGAATAGGGTAGGGAAATTTTTTATTTTGGGGGGCTTTGTTATTTTATTAGGGGCTTAGATTAGGTGTAATTAGATTAAAAATCTTGTAATATTTTTTTATTTTTTGTAATTTAGTTAGTTTATTTAATTGTATGTAGCTACTTGTAGTTAATTAATTTTAATTAATTTAATGATAGTGTAGTGTTAGGTTTAATTGTAACTTAGGTTAGGATTTATTTTACAGGTAATTTTGTATTTATTTTAGCTAGGTAGTTATTAAATAGTTAATAACTATTTAATAACTATTCTACCTAGTTAAAATAAATACAAAGTTGCCTATAAAATAAATATAAATCCTAAGATAGATACAATGTAATTATTAATTACATTGTAGCTATCTTAGGGTTTATTTTACAGGTAAGTATTTATTTTTAAATAGGATTAATTTATTTATTGATAGTGTAGTATTAGGTGTAATTGAAACTTAGGTTAGTTTTTATTTTACAGGTAAATTTGTCTTTATTTTATCTAGGTAGCTATTAAATAGTTAATAACTATTTAATAGCTATTGTACCTAGTTAAAATAAATTTAAATTTCCCTGTAAAATAAAAATAAATCCTAAAATAGCTACAATATAATTATTAGTAATATTGTAGCTAGATTAGGGTTTATTTTATAGGTAAGTATTTAGTTTTAAATAGGATTAATTTAGTTAATAAGAGTAATTTTTATTTAGATTTATTAAAATAATATTTAAGTTAGGGGGGTGTTAGGGTTAGTGTTAGACATATGTTTAGGGGTTAATTAGTTTAATATAGATGGCGGCGGTATAGGGGGGGCAGGATAGGGGTTAATACATTTATTATAGGTGGCGACGGTGTAGGGGGGGCAGATTAGGGGTTAATAAGTTTAATATAGGTGGCGGCGGGGTCCGTGAGCGGCGGTTTAGGGGTTAAACAATTTATTTAGTTGAGGCGGGGTACGGGATCGGCAGGATAGGGGTTAATACATTTATTATAGGTGGCGGCGGTATAGGGGGGCAGGATAGGGGTAAATAGGTACTATGTAGGTGGCGGCGGTGTCCGGATGCGGCGGTTTAGGGGTTAATACATTTATTATAGTTGCGGCGGGGTCTAGGAGCGGCGGTTTAGGGGTTAATAACTTTATTTTGTTGCGGGAGGCTCCGGGGGCGGCGGTATAGGGGGTAGAACAGTATAGTATAGTGTGGGTGCTTAGTGACAGGGGTATCAATAAAGCTGGGAAAAATGCCAAAGAGCAGCGAGATCAGATGAGTGATAACTATCACAGTCCGCTGCTCATCGCCCCGTACTTGGTGCGCAGCTTTTTGACAGTTTTTTGATAACTTTGGCGAACGTATTCAGGTCTGCGGCGGCGATGTGAGGCAAGCTTAGGCGGGCGTATTGGGACCGGCGAAGGCAGGTAAGTAGACACGTTGATAACTAGAGGCCATTGTCTCCTGTTCTTCTGTAAGTGACATGTGAGACTCACTGCAGCATTATTCTACACAAACAATGTGCACTCTAGGTCTGTTCTTCTGTAAGTGACATGTGAGACTCACTGCAGCATTATTCTACACAAACAATGTGCACTCTAGGTCTGTTCTTCTGTAAGTGACATATGAGACTCACTGCAGCATTATTCTACACAAACAATGTGCACTCTAGGTCTGTTCTTCTGTAAGTAACATGTGAGACTCACTGCAGCATTATTCTACACAAACAATGTGCACTCTAGGTCTGTTCATCTGTAAGTGACATGTGAGACTCACTGCAGCATTATTCTACACAAACAATGTGCACTCTAGGTCTGTTCTTCTGTAAGTAACATGTGAGACTCACTGCAGCATTATTCTACACAAACAATGTGCACTCTAGGTCTCCTGTTCTTCTGTAAGTGACATGTGAGACTCGCTGCAGCATTATTCTACACAAACAATGTGCACTCTAGGTCTCCTGCTCTTCTGTAAGTGACATGTGAGACTCACTGCAGCATTATTCTACACAAACAATGTGCACTCTAGGTCTCCTGCTCTTCTGTAAGTAACATGTGAGACTCACTCAGCATTATTCTACACAAACAATGTGCACTCTAGGTCTCCTGCTCTTCTGTAAGTAACATGTGAGACTCACTGCAGCATTATTCTACACAAACAATGTGTACTCTAGGTATGTTCTTCTGTAAGTAACATGTGAGACTCACTGCAGCATTATTCTACACAAACAATGTGCACTCTAGGTCTCCTGCTCTTCTGTAAGTGACATGTGAGACTCACTGCAGCATTATTCTACACAAACAATGTGTACTCTAGGTATGTTCTTCTGTAAGTAACATGTGAGACTCACTGCAGCATTATTCTACACAAACAATGTGCACTCTAGGTCTGTTCTTCTGTAAGTGACATGTGAGACTCACTGCAGCATTATTCTACACAAACAATGTGCACTCTAGGTCTGTTCTTCTGTAAGTGACATGTGAGACTCACTGCAGCATTATTCTACACAAACAATGTGCACTCTAGGTCTGTTCTTTTGTAAGTGACATGTGAGACTCACTGCAGCATTATTCTACACAAACAATGTGCACTCTAGGTCTCCTGTTCTTCTGTAAGCGACATGTGAGACTCACTGCAGCATTATTCTACACAAACAATGTGCACTCTAGGTCTGTTCTTCTGTAAGTGACATGTGAGACTCACTGCAGCATTATTCTACACAAACAATGTGCACTCTAGGTCTGTTCTTTTGTAAGTGACATGTGAGACTCACTGCAGCATTATTCTACACAAACAATGTGCACTCTAGGTCTCCTGTTCTTCTGTAAGCGACATGTGAGACTCACTGCAGCATTATTCTACACAAACAATGTGCACTCTAGGTCTGTTCTTCTGTAAGTGACATGTGAGACTCACTGCAGCATTATTCTACACAAACAATGTGCAATCTAGGTCTGTTCTTCTGTAAGTGACATGTGAGAATCAGTGCAGCATTATTCTACACAAACAATGTGCAATCTAGGTCTGTTCTTCTGTAAGTGACATGTGAGACTCACTGCAGCATTATTCTACACAAACAATGTGCAATCTAGGTCTGTTCTTCTGTAAGTGACATGTGAGAATCAGTGCAGCATTATTCTACACAAACAATGTGCAATCTAGGTCTGTTCTTCTGTAAGTGACATGTGAGACTCACTGCAGCATTATTCTACACAAACAATGTGCACTCTAGGTCTGTTCTTCTGTAAGTAACATGTGAGACTCACTGCAGCATTATTCTACACAAACAATGTGCAATCTAGGTCTGTTCTTCTGTAAGTGACATGGGAGACTCACTGCAGCATTATTCTACACAAACAATGTGCACTCTAGGTCTGTTCTTCTGTAAGTGACATGTGAGACTCACTGCAGCATTATTCTACACAAACAATGTGCACTCTAGGTCTGTTCTTCTGTAAGTAACATGTGAGACTCACTGCAGCATTATTCTACACAAACAATGTGCACTCTAGGTCTGTTCTTCTGTAAGTGCCATGTGAGACTCACTGCAGCATTATTCTACACAAACAATGTGCACTCTAGGTCTGTTCTTCTGTAAGTAACATGTGAGACTCACTGCAGCATTATTCTACACAAACAATGTGCACTCTAGGTCTGTTCTTCTGTAAGTGACATGTGAGACTCACTGCAGCATTATTCTACACAAACAATGTGCAATCTAGGTCTGTTCTTCTGTAAGTGACATGTGAGAATCAGTGCAGCATTATTCTACACAAACAATGTGCAATCTAGGTCTGTTCTTCTGTAAGTGACATGTGAGACTCACTGCAGCATTATTCTACACAAACAATGTGCAATCTAGGTCTGTTCTTCTGTAAGTGACATGTGAGAATCAGTGCAGCATTATTCTACACAAACAATGTGCAATCTAGGTCTGTTCTTCTGTAAGTGACATGTGAGACTCACTGCAGCATTATTCTACACAAACAATGTGCACTCTAGGTCTGTTCTTCTGTAAGTAACATGTGAGACTCACTGCAGCATTATTCTACACAAACAATGTGCAATCTAGGTCTGTTCTTCTGTAAGTGACATGTGAGACTCACTGCAGCATTATTCTACACAAACAATGTGCACTCTAGGTCTGTTCTTCTGTAAGTGACATGTGAGACTCACTGCAGCATTATTCTACACAAACAATGTGCACTCTAGGTCTGTTCTTCTGTAAGTAACATGTGAGACTCACTGCAGCATTATTCTACACAAACAATGTGCACTCTAGGTCTGTTCTTCTGTAAGTGACATGTGAGACTCACTGCAGCATTATTCTACACAAACAATGTGCACTCTAGGTCTGTTCTTCTGTAAGTGCCATGTGAGACTCACTGCAGCATTATTCTACACAAACAATGTGCACTCTAGGTCTGTTCTTCTGTAAGTAACATGTGAGACTCACTGCAGCATTATTCTACACAAACAATGTGCACTCTAGGTCTCCTGTAAGTAACATGTGAGACTCACTGCAGCATTATTCTACACAAACAATGTGCAATCTAGGTCTGTTCTTCTGTAAGTGACATGTGAGACTCACTGCAGCATTATTCTACACAAACAATGTGCACTCTAGGTCTGTTCTTCTGTAAGTGACATGTGAGACTCACTGCAGCATTATTCTACACAAACAATGTGCACTCTAGGTCTGTTCTTCTGTAAGTAACATGTGAGACTCACTCAGCATTATTCTACACAAACAATGTGCACTCTAGGTCTATTCTTCTGTAAGTAACATGTGAGACTCACTGCAGCATTATTCTACACAAACAATGTGCACTCTAGGTCTCCTGTTCTTCTGTAAGTGACATGTGAGACTCACTGCAGCATTATTCTACACAAACAATGTGCACTCTAGTTCTGTTCTTCTGTAAGTGACATGTGAGACTCACTGCAGCATTATTCTACACAAACAATGTGCACTCTAGGTCTCCTGTTCTTCTGTAAGTGACATGTGAGACTCACTGCAGCATTATTCTACACAAACAATGTGCACTCTAGGTCTCCTGTTCTTCTGTAAGTGACATGTAAGACTCACTGCAGCATTATTCTACACAAACAAAGTGCACTCTAGTTCTGTTCTTCTGTAAGTAATATGTGAGACTCACTGCAGCATTATTCTACACAAACAAAGTGCACTCTAGTTCTGTTCTTCTGTAAGTAATATGTGAGACTCACTGCAGCATTATTCTACACAAACAATGTGCACTCTAGGTCTGTTCTTCTGTAAGTAACATGTAAGACTCACTGCAGCATAATTCTACACAAACAAAGTGCACTCTAGTTCTGTTCTTCTGTAAGTAACATGTGAGACTCACTGCAGCATTATTCTACACAAACAATGTGCACTCTAGGTCTGTTCTTCTGTAAGTAATATGTGAGACTCACTGCAGCATTATTCTACACAAACAATGTGCACTCTAGTTCTGTTCTTCTGTAAGTAATATGTGAGACTCACTGCAGCATTATTCTACACAAACAATGTGCACTCTAGGTCTGTTCTTCTGTAAGTAACATGTGAGACTCACTGCAGCATTATTCTACACAAACAATGTGCACTCTAGGTCTGTTCTTCTGTAAGTAACATGTGAGACTCACTGCAGCATTATTCTACACAAACAATGTGCACTCTAGGTCTCCTGTTCTTCTGTAAGTAACATGTGAGACTCACTGCAGCATTATTCTACACAAACAATGTGCACTCTAGGTCTGTTCTTCTGTAAGTGACATCTGAGACTCACTGCAGCATTATTCTACACAAACAATGTGCACTCTAGGTCTCCTGTTCTTCTGTAAGTAACATGTGAGACTCACTGCAGCATTATTCTACACAAACAATGTGCACTCTAGGTCTGTTCTTCTGTAAGTGACATGTGAGACTCACTGCAGCATTATTCTACACAAACAATGTGCACTCTAGGTCTGTTCTTTTGTAAGTGACATGTGAGACTCACTGCAGCATTATTCTACACAAACAATGTGCACTCTAGGTCTGTTCTTTTGTAAGTGACATGTGAGACTCACTGCAGCATTATTCTACACAAACAATGTGCACTTTAGGTCTGTTCTTCTGTAAGTGACATGTGAGACTCACTGCAGCATTATTCTACACAAACAATGTGCACTCTAGGTCTGTTCTTCTGTAAGTAACATGTGAGACTCACTGCAGCATTATTCTACACAAACAATGTGCACTCTAGGTCTGTTCTTCTGTAAGTGACATGTGAGACTCACTGCAGCATTATTCTACACAAACAATGTGCACTCTAGGTCTGTTCTTCTGTAAATGACATGTGAGACTCACTGCAGCATTATTCTACACAAACAATGTGCACTCTAGGTCTCCTGCTCTTCTGTAAGTGACATGTGAGACTCACTGCAGCATTATTCTACACAAACAATGTGCACTCTAGTTCTGTTCTTCTGTAAGTACCATGTGAGACTCACTCAGCATTATTCTACACAAACAATGTGCACTCTAGGTCTGTTCTTCTGTAAGTGACATCTGAGACTCACTGCAGCATTATTCTACACAAACAATGTGCACTCTAGGTCTGTTCTTCTGTAAGTAACATGTGAGACTCACTCAGCATTATTCTACACAAACAATGTGCACTCTAGGTCTGTTCTTTTGTAAGTGACACGTGAGACTCACTGCAGCATTATTCTACACAAACAATGTGCACTCTAGGTCTGTTCTTCTGTAAGTGACACGTGAGACTCACTGCAGCATTATTCTACACAAACAATGTGCACTCTAGGTCTGTTCTTCTGTAAGTGACATGTGAGACTCACTGCAGCATTATTCTACACAAACAATGTGCACTCTAGTTCTGTTCTTCTGTAAGTGACATGTGAGACTCACTGCAGCATTATTCTACACAAACAATGTGCACTCTAGTTCTGTTCTTCTGTAAGTGACATGTGAGACTCACTGAAGCATTATTCTACACAAACAATGTGCACTCTAGTTCTGTTCTTCTGTAAGTGACATGTGAGACTCACTGCAGCATTATTCTACACAAACAATGTGCACTCTAGTTCTGTTCTTCTGTAAGTGACATGTGAGACTCACTGAAGCATTATTCTACACAAACAATGTGCACTCTAGTTCTGTTCTTCTGTAAGTGACATGTGAGACTCACTGCAGCATTATTCTACACAAACAATGTGCACTCTAGGTCTGTTCTTATGTAAGTGACATGTGAGACTCACTGCAGCATTATTCTACACAAACAATGTGCACTCTAGGTCTGTTCTTCTGTAAGTAACATGTGAGACTCACTGCAGCATTATTCTACACAAACAATGCGCACTCTAGGTCTCCTGTTCTTATGTAAGTAACATGTGAGACTCACTGCAGCATTGTTCTACACAAACAATGCGCACTCTAGGTCTCCTGTTCTTCTGTAAGTAACATGTGAGACTCACTGCAGCATTATTCTACACAAACAATGCGCACTCTAGGTCTCCTGTTCTTCTGTAAGTAACATGTGAGACTCACTGCAGCTTTATTCTACACAAACAATGTGCACTCTAGGTCTCCTGTTCTTCTGTAAGTGACATGTGAGACTCACTGCAGCATTATTCTACACAAACAATGTGCACTCTAGTTCTGTTCTTCTGTAAGTGACATGTGAGACTCACTGCAGCATTATTCTACACAAACAATGTGCACTCTAGTTCTGTTCTTCTGTAAGTAACATGTGAGACTCACTGCAGCATTATTCTACACAAACAATGTGCACTCTAGGTCTGTTCTTCTGTAAGTGACATGTGAGACTCACTGCAGCATTATTCTACACAAACAATGTGCACTCTAGGTCTGTTCTTCTGTAAATGACATGTGAGACTCACTGCAGCATTATTCTACACAAACAATGTGCACTCTAGGTCTCCTGCTCTTCTGTAAGTGACATGTGAGACTCACTGCAGCATTATTCTACACAAACAATGTGCACTCTAGGTCTGTTCTTCTGTAAGTGACATGTGAGACTCACTGCAGCATTATTCTACACAAACAATGTGCACTCTAGGTCTGTTCTTCTGTAAGTGACATGTGAGACTCACTGCAGCATTAGTCTACACAAACAATGTGCACTCTAGGTCTGTTCTTCTGTAAGTAACATGTGAGACTCACTGCAGCATTATTCTACACAAACAATGTGCACTCTAGGTCTGTTCTTCTGTAAGTAACATGTGAGACTCACTGCAGCATTATTCTACACAAACAATGTGCACTCTAGGTCTGTTCTTTTGTAAGTGACATGTGAGACTCACTGCAGCATTATTCTACACAAACAATGTGCACTCTAGGTCTGTTCTTCTGTAAGTGACATGTGAGACTCACTGCAGCATTATTCTACACAAACAATGTGCACTCTAGGTCTGTTCTTCTGTAAGTGACATGTGAGACTCACTGCAGCATTATTCTACACAAACAATGTGCACTCTAGGTCTGTTCTTCTGTAAGTGACATGTGAGACTCACTGCAGCATTATTCTACACAAACAATGTGCACTCTAGGTCTGTTCTTCTGTAAGTGACATGTGAGACTCACTGCAGCATTATTCTACACAAACAATGTGCACTCTAGGTCTGTTCTTCTGTAAGTGACATGTGAGACTCACTGCAGCATTATTCTACACAAACAATGTGCACTCTAGGTCTGTTCTTCTGTAAGTGACATGTGAGACTCACTGCAGCATTATTCTACACAAACAATGTGCACTCTAGGTCTGTTCTTCTGTAAGTAACATGTGAGACTCACTGCAGCATTATTCTACACAAACAATGTGCACTCTTTATTTGTATACTGGCACTAAACCCCGCCACTATACTAAACTGTTTAACCCCTATCCCTCCACTCCCGGACCACGCCGCAACTAAATAAAGTTATTAACCCCTATCCCGCTGCTCCCGGAGCCAACCGCCACTATACTAAACTGTTTAACCCCTAAACCTCTAGCCTCCCACATCACTACCACTTACTAAATCTATTAACCCCTAAACTGCCAGCCCCCCACATCGCCATAAACTAAATTAACCTATTAACCCCTAAACCTAACAACCCGCTAACTTTATATTAAATATTAACTCATCCCTATTTTATAATACATTTAAACTTACCTTTAGATTTAAATTTAACTATATTAAACCATTAATTAACCTACCTTAACTGTTATACTAAAATTACATTAAACTATATTAAACTAATAATTAACCTACCCTAATTGTTATACTAAAATTACATTAAACTACAAATTAAGTTAACTATATTATATATTTAAACACCTAACCCTACTCAAATAATTTAAATCTACAATTAAAAATTACAAAGTTACAAAAAACTAACAACTTACAATCCGAGGGCTGAATTACTTTTAAATTTTAAGCATCTAATACAGTGGGCACCAGGATTAAATATATGTTATTATTGAACCATAATATCTAATTTACAACTTAGGTAAGCAATTTAAAAAAAGGCTATTTACATCGTTATTAGCCAAATATTTTAAGAACAAGTTTCGCAGTGTTCAGAACTTAATCTAAAACATGGACAAATTATATATATATATAAATATATATATATATACACACACATATATTTTCTTCTGTAAGTGTGTGGAATAATGCTGCAGTGAGTCTCACATGTCACTTACAGAAGAACAGGAGACCAAGAGTGCAAATTGTTTGTGTAGAATAATGCTGCAGTGAGTCTCACATGTCACTTACAGAAGAACAGACCTAGAGTGCACATTGTTTGTGTAGAATAATGCTGCAGTGAGTCTCACATGTCACTTACAGAAGAACAGGAGACCTAGAGTGCACATTGTTTGTGTAGAATAATGCTGCAGTGAGTCTCACATGTCACTTACAGAAGAACAGGAGACCTAGAGTGCACATTGTTTGTGTGGAATAATGCTGCAGCGAGTCTCACATGTCAAACAATGTGCACTCTAGGTCTCCTGTTCTTCTGTAAGTGACATGTGAGACTCACTGCAGCATTATTCTACACAAACAATGTGCACTCTAGGTCTGTTCTTCTGTAAGTGACATGTGAGACTCACTGCAGCATTATTCTACACAAACAATTTGCACTCTAGGTCTCCTGTTCTTCTGTAAGTGACATGTGAGACTCACTGCAGCATTATTCTACACAAACAATGTGCACTCTAGGTCTCCTGTTCTTCTGTAAGTGACATGTGAGACTCACTGCAGCATTATTCTACACAAACAATGTGCACTCTAGGTCTGTTCTTCTGTAAGTAACATGTGAGACTCACTGCAGCATTATTCTACACAAACAATGTGTACTCTAGGTCTCCTGTAAGTAACATGTGAGACTCACTGCAGCATTATTCTTCACAAACAATGTGCACTCTAGGTCTCCTGTTCTCCTGTAAGTGACATGTGAGACTCACTGCAGCATTATTCTACACAAACAATGTGCACTCTAGGTCTGTTCTTCTGTAAGTGACATGTGAGACTCACTGCAGCATTATTCTACACAAACAATGTGCACTCTAGTTCTGTTCTTCTGTAAGTGACATGTGAGACTCACTGCAGCATTATTCTACACAAACAATGTGCACTCTAGGTCTGTTCTTCTGTAAGTGACATGTGAGACTCACTGCAGCATTATTCTACACAAACAATGTGCACTCTAGGTCTGTTCTTCTGTAAGTGACATGTGAGACTCACTGCAGCATTATTCTACACAAACAATGTGCACTCTAGGTCTCCTGTTCATCTGTAAGTAACATGTGAGACTCACTGCAGCATTATTCTACACAAACAATGTGCACTCTAGGTCTCCTGTTCATCTGTAAGTAACATGTGAGACTCACTGCAGCATTATTCTACACAAACAAAGTGCACTCTAGGTCTGTTCTTCTGTAAGTGACATGTGAGACTCACTGCAGCATTATTCTACACAAACAATGTGCACTCTAGGTCTGTTCTTCTGTAAGTAACATGTGAGACTCACTGCAGCATTATTCTACACAAACAATGTGCACTCTAGGTCTCCTGTTCTTCTGTAAGTGACATGTGAGACTCACTGCAGCATTATTCTACACAAACAATGTGCACTCTAGGTCTGTTCTTCTGTAAGTGACATGTGAGACTCACTGCAGCATTATTCTACACAAACAATGTGCACTCTAGGTCTCCTGTTCTTCTGTAAGTGACATGTGAGACTCACTGCAGCATTATTCTACACAAACAATGTGCACTCTAGGTCTGTTCTTCTGTAAGTGACATGTGAGACTCACTCAGCATTATTCTACACAAACAATGTGCACTCTAGGTCTGTTCTTCTGTAAGTGACATGTGAGACTCACTGCAGCATTATTCTACACAAACAATGTGCACTTTAGGTCTGTTCTTCTGTAAGTGACATGTGAGACTCACTGCAGCATTATTCTACACAAACAATGTGCACTCTAGGTCTGTTCTTCTGTAAGTAATATGTGAGACTCACTGCAGCATTATTCTACACAAACAATGTGCACTCTAGTTCTGTTCTTCTGTAAGTGACATGTGAGACTCACTGCAGCATTATTCTACACAAACAATGTGCACTCTAGGTCTCCTGTTCTTCTGTAAGTGACATGTGAGACTCACTGCAGCATTATTCTACACAAACAATGTGCACTCTAGGTCTGTTCTTCTGTAAGTGACATGTGAGACTCACTGCAGCATTATTCTACACAAACAATGTGCACTCTAGGTCTCCTGTTCTTCTGTAAGTAACATGTGAGACTCACTGCAGCATTATTCTACACAAACAATGTGCACTTTAGGTCTGTTCTTCTGTAAGTGACATGTGAGACTCACTGCAGCATTATTCTACACAAACAATGTGCACTCTAGGTCTGTTCTTCTGTAAGTAATATGTGAGACTCACTGCAGCATTATTCTACACAAACAATGTGCACTCTAGTTCTGTTCTTCTGTAAGTGACATGTGAGACTCACTGCAGCATTATTCTACACAAACAATGTGCACTCTAGGTCTCCTGTTCTTCTGTAAGTGACGTGAGACTCACTGCAGCATTATTCTACACAAACAATGTGCACTCTAGGTCTGTTCTTCTGTAAGTAACATGTGAGACTCACTGCAGCATTATTCTACACAAACAATGTGTACTCTAGGTCTCCTGTAAGTAACATGTGAGACTCACTGCAGCATTATTCTTCACAAACAATGTGCACTCTAGGTCTCCTGTTCTCCTGTAAGTGACATGTGAGACTCACTGCAGCATTATTCTACACAAACAATGTGCACTCTAGGTCTGTTCTTCTGTAAGTGACATGTGAGACTCACTGCAGCATTATTCTACACAAACAATGTGCACTCTAGTTCTGTTCTTCTGTAAGTGACATGTGAGACTCACTGCAGCATTATTCTACACAAACAATGTGCACTCTAGGTCTGTTCTTCTGTAAGTGACATGTGAGACTCACTGCAGCATTATTCTACACAAACAATGTGCACTCTAGGTCTGTTCTTCTGTAAGTGACATGTGAGACTCACTGCAGCATTATTCTACACAAACAATGTGCACTCTAGGTCTGTTCTTCTGTAAGTGACATGTGAGACTCACTGCAGCATTATTCTACACAAACAATGTGCACTCTAGGTCTCCTGTTCATCTGTAAGTAACATGTGAGACTCACTGCAGCATTATTCTACACAAACAAAGTGCACTCTAGGTCTGTTCTTCTGTAAGTGACATGTGAGACTCACTGCAGCATTATTCTACACAAACAATGTGCACTCTAGGTCTCCTGTTCTTCTGTAAGTGACATGTGAGACTCACTGCAGCATTATTCTACACAAACAATGTGCACTCTAGGTCTGTTCTTCTGTAAGTGACATGTGAGACTCACTGCAGCTTTATTCTACACAAACAATGTGCACTCTAGGTCTGTTCTTCTGTAAGTGACATGTGAGACTCACTGCAGCATTATTCTACACAAACAATGTGCACTCTAGGTCTGTTCTTCTGTAAGTGACATGTGAGACTCACTCAGCATTATTCTACACAAACAATGTGCACTCTAGGTCTGTTCTTCTGTAAGTGACATGTGAGACTCACTGCAGCATTATTCTACACAAACAATGTGCACTCTAGGTCTCCTGTTCTTCTGTAAGTGACATGTGAGACTCACTGCAGCATTATTCTACACAAACAATGTGCACTCTAGGTCTGTTCTTCTGTAAGTGACATGTGAGACTCACTGCAGCATTATTCTACACAAACAATGTGCACTCTAGGTCTCCTGTTCTTCTGTAAGTAACATGTGAGACTCACTGCAGCATTATTCTACACAAACAATGTGCACTTTAGGTCTGTTCTTCTGTAAGTGACATGTGAGACTCACTGCAGCATTATTCTACACAAACAATGTGCACTCTAGGTCTGTTCTTCTGTAAGTAATATGTGAGACTCACTGCAGCATTATTCTACACAAACAATGTGCACTCTAGTTCTGTTCTTCTGTAAGTGACATGTGAGACTCACTGCAGCATTATTCTACACAAACAATGTGCACTCTAGGTCTGGTCTTCTGTAAGTGACATGTGAGACTCACTGCAGCATTATTCTACACAAACAAAGTGCACTCTAGGTCTCCTGTTCTTCGGGAAGCGACATGTGAGACTCACTGCAGCATTATTCTACACAAACAATGTGCACTCTAGGTCTGTTTTTCTGTATGTGACATGTGAGACTCACTGCAGCATTATTCTACAGAAACAATGTGCACTCTAGGAGGCCTATTTATCAAATGTCTGTCGGACCTGATCCGACAGTGCGGATCAGGTCCGACAGACATCGCTGAATGCAGAGAGCAATACGCTCTCCGTATTCAGCATTGCACCAGCAGCTCTTGTGAGTTTTGCAAATAATCAAGCTGTAGTGAAGTGCTGGTTTTAATAAGCAAGACAGGAGTTTTGCCTGAAGGAAGATAAATGGTATTGCACTTAAAGCAACAGTAAGGAATCATGACAGTATAGGGATTAAATTGGTAGAGAGCCCTGCCAAGAGTTGCACTGTTGTAGTCAGCTCTTAAGAAGATGATCTACAAACAGCTGGACTCTTAGGCTAACATGCTAAGGGGGTTCAGGGGATAGCAATGAAGGAGAGGAACTGGTATAAAGAAAGGTTAGTGTAGGTTGTATGCATCCCTGAACAGTAGAGTCTTTAGGGATCACTTGAAGCTTTTAAAACTAGAAGAGAGTCTTGTGGAGCGAGGCAGAGAGTTCCACAAGATGGGAGCCAGTCTGGAGAAGTCCTGTAAATGGGATTGTGATGAGGTGACAAGAGAGGAGGAGAGTAGGAGGTCGTGAGCAGAGCGAAGGGGACGGGAGGGAGAGTATCTGGAGACAAGATCTGAGATATAGAGGGGAGCAGTGCAGTTGAGGGCCTTGTATGTCAGAAAGAGAATTTTGTGTTTGATCCTAGAGGCAAGAGGAAGCCAGTGAAGGGATTGGCAGACAGGTGCAGCAGATGAAGAGCGACGTGTAAGGAAGATGAGTCTGGCAGAGGCATTCATTATGGATTGTAAAGGAGCTAGATGGCAGGTGGGGAGACCAGAGAGGACAGAGTTGCAGTTGTAATGCATTTATCATTACACAAGCAGTTCACTAGAACTGCTTGTGCAATGCCGCCCCCTGAAGATTAGTCACCAATCGGCCGCTAGCAGGGGGTGTCAATCAATCATATAGGATCGGGCGGTTTGAAGACTGCAGCCTCAGAGGCAGCGGACAAGTTATGGAGCAGCGGTTTTTAGCCTGAAGGCTCGCATGGAAACATTTAGCCATTGTTAAATCTACCCCTAGGTCTCCTGTTCTTCTGTAAGTGACATGTGAGACTCACTGCAGCATTGCTCTACACAAGCAAGATGCACTCTAGGGGGTAGATTTATCAAATGTCAGGACATGATCTGCTGTATAGGCACATAGCACATTTTCTATGTATTTATAAAAAGACATCTATATATATATATACACACACGTTGATTGGAGTAGCCGTGTTAGTCCAGAGATTTAGATATCACAATAACAAGAGTATTGCATTGAGCAATGATACTTTTTTATTGGACTAACAATACATTTGTAAGATGACAAGCTTTCGGAAGAGAGTCTTCCTTTTTAGTTTAGTTCTAGACATAATTATTACAAAGTTAAAATGTAGGCAAATCTGTCATCCTTCTACATTAAAGAAAATTGCCTATAGCTCCTTACAGGAAATGATGAAGGTGGAGATACCAATAAGAAAAAAGAAGCCCTGGAGGCTGGTGAAGGTCATTAAACTGAAGAAACTTCAGGAAGCTCTTATTGAAATGTAAACAATAAATTACTGAGCAGAAGATAATTTCCACTTGGCTTCTCAAATATTTTCTTTTAGTTAATCTGATCCAGAGCAGAAATGTACTACTGAGAGCTAGCTGAATACATTTGTTGAGCAATTGACAAGAATCTATGTGAGTAGCTACTAGGCATGTGCACATTTTTTGTATTTGGCATTTGTTTTCTAAATAAACGCCAAATATGACCGCAGACGGAGGCATTCAGCCATTTTCACCGCTGGATTTATTTGTGTAATAGTGCAACACAAAAAGATCTGGATTTACACAAATCTTTTTGTGCTGAGGCAATAAATGCTGTGCTGGAAATACCCAGAATACACTGTCTGTGGCTATATTTGGCAATCGTTTAGAGAACAAATGCTGAAAGCAAAATGTTTTTCTTGCCTAATTGCTACTAATCACCACCTAATTCTCAGTAGAACACTGCAGCTCATGAGTTTTACCTAGGAATGGTTTTTAGCAAAAATAAACCAATACAAAACAAATATTAAAATCAAAGTAAACTGAAACTCTTTTAACAATAGTATACCCTGTGTGAGCCGTGAAATTGAATCGGATTAATAACTAAGCAACGAGGTATATTGATGTATTGGAATGGCTTTGATAACCCTTTGACAAATATATTTGGCTCTCCTAAAGGATTGAAACGAATTGTTAAAGAGACAGTCTACTTGAATTTTTTTTTATTGTTTAACCCTTTCGCTGCTAAGCCTTTTTTTAACCCCAGTGCTGAGCCAATTTTGAGATTTTTTGCTACCTACATTTAAACCAAATTGTAAGTCAAATTTCAGTGAGTGCCGCACACAAATTATATATTGTTTTATTCCCCGGGCCCAGTAGATTCACAATATGCCATTATTATATTAAAAAAATGTATAGTTTTTGCTTAGATTTTAGTAAATAATATTGAAAATAGCCCAATGGCCATCTTACTAAATAGCTTTTTATTAGCTTCATAAATCTTGCACAACAGCCTGACAGTGCTAGTTCATGTGTGCCATACAGATACCATTGTGCTCACTCCTGTGGAGAAGGATAATGGTTATGCAACAACCAGCACTGATTAGATAAAATGCAAGATCATAAAAAGCACTGAGATAAGGGGGGCAGTCTGCAGAGTCTTAGATACAAGCTAATCACAGAGGTAAAAAGTATATTAATATAACTGAGATAAGGGGCAGTCTGCAGAGGCTTAGATACAAGCTAATCACAGAGGTAAAAAGTATATTAATATAACTGAGATAAGGGGCAGTCTGCAGAGGCTTAGATACAAGCTAATCACAGAGGTAAAAAGTGTATTAATATAACTGTGTTGGTTATGCAAGCTGCTCAGAGCACCAGTGGGGATTGTATCATGTCCGCAATTAATAAATTGAGTCATTACCAGATGGTACAAGCAAATGCTGTGTTTAAAATGCTGGTGCACGGCGCATACTTATATACACTTTTGAAACAACTATAGCTTTTATTAGAAGCATTTTTCCTAATGCATGTTTATTACAAAAATGCTTCTATTCAAAACTAAAATGCAGCCATGTGAATTCCAATTGTGGCTGGAATGTCCCTTTAGGAACATTAAAGGTAAATTAACTGGTTAATATTTTTTTCTGATTCTCCTTACTGACTGGAAATGCTTTTAAATCAATAAAAAATGGAGTTACTATATAATGTTTTCAGGCAGCATCACAAGTGGAAGTTGCAAGTATACAGGTTCTCTACTATCAGCCCTGTCTGCCTGCAATCATATTAAATGTTGTCCTATGTGTGGGTTTCCAGCTCTGTGAACTGTAAGTGCACAGTACAGATTTCACAAGCCTGACGCTGACAATAAACTGATCCTAATCTGCCTCAGCAGGGGGTTAGGCAAGATACTGCAAGTGCACAATGACAGTGATAAGCCTTGTGTGCTCCAGTAACAAGACCCTTCTATAAGGCAAGTACTGTATACTAGGGACACCCCTGTATGGCAAATCAATACAGCACTACATAAGAATCTTGTAATTACAAGGTCTTTATGTCTCCTTAATGTCTGAGCTTTTCTGTGGCTTCAGGTATAAAATCACAGCTTAGAAAGTAATGATGTGTCAGGATTTTGTACACAGGCACCGTTTCTGGTGTCAAGTTTGTGTGTGAAATATTAATCTCATTACTAATAGTATTATATTATAGCTATTTAAAGTAAAAATAATTGATAATCTGACCTCCTTTAAATGCTCCCTAAAGACATTTTTGCTCAGGGAAGCCTACTACCCATTTCAGTAACAAATGAATTCCACTTACCTAATAACTGCTCTCATCAAACTCTGTATTAACATCATTCTCACTCTTGCAGTCCTCAACTCCTGTTTCCCACCCTCTTACCCTTTTCTAGATTGTTGTCTCACCATCTGTATATAGCACCACATCCGTCACAATGCTCGTGGAAATAAGGGTAACTGCAATCCCCCTATAATCATCAAAACACACAATCCACAGCACTTGTCTTGATCGCAAATATAACTTTACTCCATCATTTTCATGACTGGTACAACAGAAATAAGTGATGTTACGGTATTACACCCTTACTCATGCTTATTTAAAAACAGGTGTAGTTCATTAACCTTTCAATTGTCAGTATTCTAAATAATCTTTATACATTATTGCCACCTAGTGGTTAAATCTATTCACCATTAAAAACAATTATATTGTTAACTTCAATGTACACAATGTATCCTATTTAGATAGATGCTATACTTTTTATTTTCTAATTACAGTATTGACCTTCATACACTATACTCACTATAGAAAACTACAAGAATTATTTTTATATCAATTTAGCAAGAGATGTATTCTATAACCACAGGAAAATCATATAAATTACAAAAAACCTTGCCATGTCTAATTCCCTATTTAAACCCTTAGGGGCCATAACTTCTAATTTATGGATCCAAAAGGATTCCTTTTGCTTTAGTAGAAGCTCTCCATTACCCACTCTTCTTAGTGTACCCACACTATCAATGACTTGCCATCTCAAGTGGCATATACTGTGTTCTGCAGTCAAAAAATGACTGGCTACAGGGCCAGTATTATCCCCACGTCTGCTGTTGGACCTATGTTGGCACAATCTGTCTCTGATCTTTCTTATGGTCTCACCTATGTATATACACATATTAACACAAATATATATGTATAACAGCATATATATTTTATTGCTGCCATCGATTACCCCCTTCGCTGGCGCTGAAGTTCTGATGCCATCTCCTATGGGAGCCTATGGAAGCGCACTGGTATTACAAGTTCAAAGCAATGCGAATGCGACCTTGCGTAGGCATTGCTTTGAACTTGTAATTCCAGCTCACATTATCTGGCACTGGTATTAAAAAGAGGAGCACTAATTTCACTTTCATGAAAGCGATATATAGCGCTCCACTTGTAATTTAGCCCTAAATATGAGTGTAAATTTTAACCCCCTAACTGCCATATTCAGTTGTTCTACAAAAGTCAATAAGGACCCCACCATACGCCTATTTTAGCCTATTAGTGTTGGTTATTAAGAGCCCATTATCATTCTCCACGAGAGTGAGCACAATGTCATGTATATGGCACACGTAAACTAGCACTGTCTGGCTGTAGTACACAGGAGTAAGCACAATGTCATGTATATAGCACACGTAAACTAGCACTGTCTGGCTGTAGTACACAGGAGTAAGCACAATGTCATGTATATGGCACACGTAAACTAGCACTGTCTGGCTGTAGTACACAGGAGTAAGCACAATGTCATGTATATGGCACACACAAACTAGCACTATCTGGCTGTAGTACACAGGAGTAAGCACAATGTCATGTATATGGCACACGTAAACTAGCACTGTCTGGCTGTAGTACACAGGAGTAAGCACAATGATATCTATATGGCACACACAAACTAGCACTGTCTGGCTGTAGTACACAGGAGTAAGCACAATGTCATGTATATGGCACACACAAACTAGCACTGTCTGGCTGTAGTACATGGGAGTGAGAACAATGTCATGTATATGGCACACGTAAACTAGCACTGTCTGGCTGTAGTACACAGGAGTAAGCACAATGTCATGTATATGGCACACGTAAACTAGCACTGTCTGGCTGTAGTACACAGGAGTAAGCACAATGTCATGTATATGGCACACGTAAACTAGCACTGTCTGGCTGTAGTACACGGGAGTAAGCACAATGTCATGTATATGGCACACGTAAACTAGCACTGTCTGGCTGTAGTACACAGGAGTAAGCACAATGTCATCTATATGGCACACGTAAACTAGCACTGTCTGGCTGTAGTACACGGGAGTAAGCACAATGTCATGTATATGGCACACGTAAACTAGCACTGTCTGGCTGTAGTACACGGGAGTAAGCACAATGTCATGTATATGGCACACACAAACTAGCACTGTCTGGCTGTAGTACATGGGAGTGAGAACAATGTCATGTATATGGCACACGTAAACTAGCACTGTCTGGCTGTAGTACACAGGAGTAAGCACAATGTCATGTATATGGCACACGTAAACTAGCACTGTCTGGCTGTAGTACACAGGAGTAAGCACAATGTCATGTATATGGCACACACAAACTAGCACTGTCTGGCTGTAGTACACGGGAGTAAGCACAATGTCATGTATATGGCACACGTAAACTAGCACTGTCTGGCTGTAGTACACAGGAGTAAGCACAATGTCATCTATATGGCACACACAAACTAGCACTGTCTGGCTGTAGTACACAGGAGTAAGCACAATGTCATGTATATGGCACACGTAAACTAGCACTGTCTGGCTGTAGTACACAGGAGTAAGCACAATGTCATGTATATGGCACACGTAAACTAGCACTGTCTGGCTGTAGTACACAGGAGTAAGCACAATGTCATGTATATGGCACACACAAACTAGCACTGTCTGGCTGTAGTACACAGGAGTAAGCACAATGTCATGTATATGGCACACGTAAACTAGCACTGTCTGGCTGTAGTACACAGGAGTAAGCACAATGTCATGTATATGGCACACACAAACTAGCACTGTCTGGCTGTAGTACACAGGAGTAAGCACAATGTCATGTATATGGCACACGTAAACTAGCACTGTCTGGCTGTAGTACACAGGAGTAAGCACAATGTCATGTATATGGCACACACAAACTAGCACTGTCTGGCTGTAGTACACAGGAGTAAGCACAATGTCATGTATATGGCACACGTAAACTAGCACTGTCTGGCTGTAGTACACAGGAGTAAGCACAATGTCATCTATAAGGCACACGTAAACTAGCACTGTCTGGCTGTAGTACACAGGAGTAAGCACAATGTCATGTATATAGCACACGTAAACTAGCACTGTCTGGCTGTAGTACACAGGAGTAAGCACAATGTCATGTATATGGCACACGTAAACTAGCACTGTCTGGCTGTAGTACACAGGAGTAAGCACAATGTCATGTATATGGCACACACAAACTAGCACTGTCTGACTGTAGTACACGGGAGTAAGCACAATGTCATGTATATGGCACACGTAAACTAGCACTGTGTGGCTGTAGTATACAGGAGTAAGCACAATGTCATGTATATGGCACACGTAAACTAGCACTGTCTGGCTGTAGTACACAGGAGTAAGCACAATGTCATCTATATGGCACACACAAACTAGCACTGTCTGGCTGTAGTACACAGGAGTAAGCACAATGTCATGTATATGGCACAAGTAAACTAGCACTGTCTGGCTGTAGTACACAGGAGTAAGCACAATGTCATGTATATGGCACACGTAAACTAGCACTGTCTGGCTGTAGTACACAGGAGTAAGCACAATGTCATGTATATGGCACACGTAAACTAGCACTGTCTGGCTGTAGTACACAGGAGTAAGCACAATGTCATGTATATGGCACACGTAAACTAGCACTGTCTGGCTGTAGTACATGGGAGTAAGCACAATGTCATGTATATGGCACACACAAACTAGCACTGTCTGGCTGTAGTACACAGGAGTAAGCACAATGTCATGTATATGGCACACGTAAACTAGCACTGTCTGGCTGTAGTACACAGGAGTAAGCACAATGTCATGTATATGGCACACGTAAACTAGCACTGTCACGTAAACTAGCACTGTCTGGCTGTAGTACACGGGAGTAAGCACAATGTCATGTATATGGCACACGTAAACTAGCACTGTCTGGCTGTAGTACACAGGAGTAAGCACAATGTCATGTATATGGCACACGTAAACTAGCACTGTCTGGCTGTAGTACATGGGAGTAAGCACAATGTCATGTATATGGCACACGTAAACTAGCACTGTCTGGCTGTAGTACACAGGAGTAAGCACAATGTCATGTATATGGCACACGTAAACTAGCACTGTCTGGCTGTAGTACACAGGAGTAAGCACAATGTCATGTATATGGCACACGTAAACTAGCACTGTCTGGCTGTAGTACACGGGAGTAAGCACAATGATATCTATATGGCACACACAAACTAGCACTGTCTGTCTGTAGTACACGGGAGTAAGCACAATGTCATGTATATGGCACACACAAACTAGCACTGTCTGGCTGTAGTACACAGGAGTAAGCACAATGTCATGTATATGGCACACGTAAACTAGCACTGTCTGGCTGTAGTACACAGGAGTAAGCACAATGTCATGTATATGGCACACGTAAACTAGCACTGTCTGGCTGTAGTACACGGGAGTAAGCACAATGTCATGTATATGGCACACGTAAACTAGCACTGTCTGGCTGTAGTACATGGGAGTAAGCACAATGTCATGTATATGGCACACACAAACTAGCACTGTCTGGCTGTAGTACATGGGAGTAAGCACAATGTCATGTATATGGCACACACAAACTAGCACTGTCTGGCTGTAGTACACGGGAGTAAGCACAATGTCATGTATATGGCACACGTAAACTAGCACTGTCTGGCTGTAGTACACAGGAGTAAGCACAATGTCATGTATATGGCACACGTAAACTAGCACTGTCTGGCTGTAGTACACAGGAGTAAGCACAATGTCATGTATATGGCACACGTAAACTAGCACTGTCTGGCTGTAGTACACAGGAGTAAGCACAATGTCATGTATATGGCACACACAAACTAGCACTGTCTGGCTGTAGTACACAGGAGTAAGCACAATGTCATGTATATGGCACACGTAAACTAGCACTGTCTGGCTGTAGTACATGGGAGTAAGCACAATGTCATGTATATGGCACACGTAAACTAGCACTGTCTGGCTGTAGTACATGGGAGTAAGCACAATGTCATGTATATGGCACACGTAAACTAGCACTGTCTGGCTGTAGTACACAGGAGTAAGCACAATGGTATCAATATGGCACACATGAACTAGCACTGTCTGGCTGTAGTACACAGGAGTAAGCACAATGTCATCTATATGGCACACACAAACTAGCACTGTCTGGCTGTAGTACACAGGAGTAAGCACAATGTCATGTATATGGCACACGTAAACTAGCACTGTCTGGCTGTAGTACACAGGAGTAAGCACAATGTCATGTATATGGCACACACAAACTAGCACTATCTGGCTGTAGTACACAGGAGTAAGCACAATGTCATCTATATGGCACACACAAACTAGCACTGTCTGGCTGTAGTACACAGGAGTAAGCACAATGTCATGTATATGGCACACACAAACTAGCACTGTCTGGCTGTAGTACACAGGAGTAAGCACAATGTCATGTATATGGCACACGTAAACTAGCACTATCTGGCTGTAGTACATGGGAGTAAGCACAATGTCATGTATATGGCACACACAAACTAGCACTGTCTGGCTGTAGTACACGGGAGTAAGCACAATGTCATGTATATGGCACACGTAAACTAGCACTGTCTGGCTGTAGTACACAGGAGTAAGCACAATGTCATGTATATGGCACACGTAAACTAGCACTGTCTGGCTGTAGTACACAGGAGTAAGCACAATGTCATGTATATGGCACACGTAAACTAGCACTGTCTGGCTGTAGTACACAGGAGTAAGCACAATGATATCTATATGGCACACACAAACTAGCACTCTCTGGCTTTAGTACACAGGAGTAAGCACAATGGTTTCAATATGGCACACATGAACTAGCACTGTCAGACAGTAGTGCACGGGAGTGAGCACAATGGTATCTATATGACACACATGAACTATCACTGTCTGGCTGTAGTGCATGGTAGTGAGCGTAATGTTATCTACATGGGAAACATGAACTAGCAGAGTCTGGCTGTAATGCACAGGAGTAAGCACAATGGTATCTATTTGGCACACATGAACTAGCACTGTCTGGCTGTAGTGCATGGGAGTGGGCACAATGTTATCTATATGGCAAACATGAACTTGCACTGTGTGGCTGTAACACAAGATTGTAAAAAGATTTTAAAAAAGCACTGAAATAAGGGGCCACCTACAGGGGTTTAGAAACAGGATATCTTAGAGGTTGTAAAGTATATCAATATAAGAGTGTTGGTTATGCAAAGCTGGGGGATGGGTAGTAAAGGCGCCATCTATGTTTTTAAACAATACAAAAAAAAAAATCAAGTAGACTGTCCCTTTAAGCAGCACTTGTTTAACAGGTTATGGTGTTTTTATATAGATGTGGGTGTACCCCAAACCTCTAGACAACAGAGGTGTCACACAAGACCAATCATCAGACGGGTCAGACGTGAAAAAAGTTGCAGACACTCATATTTTAACTCCAATATTTAATTTAGTTGTTTTATATGATTTTTAAATTACAATTTTTTAAGCCCCATTATAATGTTTACATCTTCACATACTTAAAAACATCCCTTTGTGAAACACACTCACCTAGATTACGAGTCTTGCGTTAGGGTTAAAAAGCAGCGTTAAGAGGTCCTAACGCTGCTTTTTTCCTAACGCTGGTATTACGAGTCTTGAAATGACAGGCTCACCGCTCACTTTTTTGGCCAGAGTCGTTAATACCGCAAATCCACTTACGTAAATTGCGTATCCTATATTTTCAATGGGACTTGCATAACGACGGTATTACGAGTCTGCAAAAAGGTGAGCGGTACAGCCTCTCCTGTCAAGACTTCTACTGCATTTAAAAGTCAGTAGTTAAGAGTTTTATGGGCTAACACCGGAACATAAAGCTCTTAACTAAAGTGCTAAAAAGTACACTAACACCCATAAACTACCTATTAACCCCTAAATCGAGGCCCCCCCCACATCGCAAACACAATTTTTTTTAACCCCTAATCTGCCAAACCGGACATCGCCGCCACTATAAAATATTTATTAACCCCTAAACCGCCGCCCTCCCGCATCACAAACACTAGTTACATTTAATTAACCCCTAATCTGCCGCCCCTAACATCGCCAACACCTACCTACATTTATTAACCCCTAATCTGCCACCCACAATGTCGCCGCAACTATATTAAATTTATTAACCCCTAGATCTAAGTCTAGCCCTAACACCCGCTAATTTAAATATAATTTAAATAAATCTAAATAAAATAACTACAATGTACTAAATTATTCCTATATAAAACTAAATACTTACCTATAAAATAAACCCTAAGATAGCTACAATATAACTAATAATTACATTGTAGCTATCTTAGGGTTTATTTTTATTTTACAGGCAAGTTTGTATTTATTTTAACTAGGTACAATAGTTATTAAATAGTTATTAACTATTTAATAGCTACCTAGTTAAAATAAATTCAAATTTACCTGTAAAATAAATTTTAACCTAAGTTACAATTACACCTAACACTACCTAATTACCTAAAAAATTATCTAAAGTACGATAAAAACAAACTCTAAATTACAGAAAATAATAAAATAACTACAAGTTTTTTAAACTAATTACACCTAATCTAATCCCCCTAATAAAATAAAAAAGCTCCCCAAAATAATAAAAAGCCCTACCCTATACTAAATTACAAATAGCCCTTAAAAGGGCCTTTTGAGGGGCATTGCCCCAAAGTAATAAGCTCTATTACCTGTAAAAAAAAATACAATACCCCCCAACATTAAAACCCACCACCCACACACCAAACCCTACTCTAAAACCCACCCAATACCCCCTTAATAAAACCTAACACTAACCCCTTGAAGATCACCCTACCTTGAGAAGTCTTCACCCAGCCGGGCCGAAGTCCTCAACGAAGCCGAGCAAAGTGATCCTCCAGATGGGCAGAAGTCTTCATTGAAGCCGGCCAGAAGAAGTGCTCCAGATGGGCAGAAGTCTTCATCCAGGTGGCATCTTGGATCAACCAATAGGATTTTTTCTACCTTAATTCCGATTGGCTGATAGAATTCTATCAGCCAATCAGAATTCAAGGGACACCATCTTGGATGACGTCATTTAAAGGAACATTCATTCTGTTTGAAGATGTCGCCAGAAGAGGATGCTCTGCGTCGGATGTCTTGAAGATGGAGCCGCTCCGCGCCGGATGGATGAAGATAGAAGATGCCGCCTGGATGAAGACTTCTGCCCATCTGGAGGACTTCTTCTGGCCGGCTTTGATGAAGACTTCTGCCCATCTGGAGGACCACTTCGCCCGGCTTCATTGAGGACTTCGGCCCGGCTGGGTGAAGACTTCTCAAGGTAGGGTGATCTTCAAGGGGTTACTGTTAGGTTTTATTAAGGGGGTATTGGGTGGGTTTTAGAGTAGGGTTGGGTGTGTGGGTGGTGGGTTTTAATGTTGGGGGGGTATTGTATTTTGTTTTACAGGTAATAGAACTGATTACTTTGGGGCAATGCCCCTCAAAAGGCCCTTTTAAGGGCTATTTGTAATTTAGTATAGGGTGGGGCTTTTTATTATTTTGGGGGGCCTTTTTTATTAGGGGGATTAGATTAGGTGTAATTAGTTTATTATTTTCTGTAATTTAGTGGGGGGGGGGTTTCGTACTTTAGATAATTTTTTCAATTGTATTTAATTGTAGTTAGTTTAGGTAATTAATTTAATTATAGTGTAGTGTTAGGTGTAATTGTAACTTAGGTTATGTTTTATTTTACAGGTAAATTTGTATTTATTTTAGCTAGGTAGCTACTATTGTACCTAGTTAAAATAAATACAAAGTTCCCTGTAAAATAAAAATAAACCCTAAGCTAGATACAATGTAACTATTAGTTATATTGTAGCTATTTTATGGTTTATTTTATAGGTAAGTATTATGTTTTTAATAGGAATAATTTAGTGAATGATAGTAATATTTATTTATATTTACTTAAATTATATTTAAGTTAGGGGGGTTAGGGTTAGACTTAGATTTAGGGGTTAATAACTTTAATATAGTGGCGGCGACGTTGGGGATGGCAAATTAGGGGTTAATAAATGTAGATAGGTGGCGGCGACATTGGGGCGGCAGATTAGGGATTAATAAATATAATGTAGGGTTCGGCGATGTTTGGGGCAGCAGATTAGGGGTTCATAACCATAATGTAGGTGGTGGTGGTGTCCAGAGCGGCAGATTAGGGGTTAATAATATAATTTAGGTGTCGGCGATGTCGGGGACGGCAGATTATGGGTTAATAAGTGTAAGATTAGGGGTGTTTAGACTCGGGGTTCATGTTAGGGTGTTAGGTGTAGACATAACTTTTATTTCCCCATAGGAATCAATGGGGCTGCGTTAGGAGCTTTACGCTGATTTTTTGCAGGTGTAAGGTTTTTTTTCAGCCAGCTCTCCCCCATTGATTCCTATGGGGAAATCGTGCATGAGCACGTTTTGCCAGCTTACCGCTACCGTAAGCAGCGCTGATTTTGAGGTGAGATGTGGAATTAAATTTTGCTCTACGCTCACTTTTTTGCGGCTAACGCCGGGTTTCTAAAAACCTATAATACCAGCGTTACTGACAAAACTCGTAATCTAGGTGACTAATCTCAAGGGAAAAACTGCCTTTATAGAATAACAGGGGCTTCATAGTGCTGGGGAGATTTCCTATGGAAGCTTTAGATCAGGGGTTTTCAAACCTTGCGTAAGTCCTCCCTAACAGGCCAGAATTCCAGGATATCTGAACTGGAGCACAAGTGAGATTAGTAAACGTGGTTATTCCCCTGCTCTCACCCAAGCTAATCCTGAAAATGTGGCCTGTTACAGAAGCCTGTGGAGAGGTTTGAAAACCCCTGCTTTAGAGTGATGGGCCCACTTTTGCACAGTGTACTGTAGAACACTATTCTGGGTGTCATCTCCAGCCTAAATAACCATTTTGTACAGTATAAAAACACAAGGCTAATTTGTTGTATTATTATCAGTTATATCTTACATTTGTTTTCATTAAAGGGACATGAAACCCCAACATTATCTTTCCTGATTCAGATAGAGAATAGAATTTTAAACAACTTCCCATTGTATTTCTATTATCTAATTTGCTTAATGCCTGGGGATCCTTTTTTGAAGAAGCAGCAATGCACTACTGAGAGGTAACTGAGCACTTTGGGTGACCCAATGACTAGAGACCTATATATGCAGCCACCAATCAGCAGCTCCTGAGTCTACCTAGGTGTCCTTTTCGACAAAGGATACCAAGAATGCAAAACATATTAATTAATAGAAGTAAATTGGACATTTTTTTAAAATCACTGAATCATGAAAGAAAATGTTTGGGTGTAATTACTCTTTAAATAATGATTCAATCTCGTTTATAAATGAATCTAAATATTCAAGCATCAAATGGTCTCTTGGGAAATGTATTTAAAGGGACAGTAAAGTAAAAATTACATTTAAATGTATTGGATAGATCATGAAGTTTTAAACAACTTTCCAAATTACTTCTATTATCAATTTGGCTTAGTTCTCATGGTATCCTTTTTAAAGAGTAATCCAAGGTGAGTTCAGGAGCGTGCATGTGTCTTTACTCATTTGACAGCAGAGTTTGCAACATTGTTTATAGAAAATGTATACAAAGTTACAAACACCGCTGCCATAGACTGCTAAAACACATGCACGCTCCTGAGCTCCAATCAGCCTACTTAGATTTACTTTTCAACAAAGGATACCAAGAACAAAAAGCAAATTTATAAAAATAAGTAAATTAGAAAGTTGTTTATGATTGCATGTTCTATCTAAATCATGAAAGCAAAGTTTAATTTTGACCATATTTGTTTCGCCACTGAAAATGTGGCGAGTGTGAGGCAGGTATTGTATCCTATGGGAGATACATTAATAATCATCGGCACTTCGCGATTCAGCCCCCTTTTTTGGAATATATCGACAGACAATGTTTTGAATATCAGGGCCTAAGATAAGACAAGGAAGCATGTGTGTTTATAGAAAGTGATAAAATAAGGACATCTGATTTCCCTGTAAGCTCAGCTCATTTTAATAGTTGTTGCATAAGAACAAAAACATCTATTTAATCTACAAAACTAAACATAAAGAAGCACTTTCTCATATTTTTTATTCTGCTGCTGGTATAACAAGTCATTGGAAACACATTGGCCCAGAGTGCAAGTGCAGTGCTAATGATAGCACAGGGTGAGATATCAATATCGCTGGACCACGATAAAATTAGTGCGCAAAGTACCAAGTATATGGTGAAACAGATTTACCAGAGAAGGTTTGGCACAGCCTCCCTGTAGCGCACTCTATACTTTCAATGGAGGTTGCAACCATCTCAGTGACTGCCAACCTGTTTATATATATATTTTACCACAGATTGCAGCTGTACTGATTGTGGCACAACTTCTTTACTGTCATTTCCAGTGCTGTTTCATCACATTCTGCTTGTTCCCTTATTCTGAAGTTCGTGTGCAGTGACTCACAAAAACAGAAGTGGCTTGTGCTTTTAAATGCCGTTGTGGGAATGGAGGTGCAAAACGTGTGTGTGTGTGTGTGTAAGTGAGCGAGTGGTGTGTGTGTGTGTTCCTGTTTGTGTATGTGTGTGTGAATGAGCAAGTGTGTGTTTGTTCCTGTTTGTGTGTGAGTGAGCGAGTGGTGTGTGTGTGTTCCTGTTTGTGTATATGTGTGTGAGTGAGCAAGTGTGTGTGTTCCTGTTTGTGTGTGTGTGTGTGAGTGTGAGTGAGCAAGTGTGTGTTTGTTCCTGTTTGTGTATGTGTGTGTGTGTGAATGAGCAAGTGTGTGTGTGTTCCTTTTTGTGTGTGTATGTGTGTGTGTGAGTGAGCGAGTGTGTGTTCCTGTTTGTGTATGTGTGTGTGTGTGAGTGAGCGAGTGTGTTTGTGTGTTCCTGTTTGTGTATGTGTGTGTGAGTGAGCAAGTGTGTGTGTTCCTGTTTGTGTATGTGTTCCTGTTTGTGTATGTGTGTGTGTGAGTGAGCGAGTGTGTGTGAGTGAGCGAGTGTGTATGAGTGAGCGAGTGTGTGTGTGAGTGAGCAAGTGTGTGTTTGTTCCTGTTTGTGTATGTGTGTGTGAATGAGCAAGTGTGTGTGTTAGTTCCTGTTTGTGTGAATGTGAGCAAAAGTGTGTGTTTTTTCATTTGTGTGAGCAAGAGAGTGTGTTTGTTCCTGAGTGTGTATATGTGTGAGAGCAAGAGTGTGAGTTTACGTGTTTGTCAGAAAGAGTGCGAGTTTGTTAACGTGTGTGTCAGAAAGAGTGCGAGTTTGTTAACGTGTGTGTCAGAAATAGAGTGAGTTTGCGTGTGTTTTAGAGTGTCAGTTTGTTCATTTGTGTGTCAGAAAAGAGTGTGTATGTTTGTGTGTGTCAGAAAAAGTGTGAGTTTGTGTGTGAGAGAGAGAGTGTGTGTATGTGGGAGTAAACGTGTGCATTACGGATGTTGTAAGAAGCATATATTGCAGAACTGAGTTGCAGTGTTTAGGTTGGGAATTTTTTAAAGGAGCCAGTACATTTACCTGTGTGCCTAAGATTCCTGGGCCTGACTGACTGAACAGAATAAAAGGATGCTGGGGGCTACAGGGGCTGTGTAAATGATCTAAAATGTGATTTGGGCATATATCGGGTATGAAGAATATTCAGGTTGCATGATAGGTCCACAGATACTATGTATCTGATCTCAGATCTCATTGGTAACAGAACTGGCATAAAGTGGAGGCCTGCAAGAGTCAAACAATTAATATTAGGTCTTATCTGGGCATATAGCAGCAATAAAGGGGGCTTCTAAGATCACACATCTGTTCAGATATCTGTCCTAAAGCCCGTTCTCACGGCCATTTTTTGCAGTACAGTGGTCCCACCCCTTGTGCTCTCTCCCTCCCCCTCTCTTTTGCTCTCTCTCTCCCCCTCTCTTTTGCTCTCTCTTCCCCCTCTTTTGTGCTCTCTCCCCCCTCTCTTTTACGCTTTCTCTCGCTCCACCGCTCTTTGACTCTCTATACCCCCTCTATTTGGCTCTCTCTATCCCCCCTCTCTTTTGCTCTCTCTCCCCTCTCTTTTTGCTCTCTCTCCCCTCTCTTTTTGCTCCCTATCTCCCCCCTCTCTTTTGCTTTCTCTCCCCCTCTCTTTTGCTTTCTCTCCCCCTCTCTTTTGCTTTCTCTCCCCCCTCTTTTTTGCTCTCTCTCCCCTCTTTTGCGCTCTCTCTCCCCCCTCTCTTTTGCGCTCTCTCCCCTCTCTCTTTTGCGCTCTCTCCCCCCTCTTTTGTGCTCTCTCTCTCCCCTTCTCTTTTGCGCTCTCTCCCCCTCTCATTTGCACTCTCTTTCCCCCTCTCTTTTGCGCTCTCTCTCCCCCTCCCTTTTGTGCTCTCCCACCCCCCTCTCTTTTGCGCTCTCTCTCTCTCCCACCTCTCCTTTGCTCTCTCTCTCCATCCCTTTCTTTTTCTCTCTCTCTCCCCTCTCTTTTGCTCTCTCTCCCCCTTTTATTTTCTCTCTCCCCCTCTCTCTTTTGATCTCTCTCTCTTCCAACTATTTTGCTCATTCCTATCTCTTTTGCTCTTTCCCTTCTATTTTGCTCTCTCTCCCCCCTCTCTTGCTCTTTCCCCTCTCTTTTGCTCTCTCTTACCCTATCTTTAGCTCTTTCCCATCTATTTTGTTCTCTCCCCCTCTCTTTCTATTTCTCTCCCCTTCTCTATCTATCTCTCTCCCCTCTATCTCTATCCGTGTGCGACCGCGCCCGGTCATGCACACTGTCTTCATCCTCTTTGTTCCAGTTTGTTCAAGCGTTTTTTCTGCAGTCAGGATGGAGCGTTCCAGAAGATCTACAACAATGCCCAGCCGTTTCAGGGGTCCTTCAGGGTCTCCTGCTCATCGTGTGTCACCTGCAGAAAAACGGATGAGTATTTTGAAGGAGTCTACACCCGGTCCCCCTCCCCGGCCCCTCTTTTGGAGTCAGGCCTTTCTCCCATCGTGCCCACTTCTGGCACCCTGGGGGAGGCTAATCTGGGCCCTGCATGTCATGGGCTAGGTCCGGAATCCTCCCCCAATTAGTACAGTACCCCCTCCTTATTCTCCCAGCCTCCCTCCGGGAGTAGTGATGTTCCCGCCACTCCCTTAATTCCATTTGGGCAGGGCTCAGGGGGCCCGGGGTGGAGGCCGCAATCCAAGCCTCTATTGCATCGACAGGCCTGTCGGCCGAGGTCTTGTCGGTGGTCGTGTCCCTTGTGCAGCTCATCGTAGCTGCGGTGGCCCCCGGGGGCGCGACCAGGTCTTTTTCAGGCCCCCATGGCGTTACTAGGCTCAACCGGAAGTGCGGGCCTTGGCTGCATTGCGGCCCGGGCCCTTCACTTCCGGTTCGGCGGTCCTCCAGGCGAGCGGCGATGACGTAGCTTCCGGCGCCATTGCAAGGAGTGCAGCTGCGCAACGGCCTAAGAGAAGGGCCTCTCCCTTGCCTGCAGGTAGGATGGGGGTACCTAGAGCCAGGGGGCGCCTATGGGTCCGGCGCAGCGGGCATCGAAGGTGATTAAAGGGGCAGCAGTAAAGGGGGAGAGTAATAAAGCAGATGCAGGCTTTGAGAATGCAACAGCTAGAGGGGGCAGAAGGGAGCATGGGTCTGCTGAGCGATGGGAATCAGGCAGTGCAGCTAGGGGCATGTTTGGTAGCTACATCTACTCTGGTGCAGCAGGGAGGGCCTGTTGGCATGAGAGAGTGCATGAGGGGTGCTGATGCTCCAGCAGCTGGGGGTGGTGTAGGTGGTGTAGGCCTACACGCTGCATGCTTGGGTGCTCCCATCTCCTTTTTGTCTCCCCCTCAGTGTGCGGGCTGTCAGCTCCGGGATCATGGCAACCCCTGCAGGTCCTTCTACTTCTGGTGCAGCGTCTGTGGCAGTTTCTTCTCAAGGTGGCAGTTTCCAGGATCCGGTGTCAGCGGCCAGCAGGCCCAACTCTGGGATGCAAGGTGAGATGGTACCTCTGAGTCAGTGGAAGAGACAGGTTTAAGCAGTGACTCTGACTCAGATAGCGGGCGCACACTGGGGTTAAATTCTAAAGGGCAGAGAAGGATGTACCACATGCTTAGGGCACTATCAGCGAATCAGGGTACGGCAGCGAGGGGGTTGGCCCTGCGGGCCGCACCTCCAAGGGATTCATCGCTTGTTCACCCCAATGGGGTATAGTCAAGGAAGCGGCAGTGGCAGCACAGCAAGGCACCTGGTGCCATACGGGGCATCTCAGAGTGGGGGTACAGGCGTTCCCCTGAGGAGGGTTGCCATGGGAGGGGACTCCTATCCATGTTTTGTGCCATCACTCCACGTGCACTTGAAGCCCAAGGTGGTTGCAAAGTTCAGGGATACCAGATACGTTAATGTATTTGAATTATCCTTGGAGGCGCATAGGGATAAAGAGCGCAGCGAGGATGGGATGGGGCCCAAGAATGTCAAGCGCCCAGACAGCTACCTTGAATGGCTGCGCTGTTTTAGGGTCCTAGCATCTTGCTACATTGAGCAACATCCGAATAGGGCCATAGACATTTTTAAGTACATGCACACGATAGATTATGTCCATTCCAGGTATGGGGAAGGTTTATGGCGTAGCTATGATATGGAGTTCCGGTGCAAGCTATCTGGTAACCCCGTGTTAACATACGGGGCTATGGATATGCACCTTTGGTCGAGGTTGGGTCCAGAGAGGCCCAGCGCCTTACCGCGAGTCAGAGCTTTTAGGGTGTTTGGCACAAAGGGAGGGAATGTTCGAAGTTTAATGACAAACAGTGCGACAAAGGGAACGGCTGTTCCTTTCGGCACGTCTGTCTGTATTGTAGTGGACCTCACCCCGGGGCTGACTGTTCCAGGAAAAGGGACACTGGAGGGTCCAGGGGACCCGACAGAGGGCTTGCTGCAAACAAAAGGCCTAACACCCCTGAACCTGGCCGCAATTAAGCCGGGGCTAGACGCCTACCCGGATGGGGGGTGGCTGCAACGTTATTCAGGGGAATTAGGGACGGGTTCATTATTCCAGTGTCAACGGTGGTCCGGGGGTCATCTCGGCATCGTAATCTGAGGTCTGCCAGTGAATATCCTTCAGTGGTCCGTGAAAAATTGGGGGAAAAGTTGGCGTTGAGGTGCATTGCGGATCCTTACTCCAAGTTGCCTCTTCCTGATTTGGTGGTCTCTCCTTTAGGAGTGGTACCAAAGAAGGAACCAGGTAAATTTTGCCTCATCCAGCACCTATCATACCCCAAGGGGCAGTCAGTGAACGACACGATTGATCCGGCGGTCAAATCAAATCACTACCAGTCCTTTGATCAGGCACTCGGCTTAGTGAGGGAAGCGGGATATAGGTGTCTGATGGCAAAACTGGATATTGAATCTGCTTTTCGCTTACTACCTATTCATTCCTCTTTGTTTAGGCTGATGGGCATCAAATTTGAGGGCCAGTATTACGTGGATAGGTGTTTGCCAATGGGCTGATCTGTTTCTTGTGCCTACTTCGAGATGTTTAGTATCTTCTTGCATTGGGCAGTTGAGACGGCGACCGGCTGGGGCTCCGTTGCGCACTACCTCAACTACTTTCTGCTAGTCGGGGCTCCTAGGTCAGGGGAATGTGATTGGGCAATGGAGATATTGAGGGAGCTGATGCATAAATTTGGGGTCCCTTTGGCAGAGTATAAAACCCTGCACAAGGCTTACCTTTTTGGGCATTGAGATTGATTCTAGTGCTATGCTCTGCCGCCTGCTGGAGGACAAGGTGTGGCGCATGCTGGAAGTGGTTTTGATGGCTTCTGCAGCTCACTCGATACCATTACAGGACTTACAGTCCCTGCTTGGGCTCCTGAACTTTGCCGGCAGGGTAATTCCCATGGGACGGATATTTAATTGCAGACTAGAGGAGCCACTGAAGGGTGGCGGTAGGAAGGGTAGGTAGATCATGATCACCTCAGACATGAGAGAGGATTTGGGCATTTGGCACCGCTTCCTGAGGGAAATTAATGGGGTGCTATTATTGAGGGAAGGCCCAGTGCCTTTTGGGTACGGGACGTTTTTGAATGGAGAGTGGAGTGCAGAGCCATGGCCTTGTAGCTGGCCAGCTTTGGGGCTTACAAAAAACTTGACTTTATTTGAATTGTTTCCAATCGTGGTGGCTGTGGAATTGTGGGGCAAGAGGTTAAGGGACCGCTCTATAGTTTTCTGGTTATAGGTTATCGGCTTTGTCTCGCCCGGTAGTGAAATACCTGCGATATTTGGTACTTAAATGTTTGGTGCTAAATATTAATTTTCAGGCGCGCCTTGTGCCCGGAGTTGAGAACGTGGCAGCTGATGCGTTATCCAGATTTCAGTGGGGGCAGTTTAGGAGATTGGTGCCGGGGGCAGCAGCTAAGGGTCTCCCGTGTCCCCCTCTTCTTTGGCAGATCGCGGAAAACGGGATGCAGTTTTGCGCCTAGTGCGGGCATCTCTGGCCCGTCAACTTGGATGTCTTACTCGCATTATTGGGAGGAGTGGCTTGTTTTCTGTCGCAAAAGGTCAGTGGCACTAGTTGATAGTTCCCAGCAGTTGTTGTTGGATTGGTTGCTGAGTTTGTGGAACAGGGGTGTTAAAAAAGGAGGAGTGCATGGGAGACTGTCAGCATTGACGTTTTTTAATAAGATGAAAAAATGTGACCGAAGCCACTAGAGGGCGCTAATGCAACTAATATGATATAACAAGAGGTGAATACCTCCCTTCAAACGTAATGCACTTCCAATATTAATGACAAAGGAATATAGTATAACCAATTGGTCTATTACACAGGATATTCCTTACTGGCACCTGATGTGTTCAATATCATATTACAATGGTGTAGAATATGTTAAGCACATTTATACTAATCAAATGAAAAAAATATATCAATCTGTGCACACTATAACATGTTCTGTATACAATTTAAAAAGCTGCACCTCTTAAACACTAAACTCAAAGAGACATAGGATAAAAGAAATATAAAATGTGTATGACACACAAGAGGGAGCTAAAAACTACTAATAAGTAATTATTAAAGATATATGTAATACCCCTAAGATGGATAAAAAGATACAAAGCATGAAGGATGCCTGAAGAAACGGCCAAGTTGTAGCCGAGAAACACGTAGCAAAGAGTACATGTTTTGTTTTTACTTGTGGAATCTGTAATGCTGTTTTTAACGATGATTAAATAGCCTATTTTATATCATTGTTTGTGATTCCATATACAAGTATATTTTCTCATTACCAATCCTTGGGGATATCTGTTGGTTCCTGTTTGCTGTTGAGAGCAATATCGTCAGAGGAGGCAAGCTGTCAGGAGTCTGATCGTTACCACTGTGAGAGAGTGTACCGGAGAGAGCAAGCTGGTTTGCTCTGATAGCCAGTCCGTGCCTACCAGCACATTGGTGTGCTCAGCAAAAGTGTGAGTACCCTGGGTATAGAATACGTGTGCAGGGTGGGACACCATTATATTGGATACACACATTGGTCACCTTTGTTTGTCCCTCACCTCCATAGATCCATCTTCGGCCACTAAAGGAGAGAAGAAGGCACCTGAGGGTGGAGAATTTACTACTATCGGCAGGGATCTGTTTGGAAACATACTATTGACATTTGATGTACTGATCACTGTGTACATATACTGGACTTATTACCATTCGTTATATCCATTTTATGGTGAGAGTCCACGCTCCATTCCCACTTTGTATCTTTTTTATCCATCTTAGGGGTATTACATATATCTTTAATAATTACTTATTAGTAGTTTTTAGCGCCCTCTTGTGTGTCATAGACATTTTATATTTTTTAATAAGATGTATGGGTTGCCAGAATTTTCTGGGTCATTCCTGGTGCGCCAGGTGGTGAAAGGTTGGGGCAGGCTGGAACCATGTCAGCAGGATGTGAGGGAACCCATTACAGCCCAGCGCCTGCAGGACCTTATTAGGTGCCTTTTTCAGGTATGCCCTTGTGATTTTGAGATCCGGCTTTTCAGCCTAGCATTTGCGTTAGCCTTTTTTGGGGCATTGAGGGTCAGTGAGCTGGTGTCCCCTTCCAAGCAGGCTCGGGGGAGGGGGATACAGTTGAAGCAGGTAAGAGTCTTGGAGGAGTCTGTTGCTTTTTGTGCCTCGGTCAAAGACGGACCAAGAGGCGTGGGCGGCATGGCTATCCCTTCCAGCCCAAGCGGCAGGCAGGGTTTGTCCAGTGGCACTGGCGAAATCTTACATGGAGGTTAGGCCAGTAGGTTGGGTGCAATTCTTGGTGCACGAGGACGGGTCTAATTTATCAAAATATCAATTCCAGCGAGTATTGTACAAAGCAGCTGCTTTGGCGGGGTTAGATACAGCAAGGATTGCTCCGAATTCATTTAGGATACAAGCCGCTACTAATAAAAAAATAAACATGCAACTTGCACTCTTAATGGGGTTGAGTTAGGTATACAAATATGACAGAAGGTTTTTTTGTACAGCAAGGTTGTGGCAGCCATCTTGGAAACCCTGCGTACTTACCTGTTCCTATGAAAACTGTGAGGCCTGTTTTGAAAGCAGCAACACACAGGGTCTACCAGGCACCCCTGTAGCATTGTGTCCAGATAGGACTCCTACAGGTATGGGCCTAGCTTCAGTTGAGGCCTCTGAGACCCCTGTAGCTACACCCCAGCATCGGAGCTGATCAGCCATGGTATCAGGGCCGGCTTTTAAAATCTGTCCCTATGGAACCTAATTCTGATTGCTACATTTAGCCACCCATGTGCTGAACCAAAAATGGGCTGGCTCCTAAGCTTACATACCTGCTTTTTCAAATAAAGATATCAAAAGAATGAAGAAAATTTGATAATAGGAGTAAATTTAGAAAGCTGCTTAAAATTTCTGCTCTATCTAAATCATAAAAGAAAAAAATTGGGTTTCATATCCTTTTGACTGTGTATTTACTGTAAACATTTCACATTCCAATGTTCTTCACATAGAGTAATATGTTCTATGTATTTTTAAGTAGATTTTCCTATTTATAGCTGTATATATCTATGCTTTTATATAAATAGAGAGAGAATACGTTAACGCAGTTGCGATATTCCAAGTTCAGCTTTTTGCGCACATCGGGTTAGCACACTTGCAAAAAACTTTTTACTTTCAATTTGTAACATACGTGTACCCGACGCATGGAAAAAGCTTACTTCTAGCAGAGTTAATGTGCTAGCGGGAGCAATAAATAGCGCTCTACTATTAATCTAGCTCTTCGCTAGAGGGCTAATCCTGAGCAGGGATAGGCAAGGTGTCCGTGACTGGCCCTTGCAGTGTCCGCCGCCCATTTTGCTGTGGGGAGGGAGGAGTAAGACAGATGAATACTGGTCCTGACTCCTCCTTAACACACGTGGCGCCACGTTTTGCAGGGTTGTGGCCACTCCCACATGATGCCGCTTAGTACCAGAAAATGACTCTGAGTGAGACAGAGAGAGAGGGAAGATTCAAGAAGCAAACTGCCACTGTGTCCCTGGAGCTTTATATGCAAAGGTAAAGCACTTTAACCAGCACCTGAGGATTATTATTAGTAGTATTTAAATAGAAAGAAAAGATATAATAAGGTTGTGATTCATAACCTTAGTATATCTTTTCTTTCTGATTAAATAATAGGAAAGGGAAAATATTTAGTGTGAATAAAATTAGTGGCTTGTCAAGAGACTGCTAGCAATATTGGGTGATAAGTTATGGAATAAATAATGCCTGAGTGAAATAATGGATGTGTATCTTCTGCATCTGTATAATAACACCCAGCTCTATACAAAGACACAGAAGTGACACTGGCACATGTGTATAGCCAGACAAGGGCTGGTTATAGGATCAGTGGTATCTGCATCAGTATAATAACACCCAGCTCTATACAAAGACAAAGTAGTGACACTGGCACATGTGTATAGCCAGAGGAGGGCTGGTTATAGGATCAGTGGTATCTGCATCAGTATAATAACACCCAGCTCTATACAAAGACAAAGTAGTGACACTGGCACATGTGTATAGCCAGACAAGGGCTGGTTATAGGATCAGTGGTATCTGCATCAGTATAATAACACCCAGCTCTATACAAAGACACAGAAGTGACACTGGCACATGTGTATAGCCAAACAAGGACTGGTTATAGGGTCAGTGGTATCTGCATCAGTATAATAACACCCAGCACTATATAATGACACAGTAGTGACACTGGCACATGCGTATAGCCAAACAAGGACTTGTTATAGGATCAGTAGTATCTGCATCAGTATAATAACACCCAGCACTATATAATGACACAGTAGTGACACTGGCACATGCGTATAGCCAAACAAGGACTGGTTATAGGGTCAGTGGTATCTGCATCAGTATAATAACACCCAGCACTATATAATGACACAGTAGTGACACTGGCACATGTGTATAGCCAGACAAGGGCTGGTTATAGGATCAGTGGTATCTGCATCAGTATAATAACACCCAGCACTATATAATGACACAGTAGTGACATTGGCACATGCGTATAGCCAAACAAGGACTGGTTATAGGGTCAGTGGTATCTGCATCAGTATAATAACACCCAGCACTATATAATTACACAGTAGTGGCACTGGCACATGGGTATAGCCAGAGGAGGGCTGGTTATAGGATCAGTGGTATCTGCATCAGTATAATAACACCCAGCACTATATAATGACACAGTAGTGACACTTGCACATGTGTATAGCCAGACAAGGGCTGGTTATAGGATCAGTAGTATCTGCATCAGTATAATAAAATTCAGCACTATAAAATAATAGTTTTAATTGTAAATGTACCTTGGTGTCCTTCACTAAAGGTCTTTACTTTAGAAAATGTCCGCCACAGCCTTGGCTCTTGCCTATCCCTGATCCTGAGGGCCATCTGGAGTTATTGCGACACATGGGAAGACTCACACTCTGTGTGTGCAGGGTGAGATTTTAACACTTCAAGCAGCTGTAAAGTAATACGCACTGACTTCTTGCTTGATACACTGATCTCCAGCTGAGCAGTAGTGTCAAATACAGCACTCAGAAGTGAGAATCTGCAATTACCGACACTTATATAGCACCCATCATTATGTCTAATATTTAGTAGGTTGGGTAGCTCTTTCACAGGTTTATCATCAGCTACAGATATGAATTTTTCTTTTTATTGAGCCTTAAATTTCTCATTAAAGAAACATGATTTAGATAGAGCATGCAAATTTACTTCTATTGTCAAATTTGCTTCATTCTTTTGTTATCCTTTGTTAAAAATTATACCTAGGTAATCTCAGGAGCATCAATGCGCTACTGAGATCTGGCTGTTGATTGGTGGCTGCACATATATGCCTCTTGAAATTGGCTCACTAGATGTGCTCAGCTAGCTCTTAGTAGTGCTGTGTTGCTCCTTCAACAAAAGTTACCAGAAGAATAAAACAAATTAGATAACAAAATGTAAAGTTGTGTAAATTTGTATGGCTATATAAATCATAAAAGAAAACTTGTGTCCCTTTTAAAAGTAGGCAGCAAATTCCTATAGTCACCAGCAAAATAAAAAAGTGACATTGCAGGAAATAACTGACCTCAATGAGAACTGTAACGTTATAAACAATCAGGAAGGAAAGAACTAGCTGCAGTGAGGAAAACCTGCAGGTCACAGAAGCAGCCAATACAGTCTGCTGCATGTAATGAATGCACCTCGCAGGTCAGGTATAATGCTCCTTTTACATAACGAATGTTTGTTGTACACAATACATGTGCTCCACAAATACACTGCTTCATGTAAGTAGCTTGGGCGAGATTACATATACAACGCAGGCTTCAGCCCAAGCGCTGCAACCCGTGCCGCCCGTAATTTCACCTCGCACATCAGGGTATTACATAAACCCCGCCGGCAGTTCATAAAGTGACGTAAGTCTGATAAACTAGCGATGTCCAGAAATGAGCGCAAATACAAATTTCTGGAGTCGCCAGTGACTTATGGCACTTTAGATACTGCCCGCGCCTAAGAAAAGTAAAGAAAATATAAAATCTCCCGTAACAGTCTAACACGCCTCCCAGAAATAAGCCTGACACATAAAAACTCCTAAATCCGCAATCCCCCCTCTCACTACTAATAATAAATGTATTAACCCCTAGACAACCCCCACAACGCAATAAGCCTAATTAAACTATTAAGCCCTATATCCGAAATCAAACTCACACCGCAAGTAATAACTAAATTATTAACCCCTAAATCCGCCAACCCCAACATTGCAAACTACCTATTAAACCTATTAACCCCTAATCTGCCATTAACCCACAACACAATAAACCTATTAAAACTATTAACACCTAAACCGCCAAAGCCCACAATGCAATAAACCTAACCCCTAACCTAACACCCCCTAACCTAACACCCCCTAAATGAACCCAAATTACCTTATTTACTTTACTAAAGTAACTATTAAATTAAAAAACCTAACACTACTTTAATGATACAAATAAACTAAGTATAAATTAAAGGGACAGTCTAATCAAAATTCTGGAGTATACTGTCCCTTTAAGCTACAATTACATAAAATAAGAAAATCTAAGATTACATAAAATAAAAAAGAAAATTACCAAATTTAAAAAAATTATACCTAATCCCTATGAAAATAAAATAAAAATAAAAAAACACCCCCTACTCTAATAAACTACCAGTAGCCCTTAAAAGGGCTTTTTGCAGGGCATTGCCCCAAGATAATCAGCTCTTTTACAACAAAATACACAAAGCCCCCCCAACAGTAAACCCCCCCACCCACCAAAACTCTAAAATAAAAAAACCTTACACTAAAGACCCTAAACTACCCATTGCCCTGAAAAAGGCATTGCCCTTAAAAGGGCATTTGGCTCTTTTACTGCCCACCCTATCTAAATAAAATTAAAAAGAAAACAAAAAACCCTTAAAAAACCCTAAGTCTAAGCCCCAGGTTGCTACTCACATTTCCTGAAGTCCGGCGGAGAAGGTCCTGTTCCAGGCGGTGAAGTCTTCTTCCAAGCGGGTTTTAGTGTTAGATTATTTATTTTGGGGGGTTTGGTGGGAGGGGCGTTTACTGTTAGGGGGGCTTTGTGTATTTTGTTGTTAAAGAGCTGATTATCTTGGGGCAATGCCCCGCAAAAAGCCCTTTTAATGGCTACTGGTAGTATTTTTTTAGAGTAGAGGGTGTTTTTATTTTGGGGGGGCTTTTTTATTTTTATAGGGATTAGGTATAATTTTTTAAAATTTGGTAATTTTCTTTTTTATTTTCTGTGATTTGTAGCTTAAAGGGACAGTCTACTCCAGAATTTTGATTCAACTGTCCCTTTAATTTATACTTAGTTTATTTGTGTTTTTAAAGTAGTGTTAGGTTTTTTTAATTTAATAGTAACTTTAGTATTTTGTAAATAAGGTAATTTGGGTTCATTTAGGGGGTGTTAGGTTAGTGAGGTTAGGTTAGGGGTTAGGTTTATTGTGTTGTGGGCTTTGGCGGTTTAAGGGTTAATAGTTTTAATAGGTTTATTGCGTAGAGCTTTGGCGGATTAGGGGTTAATACTTTAATAGGTTTATTGCATTGTGGGCTTTGGCGGTTTTGGGGTTAATAGTTTTAATAGGTAGTTTGCAATGTTGGGGGAGGCGGATTTAGGGGTTAATAATTTAGTTATTACTTGCGGTGTGGGTTTGATGGCGGATATAGGGGTTAATACACTTTATTAGTTATTGCAGTGGGGGATTGCGGTTGACAGGTAGATAGAAATTGCGCATGCGTTAGGTGTTAGTTTATTTTTGCAGGCATTTTTGGCAGTTAAGGTGCACACATAAAAATGGAATAAGATTTGTCCATTTTCGCCAGGTAAGTCCTTGCGCTGAATATTGGATACCGATTTGCGCGCGGACCCATTTTAGCCTATGGGAGTACAAATTGCGGGCGACGGGTGAAATATACGTGCCGCATTTATATGCGCTGTATATAGGATACCAAACCCGGCGTCACTGGCTTTTGTGGGCAACGCTGCCGCATATGTAATGGGACCCCTTGTCTCTTTCCCATTCTGTATGTAATATTCCCAGTAAATGGGGCTTAGTACATGAGTCAGCAGTATAAGGGGATGAGACAGTAGAGGTGGGAATAAGGGTGCTGGGTACTGAGAAATAAGGCTGGCCCAAGACTGCAGTACAATGCAATAAAAAGAAATAAAAAGAGAAATTAAAGAACTAGGAGACATATTTCATACAGGTTACTAGTTTGTACACTAGGTGGTGCTCTTTTGACCTTACAAATGATCTGCTTTGCTGCCATTATAATAAAACAAATAAATTATTCAGCATTTCCATTATAAACTCACACACAGAACAGATTTCTAGAAGTTGTGAGGGCAGTGTAATTGCATTATTAAAATATAACCGTTACTGTGCTGGATGGTGGTATCAAAGTGTTCAGTTATAATATAGATATTATATCTGGGCAGAACTCTTTCAGCTTACCCCAGATATATAAATGTGGGTCCATTACATATGCGGCGTTACCCGCAAAAGCGGGCAACGCCAGTTTTTGCGCGGGTTTTGGTATCCTATATACAGCGCCGCAATTTTTACTCCCATAAGCAAACATGGGACTGCGTCGCAAATCAGTATCTAATATTCAGCGCAAGGACTTACGTGGCGAAAATGGAGAAATCGTACTCCATTTTCACCTCGCCATACAAGGCAGCCGCAACTCCCGTAACTCCCGAAACTGCCTGCAAAAATAAACTAACACCTAACGCATGTGCAAAATTGATCTACCTGTCAACCGCAATCCCCCACCGCAATCGCTAATAAAGTGTATTAACCCCTATATCCATCATAAAACCGACACCACAAGTAATAACTAAATTATTAACCCCTAAATCTGCCAACCCCAACATCGCAAACTACCTATTAAAGTATTAACCCCTAAACTGCCAAAGCCCACAACGCAATAAACCTATCAAAGTATTAACCCCTAAACTGCCAAAACCCACAACGCAATGAACCTAACACCCCCTAAATGAACCCAAATTACAAAATACTAAAGTTACTATTAAAATAAAAAAAACTAACACTACTTTAAAAATAAGAATAAACTAACTATAAATTAAAGGGACAGTCTAGTCAAAATTAAAATTCTGGTGTAGTCTGTCCCTTTAAGCTACAATTACAGAAAATAAAAAAATCTATGATTATATAAAATAAACAAAATTACCAAATTTTAAAAAAATATACCTAATCCCTATGAAAATAAAAAATCCCCCCAAAATAAAAACACCCTCTACTCTAAGAATAAACTACCAGTAGCCCTTAATAGGGCTTTTTGCAGGGCATTGCCTCAAGATAATCAGCTCTTTTATAACAAAATACACAAAGTCCCCCCTAACAGTAACCCCCCCCCCACCCACCAAACCCACAAAATAAAAGAACCTAACACTAAAAAAAACTAAACTACCCATTGCCCTGAAAAGGGCATTTGTTGGGCATTTAGCTCTTTTACTGCCCACACTAATCTAAATAAAAATAAAAAAATAATTAAAAAAAACCTAAGTCTAACCCCAGGTTGATACTCACCATTCCTGAAGTCCGGCGGAAAAGGTCCTGTCCCATGCGGTGAAGTTTTCTTCCAAGAGGTGACCTCTTCTTCCAGGAACAATCCGGTGCGGAGCGGAGGGTGTAGATGAAGACTGGCAACCCTGGAACTGAAGACCAGCGACCCTGGAACTGAAGACCGGTGACTGCGGAGCCATAGAGCGTGGAGGATCTTCTTCGTACGATCACCGCCATACACTGGATAGCGAATTCAAGGTACGCGATTAAAAATTGCGTCCCTTGAATTCCTATTGGCTGATTTGATTCTTCAAATTCAAATCAGCCAATAGGATGAAAGCTACTCAAATCATATTGGCTGTTCAAATCAGCCAATAGGATGAGAGCTACTGAAATTCTATTGGCTATTCAAATCAGCCAATTAACATAAATACATTTGCCTGCCATACTCACAAAATCAATATGTTTTCTGATTTAAATTAAAATAATTTCTTGACTGTACAATATATATTTATTTATAAGACATCACTTTAATTTAAATTAGCGGTTATATTGATTTTGTGAGTATGGCAGGCAGATCGATTTACTGTTACAGGCTGAGGTGACCTCACTTGTGGAACTACTTATATAGAGCCCTGCTGCTAAACTAGGGTTGCCAGGGAATGACCCAGGCAGTGTGGGTTTCCATAGGTGTGTCTGGGTTTGAAGCTAAGTCAGGCTTTAGTTTGGTGGAGGGAAATGCAGTGCAAATATGTGCTGCCTAGTAGTACTGTACTAGTACTGTTCTTACTGGGTGACGGCTCGTACACAATGCTTAGCTGTGGCCGGCTGGTGACATCACCTTAATGCAACTTAGCACGGTCTAAGGCTGTGGTCAGGCAAGAAGAGGAACTAAAAAAAGAAGTCACCAGTTACACTCAGTGAGAAACAGGTTGTCATCGTGGAGAGAAGCTAAGTGAGAGCGTTAGTGGTGATACTTACCTCTTCCTCAGCATTGTTCTTGCTCTTTGCAATTTCCTGTGGACACACGCTGCTAACATTTCTACCTTTGCAGAGATATCTGCATTTCCGAAATAGCCACAGCCAAAAAGGTGACATTGTGCATTTTCAACATAATGCACGTGCATACAGTTATCTCTCTGCATGTGTGTCTTTGTGTGGGTGTGTGTTGTGTGTATGTCTATATGTGTAAGTGTCTATGTGTGTTAGAGTGTATGGAGAGAGTGTGTGTCTTTGTATTTGTCAGTGTCTGTTTGTGTGTGAGAGTGTGTGAGAGTATTTTTGTGTGTGTGAGAGCATGGCTGTCTTTGTGTTGTCAGTAACTGTGTGTGAGAGCATTTGAGTGTGTGTGTAAGAGTGTGACTGTCTTTGTGTGTATCAGTGTCTTTGTGTTTGTCAGTATGTGTGTGTGTGAAAGAGCATTTGTGTGTGTGTGAGAGCGTGACTGTCTGTGTTTGCCAATATGCGTGTGTGTGTGAGAACATTTTTGTGTGTGTGAGAGCGTGACTGTCTTTGTGTGTATCAGTGTCTTTGTGTTTGTCAGTATGTGTGTGTGTGTGAAAGAGCATTTGTGTGTGTGTGAGAGCGTGACTGTCTGTGCTTGTCAATATGCATGTGTGTGTGAGAGCATTTGTGTGTGTGTGAGAGCGTGACTGTCTGTGTTTGTCAATATGCGTGTGTGTGTGAGTCTGTGAGAGCATTTGTGTGTGTGTGAGAGCGTGACTGTCTGCGTTTGTCAATATGCGTGTGTGTGTGAGAGCATTTGTGTGTGTGTGAGAGCGTGACTGTCTGTGTTTGTCAATATGCGTGTGTGTGAGAACATTTTAGTGTGTGTGAGAGCGTGACTGTCTGTGTTTGTCAATATGCTTGTGTGTGTGAGAGCATTTGTGTGTGTGTGAGAGCGTGACTGTCTGTGCTTGTCAATATGCGTGTGTGTGTGAGAACATTTTTGTGTGTGTGAGAGCGTGACTGTCTTTGTGTGTATCAGTGTCTTTGTCAGTGCGTGTGTGAGATATTGTGTGAGAGCGTGAGTGTCTTCGTGTGTGTGTGTGCGAGAGGGAGATAATGTGTGAGTATGTATTAGTGTGTGTACAATCCTAATGCAGGGGAGCCTTTTATAAGGGTACAGGTTTATCTATCTATCCTCAAAAATATTATATAGAACAGCATGTATATTTTTAGTAATGCTTACTATTGGTTTACCTTTAGAGGGGCCCAACAAATATTTGCACCAGGGCCCCCTGTTGAGTAGGTCTGCCACTGTGGGAGTGTGAATATGTAAGTGTGAGTTTGTGTTTATGTGCTATTATAAGTAGTGTGTACTTTGCTGTGCTGTAATGTGCTGTAATGTGCTGTGCATGCCACAAGAGTGTTTGGGTTTGGCTGGAACTAAAGGTGGTAGACCTATGCAAAACACATTTTTTAGCCCAACACTTAGGGCCCGATTATCTAAAGGTCTTTTTAGATTCTCTACCACATCTTGGCAGTACAATGAAGCCCCTGTTGGAATTGTTATAAAGGTTTTAAGACTGTGTGTCTCACAAAGTGGCATTCTCTGCCTTTGAGTATGTGAAGGAGGTTCAGATAGTATAATAGGAATCACAATACATCATTATTTAAAAACTGCATGAAAAGAATAATTACTTTTTTAAGAACCTTTCCCCGAATTTCATTTTTTCCATAGTTTTCTTAAGGAACTGCCAGTTGACCCTATCAAATGCCTTCCTGGCGTCTGTGGACAACAGAGCAAATGGTTTCGTGTTTGTTTCAGAGAAAGCTATAATTTGGTCTGTAGATATTAATGTGGGAAGAAATTTGTTGACTCTATTGGCTAGAGCTTTATAAAGTATTTTCACGTTGGTATTGAGCAAAGGTATTGGCCTATAGCTTTCTGGCTTGTCTGTTTGTTTACCCGGATTTGGCAATACCATGATATATGCTGTCAACATGGTGGAAGGTAATGTTTCTAGGTCTGATATTGTATTAAAAAGATTTTGCATATGTGGTGGTAATAGGATGGTTGAGAATGTTTTGTAGTATTTAGCACCCAACCTCTCTGAACCTGGGCTTTTATCGTTAGGGAGGCATCTAAGTTTTATTCTAGGTAGTCAATTGCGTCTTGTTCTAGTGACGGTAAAAATGTGTGGACAAGATACTCCTGTGGAAAAGAATAATTATTTTATATAAAAAGATTCAGTAAAAAAGCTGCTTTGTTAAATTACATTAAATATTGTGACAAAATTGTTTGACAGAAAATGTATTTATGAAAACATTAAAGTTTGTATTAAAATAACAAGAAGAAAAATAGTATTTAATACACACAGAAGAAATAATAATTAGCCTACACTGCCTGTGTAACACTATAAATTCTTACTTAGAAGTATGAAATGCCAAATCTATTGTTTTCCTTATAATAAAATAATTTTACTGCTTCTACCAGTGGGCTAAACAGGGCGTTCCATGGGTGTAGCAATAAGTTCTCTGTAAACATTTTCCTTTTGCAGTTCTCACTGTTTTATCTCATAAACTAAAGGGTGGGTGGACAGGGTGCACTGTCATGAAGCAGGCAGCAGTACGCTGCCTGCATTTAACATTGCACAATCCACTGATTGCGATGATTAAGACTGCTGCTACTTAAAGGGACAACTCCAAAATTGTCATTGTTTAAAAAGATATTTAATCCCTTTATTACCCATTCCCCAGTTTTGTATAACCAACACAATTATATTAATATACTTTTATAAGAATATGTCTATGTATCAAAAATAAAATCCAAACATATATATATATATATATATATATATATATATATATATATATATATATATATATACACTGTTTCAAAAACTAAAAACCTATAAGAAATAAAAATACATAGTGCAATATTGCCAAATAGTTTGTGCCCACTGTTTATATAATAAGTCTTACCGGACTGTAAAAAACATTATCATGGAAACCAGAGCCACTGTATAGTTAATGTCTAAGCATTTCAGCCTTGAACAAGGCCTTTCACAAGACTGAGACTTGTGTCTTGTGTAAGGAGATGTTTTTAGGGTGGAAGCGGCAGGATTTGGCCAAGGACTGAATGTGAGGAGTGAAAGAAAGATCGGAGTCAAGTGTGTCCCCCAAGACATCGGGCATGCGGGGTAGGGGTAATGATTGAGTTATCAAATAAAAGTTCTAGAAAAAGTTTTGGAGAGATTTCCCTTAAGGTAGTGAGAGGATGTCCAGGATGCGATATGAGAAAGACACTTAGTGACATGGTTTTGCAAGGAAGGAGATAGGTATGCTGCAGAGAGGTAGATTTGGGAGTATTCGGCATACAAATGATATTGAAACCCGGGGACTTTATTAAGGAACCTAATGATGAAGTGTAGATTGAGAAGAGAAGGGGATCAAGAAGAGAGCCTACCCGTACCCCAACAGAAAGTGGTAACTGGGTAGAGGATGCCTCAGAAAAGACTAGACACGTGCATTTCGATTCGTTCCAAATCTAAATTCGGACAAATTTGTTAGATTCGGATCGATTCGTGTAGTACCGAATCTACCGAATAAATCCGAATTAGTTCAGATTTATTCGGTAGTTTCGGATGGCCATGTATTACACTAGTATTGTACAGTATATTAGGTTATATCACTCTGCTATGGGTTACACCTAATATACAGTACATAATACTAGTCAAATACACAGCACATCCCACCTAACACATACCGAAATGCAGAATTTCCGAATCGAACCGAATCCAGCCAAATTTATTAGAATCCAAATGAATCCGAAACGAATCCGAAACAAATTCATTTGAATTTTTCCGAATTCGAATCGATCCAAAAATCTAAAAAATCTGAATCGATCCGAACCGAAACAAATTTTTCGACCATGCACAAGTCTAGAAAAGACTACACTAAAGGTACGATTAGACAGGTAGGAAGAGAACCACGAGAGGGCTGTTTCGCAAATGCCGAAGGATTGTGGGGTTTGGAGAAAAAGAGGGTGGTTAACAGTATCAAAGGCGGTAGATAGATCAAGGAGGATAAGCAGAGAGAAGTGGCCTTTTGATTTTGCTATAAGTAGTTCATTAGTGACCTTAATAATTGCTGTCTCTGTGGGGTATTGGGGGCAAAATCTAGATTGCAATGGGTCAAGGAGGAAGTTTAATGTAAGGAAATGGGATAGACGTGTATATACTAGCTTTTCAAGAAGCTTTGAGGCAAGAGCGAGTAGCAGGGTCGGCTCCAAGGGGGGGGGGGGCATTGACGGGAAATGCCCGCCCAAATGGAATGGTGCCCCCTCAAAAATGATTAGAATAGTTGTATGAAACAGATTAAAAGCATATGCTTTAAACCGATACAGTACAGCTTTTAATTCAAAACAAGACAGGGAAAATCGGCATGCATTGCCAGAAAGAAGGTTAAGTTGTGCTTTGTGCTAGAAGGTTGTTGTTGGGTATTGTATTTTTAAACACGCTATTGTTACTTCCTGCACACTACCGTACTTCCCCCTGTAGCGTTACCTGCACTCGCCTATGTTGGGCGTGACTTCCTCAGATGAGGTTAACCAGTAAACCGGTGTTTATGTAGTAAGGGAGGCCCCATGGGTTGCCATAGACACCGATGCTGTAGACTCTGGCTGTTGGGCTTACTGGGTAGTAAACAGGCATATTTTAGGCTGCCCCAAACACCATGCATATGGAACTTGCAGGGCTATGTTTCCTGCTCTTGTTTACCCGCTTGCTCCTGGTCTCAATCAACATCAATACGCTTTTTAGAGCCAGCCAGCGAGCTGCTAAGCGAATCAGTTCTATAATATTGCGTCATTCTCTTGTCAGCCCTGTGGAGAGCCACGAGTAAAGTGATGGTGAGAGTCATATTATCAGTCTGTCTATCATATTTCTAGAGTATAAATATTACGGAACTGCATTACCAGGCTTTGAAATCTAGAGAAAGGTAGTGATGTCACAAACCTAAAAATTTCGGTTCGCGAACGGCGGACGCGAACTTCTACAACTGTTCGCGAATGGGCAAACCGCCATTGACTTCAATAGGCAGGCGAATTTTAAAACACACAGGGGCTCTTTCTGGCCACAATAGTGATGGAAAAGTTGTTTCAAGGGTACTAACACCTGGACTGTGGCATGCCGGAGGGGGATCCATGGCAAAACTCCCACAGAAAATTACATAGTTGATGCAGAGTCTGGTTTTAATCCATAAAGGGAATAAATTACCTAACATTCTTAAATTGTTTGGAATGACATGCTTTAAAACATCAGGTATGATGTTGTATCGATCGGGTAGTGTAAGGGTTACGCCCGCTTCACAGTGACAGACCAAACTCCCCGTTTAATGAACTGAAAACAACCACAAACAGTCCATTTGCACAACCGCAAACTCCCCATTGCCACGAGATAGATAGATTTGATAGATAAATAGATAGATGCATAGATTAGATAGATAGATCAATAGATGCAATAGATACATTTGATAGATACGATAGATAGAGTTGATAGATCAATAGATAGATTTGATAGATAGATAATTTCCCAGACAGAGAATTACAAGACGTGCGGTCTGGGACCCATGGTAAGGTTCCCAGAGGCAGTTGCGGCGCCCGAGGCTCTGATTAGAACAGAGCACTCTGGAACGTATCTGCCCTCGGCCGAAATCGGAACATTCTTTTGTTTTCTGCCTGTCGGCCAAATGTCCGTCTGCCAAATGTCCGTCTGCCAACTGTCCGTCTGCCAAATGTCCGTCTGCCAAATGTCCGTCTGCCAAATGTCCTTCTGCATTTTGTCAGAGCACCGCGTGCAATCTACTGTGCCACCAGATATGAGTGGTGTGTTAAGTAGTACTATTCTTATCAGTTTAATCCCTGTTACGTCCCCTATCAGGGGACGTGTATATGGCATGGATTTTAGGAACCGGGATATGGAAAAAGATGCTTAGTCGATACGGCCACGAGATATATAGATTTGATAGATAGATACATAGATTAGATAGATAGATCAATAGATGCAATAGATACATAGATAGATAATTTCCCAGACAGAGAATTACAAGACGTGCGGTCTGGGACCCATGGTAAGGTTACTTCCTTTTGCACAATCGAGTACAGGTTGGGGATTGCCTTTTGTGCAAAGAAATTTCGGCCGGGTACCTTCCACTGCGGTGTCCCCTATCAGGGGACGTGTATATGGCATGGATTTTAGGAATCGGGAGATGGAAAAAGATGCTTGGTCGGTCCTCATACTTCAAATTTGGGGCACTGCGCGTGCAATCTAATGTGCCACCAGATATGAATGGTGTGTTAAGTAGTACTATTCTTATCACTTTAATCCTTGTTACGTCCCCTATCAGGGGACGTGTATATAGCATGTATATAGCATGGATTTTAGGAACCGGGAGATGGAAAAAGATGCTTGGTCGGTCCTCCTACTTCAAATATTGGGGCACTGTGCGTGCAATCTACTGTGCCAACAGATAGGAGTGGTGTGTTAAGTAGTACTATTCCTATCACTTTAATCCCTGTTTACGTGCCTTTTTTTTGTTTTGTTTTTTGAAGCCACAGTGCAGCACCAGAGGCCAGAAAAATTTGGCATGTACACATGCCTGAAAAATTAGGTATTGTTGCTGTAGCAGCGGCCAGAAAAATTGATGTTTGTTTCCCTGGCAGAAAGTGCCCTAAAACATTGCGGCTTGAACCCTAGTTGGTGGCGGATAAGTCACGCAAGTCATCCGGCATTCGAAGATAACATACAGCAGCTTGTGGACCATTTATAGCCTAAGGCAGATCATCTCATCAGGCCTTTTTTACTCGAATGTATCGCCCAATGTCAGTCCCTTCAGGATACATCCCTCATTCATCTTAATAAAGGTGAGGTAATCTAGACTTTTTTGACCTAGGCAACTTCTCTTCTCAGTGACAATACCTCCTGCTGCACTGAAGGTCCTTTCTGACAGGACACTTGAAGCGGGGCAGGCCAGAAGTTCTATCGCAAATTGGGATAGCTCAGGCCACAGGTCAAGCCTGCACACCCAGTAGTCAAGGGGTTCATCGCTCCTCAGAGTGTCGAGATCTGCAGTTAAGGCGAGATAGTCTGCTACCTGTCGGTTGAGTCGTTCTCTAAAGGTTGGACCCCGAAGGGCTGTGGCGATGCAAAGGAGTTAAAAAGCTCTGCATGTCCTCCATGAACAACACGTCTGTAAAGCGTCCTGTCCTTGCCGGCGTGGTCATGGGAGGAGGAGGATTACTTTCACCTCTTCCCCTGTTAGATTCCCATTGTGCTGTGACATCACCCTTATACGCTTTGAAAAGCATACATTTTAATTTATTTTGTAACTGCTGCATCCTTTCCGACTTGCGGGAATTTGGTAACATTTCAGGCACTTTATGCTTATACCGGGGGTCTAGTAGCGTGGACACCCAGTACAGGTCCTTCTCCTTCAGCTTTTTTATACGAGGGTCACTCAACAGGCACGACAGCATGAAAGACCCTATTTGCACAAGGTTGGATGCCGAGCTACTCATGTCCCGTTCCTCGTCCTCAGTGATCTCATTGAAGGTATCTTCTTCCCCCCAGCCACAACACCACGGGTACAAGATAGGTGACAATGAGCACCCTGGGATGCCTGTTGTGGTTGGTCTTCCTCCTCCTCCAAGCCACATTCCTCCTCTGACTCCTCTTCCTCACAATCCTCTTCCAGCGTTTCCGCTGGTCCAGCAAGCGATGCTGATAAAGCTATTTCTGGTGGTGATGGTGACCACAACTCTTCCTCTTCACGCTCATCTACGGCCTGATCCAGCACTCTTCGCAGGGCACGCTCCAGGAAGAAAAAAAATGGTATGATGTCGCTGATGGTGCCTTCGGTGCGACTGGCTAGGTTTGTCACCTCCTCAAAAGGACACATGAGCCTACAGGCATTGCGCATGAGCATCCAGTAACATGGCAAAAAAATCCCCAGCTCCGCAGAGGCTGTCCTAGCACCCTGGTCATACAAATGCTTGTTAACGACTTTTTCTTGTTGGAGCAAGCGGTCGAACATTAGGAGTGTTGAATTCCAACGTGTCGGGCTGTTGCAAATCAAGCGCCTCACTGGCATGTTGTTTCGCCGCTGGATATCTGCAAAATTTGCCATGGCCGTGTAGGAACGCCTGAAATTTCCACACACCTTCCTGGCCTGCTTCAGGATGTCCTCTAAGCCTGGGTACTTATGCACAAAGCGTTGTATGATCAGATTACACACATGTGCCATGCACGGCACATGTGTCAACTTGCCCAATTTCAATGCCGCCAACAAATTACTTCCGTTGTCAGAAACCCCTTTGCCGATCTCCAGTTGGTGCGGAGTCAGCCACTGATCCACCTGTGCGTTCAGGGCGGACAGGAGTGCTGTTCCGGTGTGACTCTCTGCTTTCAGGCAATTCAACCCCAAGACGGCGTGACACTGCCGTATCCGGGATGTGGAATAGTACCTGTGGAGCTGGGGGAGTGCCGTTGATGTGGAGCAAGACGCAGCAGCAGAAGAGAACTCAGCCGAGGAGGTTATGGAAGAGGATGGAGTAGGAGGAGTAGAGGAGGTGGAAGCAGGCCTGCCTGCAAGTCGTGGCGGTTTCACCAACTCCTCTGCAGAGCCACGCATTCCATGCTTGGCAGCCGTCAGCAGGTTTACCCAATGCGCAGTGTAGGTGATATACCTGCCCTGACCATGCTTTGCAGACCAGCTATCAGTGGTCAGATGGACCCTTGCCCCAACATTGTGTGCCAGACATGCCATTACTTCCTTTCGCACAATCGAGTACAGGTTGGGGATTGCCTTTTGTGCAAAGAAATTTCGGCCGGGTACCTTCCACTGCGGTGGCCCAATAGCTACACATTTTTTGAACGCCTCAGACTCCACCAGCTTGTATGGTAAAAGCTGGCGGGCTAAGAGTTCAGACAAGCCAGCTGTCAGACGCTGGGCAAGGGGGTGACTTTGGGACATTGGCTTCTTACGCTGAAACATGCCCTTGACAGACACCTGACTGTGGGCAGATGAGCAGGAACTGCTACGGAAGAGAGACAGAGTGGCGGATGGTTGAGAGGGGGCAAGGAGGACAGCAGTGGTTGACCTGGCTGAAGATGCTGGACCAGGAGGAGGATGGCGGCTATGAGTTTGTGTGCTGCTTCTACTCACGTGTTCATCCCATCGGCATTTGTGATGTGAGATCATGTGCCTTCGCAAAGCAGTTGTACCTAGGTGGGTTTTGGACTTCCCATGACTCAGTTTCTTTTGGCACAGGTTGCAAATGGCATCGCTGTTGTCAGAGGCAGATACACCAAACAAATGCCACACTGCTGCGAAGATGGCATTCTGGTGGTGGCAACAGCATGCGTTGATTGGCGTGCTGTCTGGCTGACCCCGGGTGCCGATGCATGCTGTATGACTGTGCCACTAGCTCCTTGTGACGACCTCCCCTTGCGTCCAACTCGTCTCCTCCTCCTCCTCTCTGTCTCCCCATCTGAACTTTCCCCCTCTTCTTCTTCTCTTCTAGCGGGCACCCACGTGACATCCACGGACACATCATCATCAACCGCTTAACTTGTATCTGACAAATCAACAAAGGAAGCAGCAGTGGGTACAACATCATCATCATCACACCGTACGTCCATGTCTGTAATGCTGCCTGACTGAGACATATCACTGTTGTTATCTACATCCTCTATCAATGATGGTTGCGCATCACTCATTTCTTCAAACTGATGTGTCAATAACTCCTCTGACAGATCAAGTGAAGCGGCTGTGGTGATAGTGTTGGTGGTGGCGGCAGGCGGGCGAGTGTTCACTTGAGAGGTGCCCAAAGCTAAGCTGGAGGTGGATGGTGCGTCAAGGTTCCGAGCGGAAGCTGTAGAAGATTGGGTGTCCTGTGTTAGCCAGTCAACTAGGTCCTCCTCAGAACTTTTCGCGTTCATGGTACGTGGCCTCTGAACACTGGGCATTATTGTAGGGTCAAAGGGAATCACAGCACGACAACCACAACGGCACCTGCGGAGTGGCCTGCCTCTGCCTGTCATTTTTTTTTTTTTTAAATGTACACTTACACTACTATTAAACAAGATATGAGTGGTGGCACTGGGCAAGGGGGCACAGTATACGTTGTGAGCCTGACACAAAAAAACAGACTGATGTTTCACAATCCAAAAAGTTTTTTTTTTTTTAAATGTACACTTACACTACTATTAAACAAGATATGAGTGGTAGCACTGGGCAAGTGGGCACAGTATACGCTGTGAGCCTGACACAAAAAAGCAGACTGATGTTTCACAGTCAAAAAAGTTTATTTTTTTTAAATGTACACTTACACTACTATTAAACAAGATATGAGTGGTGGCACTGGGCAAGTGGGCACATTATACGCTGTGAGCCTGGCACACACGCTGGCAAGCAGGCAACTGCAATTAGATTACACAAGCAGACTGATGTTTCACAGTCAAAAAAGTTTTTTTTTACAAAATTTACACTACTGTTACAACAGATATGAGTGGTGGCACTAGTTGGCAAGTGGGCCTGGCACACACGCTGGCAGGCAGGCAACTGCAATTAGATTACACTAGCAGACTGATGTTTCACAGTCATAAAAGTTTTTTAAAAATTTTTTACACTACTGTTACAACAGATATGAGTGGTGGCACTAGTTGGCAAGTGGGCCTGGCACACACGCTGGCAGGCAGGCAACTGCTATTAGATTACACTAGCAGACTGATGTTTCACAGTCAAAAAAGTTTTTTAAAAAAAATTTACACTACTGTTACAACAGATATGAGTGGTGGCACTAGTTGGCAAGTGGGCCTGGCACACACGCTGGCAGGCAGGCAACTGCAATTAGATTACACTAGCAGACTGATGTTTCACAGTCAAAAAAAGCATTTTTTTAAAACATTTACACTACTGTTACAACAGATATGAGTGGTGGCACTAGTTGGCAAGTGGGCCTGGCACACACGCTGGCAGGCAGGCAACTGCAATTAGATTACACTAGCAGACTGATGTTTCACAGTCAAAAAGTTTGTTTTTTTTAAATTTACACTACTGTTACAACAAATATGAGTGGTGGCACTAGTTGGCAAGTGGGCCTGGCACACACACGCTAGCAGGCAGGCAACTGCAATTAGATTACACTAGCAGACTGATGTTTCACAGTCAAAAAAGTTTTTTTTTACAAAATTTACACTACTGTTAAGACAGATATTAGTGGTTGCACTAGTTGGCAAGTGGGCCTGGCACACACGCTGGCAGGCAGGCAACTGCAATTAGATTACACTAGCAGACTAATGTTTCACAGTCAAAAAAGATTTTTTTTACAAAATTTACACTACTGTTACAACAGATATTAGTGGTTGCACTAGTTGGCAAGTGGGCCTGGCACATACGCTGGCAGGCAGGCAACTGCAATTAGATTACACTAGCAGACTGATGTTTCACAGTCAAAAAAGTTTTTTTAAACAAAATTTACACTATTGTTACAACAGATATGAGTGGTTGCACTAGTTGGCAAGTGGGCCTGGCACACACGCTGGCAGGCAGGCAGGCAGGCAGGCAGGCAGGCAACTGCAATTAGATTACACTAGCAGACTGATGTTTCACAGTCAAAAAAGTTTTTTTTTAAATTTACACTACTGTTACAACCGATATGAATGGTGGCACTAGTTGGCAAGTGGGCCTGGCACACAGGCTGGCAGGCAGGCAACTGCAATTAGATTACACTAGCAGACTGATGTTTCACAGTCAAAAAAGCTTTTTTTTAAAACAATTACACTACTGTTACAACAGATATGAGTGGTGGCACTAGTTGGCAAGTGCGCCTGCCACACACGCTGGCAGGCAGGCAACTGCAATTAGATTACACTAGCAGACTGATGTTTCACAGTCAAAAAAGTTTTTTTTTTACAAAATTTACACTACTGTTACAACAGAAATTAGTGGTTGCACTAGTTGGCAAGTGGGCCTGGCACACACGCTGGCAGGCAGGCAACTGCAATTATATTATACTAGCAGACTGATGTTTCACAGTCAAAAAGTTTTTTTTTTTTTTTTAAATTACACTACTGTTACAACCGATATGAGTGGTGGCACTAGTTGGCAAGTGGGCCTGGCACATACGCTGGCAGGCAGGCAACTGCAATTAGATTACACAAGCAGACTGATGTTTCACAGTCAAAAAAGATTTTTTTTACAAAATTTACACTACTGTTACAACAGATATTAGTGGTTGCACTAGTTGGCAAGTGGGCCTGGCACATACACTGGCAGGCAGGCAACTGCAATTAGATTACACTAGCAGACTGATGTTTCACAGTCAAAAAAGTTTTTTTAAACAAAATTTACACTACTGTTAGAACAGATATGAGTGGTGGCACTAGTTGGCAAGTGGGCCTGGCACACACGCTGGCAGGCAGGCAACTGCAATTAGATTACACTAGCAGACTGATGTTTCACAGTCAAAAAAGTTTGTTTTTTTTAAATTTACACTACTGTTACAACAAATATGAGTGGTGGCACTAGTTGGCAAGTGGGCCTGGCACACACGCTAGCAGGCAGGCAACTGCAATTAGATTACACTAGCAGACTGATGTTTCACAGTCAAAAAATTTTTTTTTTTACAACATTTACACTACTGTTACAACAGATATTAGTGGTTGCACTAGTTGGCAAGTGGGCCTGGCACACACGCTGGCAGGGAGGCAACTGCAATTATATTACACCAGCAGACTGATGTTTCACAGTCAAAAAAGTTTTTTTTTTTTAAATTTACACTACTGTTACAACCGATATGAGTGGTGGCACTAGTTGGCAAGTGGGCCTGGCACACACGCTGGCAGGCAGGCAACTGCAATTAGATTACACTAGCAGACTGATGTTTCACAGTCAAAAAAGTTTATTTTTACAAAATTTACACTACTGTTACAACAGATATTAGTGGTTGCACTAGTTGGCAAGTGGTCCTGGCACACACGCTGGCAGGCAGGCAACTGCAATTAGATTACACTAGCAGACTGATGTTTCACAGTCAAAAAAGTTTTTTTTTAAAAAATTTACACTACTGTTACAAAAGATATGAGTGGTGGCACTAGTTGGGAAGTGGGCTTTGCACACACGCTGGCAGGCAGGCAACTGCAATTAGATTACACTAGCAGACTGATGTTTCACAGTCAAAAAAGTTTTTTTTTTTTAAATTTACACTACTGTTACAACAGATATGAGTGGTGGCACTAGTTGGCAAGTGGGCCTGGCACACACGCTGGCAGGCAGGCAACTACAATTAGATTATACTAGCAGACTGATGTTTCACAGTCAAAAAAAGTTTTTTTTTTAAATTTACACTACTGTTACAACAGATATGAGTGGTGGCACTAGTTGGCAAGTGGGCCTGGCACACACGCTGGCAGGCAGGCAACTGCAATTAGATTACACTAGCAGACTGATGTTTCACAGTCAAAAAAGTTTTTTTTTTTTAAATTTACACTACTGTTACAACAGATATTAGTGGTTGCACTAGTTGGCAAGTGGGCCTGGCACACACGCTGGCAGGCAGGCAACTGCAATTAGATTACACTAGCAGACTGATGTTTCACAGTCAAAAAAGTTTTTTTTTTAAAAATGTACACTACTGTTACAACCGATATGAGTGGTGGCACTAGTTGGCAAGTGGGCCTGGCACACACGCTGGCAGGCAGGCAACTGCTATTAGATTACACTAGCAGACTGATGTTTCACAGTCAAAAAAGTTTTTTTTTTTTAATTTACACTACTGTTACAACAGATATGAGTGGTGGCAGGTGTAGGCAGGCAACTGCAATTAGATTACACTAGCAGACTGATGTTTCACAGTCAAAATTACACAGGCAAAAAAAAAAGACTGATGTTCTAGCCCTAAAAAGGGCTTTTTGGGGTGCTGTCCTTACAGCAGAGATCAGATGAGTCCTTCAGGACTGTAGTGGACACTGAATACACTAGCCTATCTATCAATTTCCCTATAAAATCCGCAGCAGCTACACTATCTCTCCTCTCACTAAGAATGCAGGAATGAATCTAAAATGGCTGCTGTTCAGGAGCTGGGAGGGAGTGTCTGCTGCTGATTGGCTGAAATATGTCTGCAGACTGTGAGATACAGGGTCAAAGTTTACTGAATGATGACGAATAGGGGGCGGAACGAATATCGCATAACGCGAACAAGCTATGTTCGCCGGGAACTATTCGCCGGCGAACAATTCGCGACATCACTAGAGAAAGGGCACAAAAGAAATGAGCACAAAAACCAAACAAACAGAAACAACAAAGGGTTAGTTATAGTGTTGGAAGTTTGAAGTGCTTGTCTTGAATTTCTGCTTTGTGTTGCATATAGTCAGGTGTCGCACAACAGGGCCAGTACCTGTGTAAGAGACTAATTTAATTTCTTTGTTTTTTTATTTATAAAAAAAGGTGATCTTTACTCAGGTTAAAAAGTTTTTTTTTTTTTTAAACCATTGTGGAGTGCTTCATCCACACATAAAGTTGTAAGAGCTGTCCTTATCAACAAGAGAAGTCAGTGCCTAGGGATGCATTGTGTGCAAACATCAATTTAACATATTAAAGTATGCAAAAGAGAGATGAAAGCACTGCTTGTAATATTGGAGATCCCAGTGACCAATCAAATCACTAAGCATCAAAGGATAGGAATAACCTTGTTTAGTCTTATATGCCATGTTGTTTAGGCATAAGCATTGTTGCACTAGTATAAGAAAAGGATGTTGAGCGTTACTTGAAGGTTTTGGGTTAATTGTGCATTAAATGTCTTCTGTTTAGTAAAGCTTGTGTTATGTTCCCAGGTCTGAGCTGCACATATAAAGATGGCGATGCAGAGGTGGACCTGGGCTCACCATTGGTGACCTGCAACAAGTGTAATGTGAGTATTTAATACACCATATGCACAACCTACAGCTATTATGAATATAGCTCCTATATATACACACACCATGGTTCTCAGGAACATACCTCATACATCTCATACATGCTTTGTAAATGCGTGCCCCCTTGCGAAAAAAAATGCCCCCTCATTTCATTTGTTCTGGAGCCGACCTTGGCGAGTAGCGAAATAGGGCGGTAGTTGTATGGGAGGTTGGATCAAGTGCATGAGGATAGGTATGACCAGTGCATGTTTTAGAGATGAGGGAGGCTTCTCAAGGCTAACTCTGCTACATATTTCTCCTTAACTGGCTTTAACTGGTAACTTCTGCAACTAAAAGTACTTTATACTAACTTTATGAGGAAGTAGCTAGCCTTGTTGTCTAAAGCCTAGATTGGTTCCTTCAAATAAGGCAAAGGGTGAACGGAATTCGACTATAAAAAATAATTACAGAAAAGGATGTTAATTTGTTTTAAAAATCTTAAGACTTGGCTGATATGGTATTCTATAGCAACACAGCAGAAATATATTGTAATTACAAGGTGCTTACTGTTTCTTTAACACAAATATGCAAGACCTGACTGGCTCAGCATCGATGTCCAGCTCAGGACCAAAAAAAAAAATAAACATTTTTGTGTGGCCTTTCAACTCCAAAGTGATTCCAATCCATTTGGATACTATTTGTACACTACTTTTTTTTAAATGATTTTTGTATTTATGTTATTTAAAAGTCTAAACCCCTGAAAACCCCTGAGAAAAGCAGATTCTTGCAATTGTGTCTGTGGCTACTTGAGCGTAAGAAAATCTAATATTCTGGATATATATCAGACCCTATCAGGGTAGCTTATCTAATTCAAACAGCCATATTTCTTATAAACAGGAAAGACATAAACTAGAAGCATTGACATCAATTTTTCTGAGTTGTGGAAGCAAACAAATAAAAATATGTCCAGACAAAATGAATATAGACAATGGTATACACATCCAGCAAAATGTATGGTTTGTATTGAAATAACATAAGTGAGTAGTAAATGTGATGTAAAGTTACTGGGACATTTAATGTCATTTTTATATTTATGCATTAGAAAATATTCACTATACTGTAACAAATCTGCAGAAAAAAACAGAATTTACGCTTACCTGATAAATTTCTTTCTCTTGTGATGTATCGAGTCCACGGATTCATCCATACTTGTGGGATATTCTCCTTCCTTACAGGAAGTGGCAAAGAGAGCACCCACAGCAGAGCTGTCTATATAGCTCCTCCCTTAGCTCCACCCCCCAGTCATTCGACCGAAGGCTAGGAAGAAAAAGGAGAAACTATAGGGTGCAGAGGTGACTGAAGTTTTTTAAATAAAAATATACTACCTGTCTTAAATAAACAGGGCGGGCCGTGGACTCGATACATCACAAGAGAAAGAAATTTATCAGGTAAGCATAAATTCTGTTTTCTCTTGATGTATCAAGTCCACGGATTCATCCATAATTGTGGGATACCAATACCAAAGCTTTACGACACGGATGAAGGGAGGGACAAGACAGGTACCTTAAATGGAAGGCACCACTGCTTGTAGAACCTTTCTCCCAAAAATAGCCTCCAAAGAAGCAAAAGTATCGAATTTGTAAAATTTGGAAAAAGTATGAAGCGAAGACCAAGTCGCCGCCTGACAAATCTGTTCAACAGAAGCCTCATTTTTAAAAGCCCATGTGGAAGCCACTGCTCTAGTAGAATGAGCAGTAATTATTTCAGGAGGCTGCTGGCCAGCAGTCTCATAAGCCAAACGGATGATGCTTTTCAGCCAAAAGGAAAGAGTGGTAGCCGTAGCCTTCTGACCTCTCCGCTTACCAGAATAAACAACAAACAATGAAGATGTTTGACGGAAATCTTTAGTTGCTTGTAAGTAGAACTTTAAAGCACGAACCACATCAAGATTGTGCAACAGACGTTCCTTCTTTGAAGAAGGATTAGGACACAGCGAAGGAACAACAATTTCCTGATTGATATTCCTATTAGAAACAACCTTAGGAAGGAATCCAGGTTTGGTACGCAAAACTACCTTATCTGCATGGAAAACAAGGTAAGGTGAATCACACTGTAAAGCAGATAACTCAGAAACTCTTCGAGCCAAAGAGATAGCTACTAAAAACAAATCCTAATCTTGCTCCATGAGTAACCCTTGGATTCACACCAATAAAGATATTTGCGCCAAATCTTATGATAGATTTTCCTGGTGACAGGTTTTCTAGCTTCAATCAGGGTATCAATGACCGACTAAGAGAAACCACGCTTTGATAGAATCAGGCATTCAATCTCCAAGCAGTCAGACGCAGAGAAATTAGATTTGGATGCTTGAATGGACCTTGGATTAGAAGGTCCTGTCTCATTGGCAGAGTCCACGGTGGAACAGATGACATGTCCACTAGGTCTGCATACCAAGTCCTGCGTGGCTACGCAGGTGCTATCAGAATCACCAAAGCTCTCTCCTGCTTGATTCTGGCAACCAGACGTGGGAGGAGAGGAAACGGTGGAAATACATAGGCCAGATTGAAGGACCAGGGCACTGCTAGAGCATCTATCAGTACCACCTGGGGATCCCGGGACCTGGACCCGTAACAAGAAAGTTTGGCGTTCTGATGGGATGCCATCAGATCCAAATCTGGTGTGCCCCATAGCTGAGTCAGCAGGGCAAATACCTCCGGATGGAGCTCCCACTCCCCGGATGAAAAGTCTGACGACTTAGAAAATCCGCCTCCCAGTTCTCTACCCCTGGGATATGGATTGCTGAGAGATGGCAAGAGTTATCCTCCGCCCATCGGATTATTTTAGTTACCTCCATCATCACTAGAGAACTCTGTGTTCCTCCTTGATGATTGATATAAGCTACAGTCGTGATGTTGTCCGACTGAAATCTGATGAATTTGGCCGGAGCTAGCTGAGGCCATGCCTGAAGTGCATTGAATATCGCTCTCAGTTCTAGAATGTTTATCAGGAGGAGAGTTTCCTCCCGAGACCATAAGCCCTGTGCTTTCAGGGAGTTCCAGACTGCACCCCGGCCTAGCAGGCTGGCATCTGCCGTTACTATGAGCCACTCTGGCCTACGGAAACACATTCCCTGAGACAGGTGGTCCTGAGACAACCACCAGAGAAGAGAATCTCTGGTCTCCTGGTCCAGATGCAGTTGAGGAGATAAATCTGCATAATCCCCATTCCACTGTTTGAGCATGCATAGTTGCAGTGGTCTGAGGTGTAGGCGGGCAAAAGGAACTATGTCCATTGCCGCTACCATGAGTCCGATTACATCCATACACTGAGCCACTGATGGCTGAGGAATGGAATGAAGAGCTCGGCAAGTGGTTAAGAGTTTTGATTTTCTGACCTCTGTCAGAAATATTTTCATTTCTACTGAGTCTATCAGAGTCCCTAGGAAGGAAACTCTTGTGAGAGGGAAGAGAGAACTCTTTTTGATGTTCACCTTCCACCCGTGAGATCTCAGAAAAGCCAACACGATGTCCGTGTGAGACTTGGCTAGCTGGAAAGTCGACACCTGAATTAAGATGTAATCTAGATAAGGCGCCACTGCTATGCCCCACAGTCTTAGAACCGCCAAAAGGGACCCTAGCACCTTTGTGAAAATTCTGGGAGCTGTTGCCAACCCGAAGGGAAGGGCCACAAACTGGTAATGCCTGTCCAGAAAGGCGAATCTGAGGAATTGATGATGATCTCTGTGAATAGGGATGTGTAGATACGCATCCTTTAAATCCACGGTAGTCATATATTGACCCTCCTGGATCAACGGTAGAATAGTCCGAATAGTCTCCATCTTGAATGATGGTACTCTGAGGAATTTGTTTAGAACTTTGAGATCCAAGATTGGTCTGAAAGTTTCCTCTTTTTTGGGAACTACAAACAGGTCATTTCTAAAGCCCAGGAATCATGAACATCTCTTGCCCAAGCCTGAGCGAAGAGAGAGAGTCTGCCCCCTACTAGATCCGGTCCCAGATCAGGGGCTACCCCTTCATGCTGTCTTGGAGGCAGCTGCAGGCTTCTTGGCCTGTTTACCCTTGTTCCAAGCCTGGTTAGGTCTCCAGACTGACTTGGATTGGGTAAAATTCCCCTCTTGCTTTGCAGCAGGGGAAGCTGAAGCGGGACCACCCTTGAAGTTCCGAAAGGAACGAAAATTATTTTGTTTGGTCCTTACTTTATTTGTTTTATCCTGAGGGAGGGCATTGCCTTTCCCTCCAGTGATGTCTGAAATAATCTCTTTCAGTTCAGGCCCGATTAGGGTCTTTCCTTTGAAAGGGATGTTCAAAAGTTTAGATTTTGATGACACATCAGCAGACCAGGACTTAAGCCATAACGCCCTGCGTGCTAAAATGGCAAAACCTGAATTCTTTGTCGCTAATTTAGCCAGTTGGAAAGCGGCATCTGTAATGAAAGAATTAGCCAACTTAAGGGCCTTAATTCTATCCATAATATCCTCTAATGGAGTCTCCATCTGAAGAGCCTCTTCTAGAGCCTCGAACCAGAAAGCAGCTGCAGTAGTTACAGGAACAATGCACGCAATAGGTTGGAGAAGAAAACCTTGATGAACAAAAAATTTCTTCAGGAGACCCTCTAATTTTTTATCCATAGGATCTTTGAAAGCACAACTGTCTTCGATAGGTATAGTTGTACGCTTAGCAAGAGTAGAAATAGCTCCCTCCACCTTAGGAACCGTCTGCCACGAGTCCCGCATGGTGTCAGATATGGGAAACATTTTCTTAAAAACAGGAGGGGGAGCAAACGGAATACCTGGTCTATTCCACTCCTTAGTAACAATATTCACAATCCTCTTAGGGACTGGAAAAAAATCAGTGTAAACAGAAACCTCTAAGTATTTGTCCATTTTACACAATTTCTCTGGGACCACTATAGGGTCACAGTCGCTAATACCTCCCTGAGCAATAAGCGGAGGTGTTCAAGCTTAAATTTAAAGGCCGTCATATCAGAATCTGTCTGAGGGAGCGTCTTTCCTGAATCAGAAATTTCTCCCTCAGATAACAAATCCCTTACCCCTACTTCAGAACATTGTGAGGGTATATCGGATACGGCTACTAAAGCGTCAGATGGCTCAGCATTTGTTCTTAACCCAGAGCTGTCACGCTTTCCTTGTAAACCAGGCAGTTTAGATAAAACCTCTGTGAGGGTTGTATTCATAACTGTGGCCATGTCTTGTAAAGTAAATGAATTCAACGCACTAGAGGTACTTGGTGTCACTTGCGCGGGCGTTACTGGTTGTGACACTTGGGGAGAGCTAGATGGCAAACCCTCATTTCCTTCTGTCTGAGAATCATCTATTGCAATATTTTTAAGTGCTAAAATATGCTCTTTATAATTTATAGACATATCAGTGCAAGTGGGACACATTCTAAGAGGGGGTTCCACAATGGCTTCTAAACACATTGAACAAGGATTTTCCTTGATGTCAGACATGTTAAACAGGCTAGTAATGAAACAAGCAAGCTTGGAAAACACTTTAATCAAAGCAAATAATACTTAGAAAAAAACGGTACTGTGCCTTTAAGAGAAAAAAAGATGCACAAACTCTGCAAAACAGTGTAAAAAAGCAGTAAAATTTACGAAATTTTTACAGTAGCACCATAAAGCTTTAGTAAGTTTGCACAGCCACACAAATAAACAATTAACCCCTTAATGTAAAAACCGGATTGACAAAACGTAAAAAACCGGTAAAAAACGTTCAGCACCTTGCCACAGCTCTGCTGTGGCGCCTACCTGCCCTTTTAGGATAGATTTGTGGGGAAAAACTTCTTTTAAGCCCTCAAACACAGCAGGACCCTCTCGAGAAGCAGCTGGATGTCTCTGAGTAAAAGAAACTGCGCAACTGAGGTGCGAAAATAGGCCCCTCCCACCTTCACTCGATGTTATGGTGCCTAAAAGAAACACACCAGAGTGTTTCCAAACTAGCCATGTGGGTTGATAACCCTTAAATAAGCCACAATGACCCCTTAAAGTCCCTCAAAAAACGTTATGTTTTCCATAAAGAAACGTTTTTTCCTATCAGTGTCACCAGTAACTAATGAGCCCTTCATGCAAGCTGGGATTCCTACTAAGTGTCTGAATACAGCTTACCCTTCCCTCATGGGGATATTGCCAGCCTTTTCTAGAATTATCACAGTTTGTCTAGAAAAAAATAGACTGAACATACCTCAATGTAGCTTAGCATGCAAACCATTCCCCCTACTGAAGTTTTCCTGTACTCTTCAGCCCTTGTGAGAGCAGCAGTGGATCTTAGTTAAAGTGCTAAGATTATCATCCTCCTTGCAGAAATCTTCATCCCTTTTCTGCCAGAGAGTGAATAGTACACACCGGTATCATTTAAAATAACAAAATATTGCTTGAGAAAATAAAAACTAACATTTTTGTCACCACACTCACTTTACCCTTCCTAGTACTTAGAGTAGGCAAAAAGAATGACTGGGGGGTGGCGCTCTGCTGTGGGTGCTCTCTTTGCCACTTCCTGTAAGGAAGGAGAATATCCCACAAGTATGGATGAATCCGTGGACTCGATACATCTTACAAGAGAAAAGCATTTAAAACTGTTATTTTGTTAGAAACATATAGATTGTGTTGCAGTTCTGTGACACAACCCATGACAAGCCCAATGGATATGGTTTATTTCTTCTTTTACTGTGGTCACAAAGGGATTTTTAAATTTACTTCTTTTATCAAATTGACTTGGTTCTCTTGGTATCTTTTAGTGGAAAGCATATCTAGGTATGCTCGGGAACATCAGTGCACTACTGGGAGCTGCTATACACATATACCTCTTGTCATTGTGTTTAGCTAACTCCCAGTAGTGCATTGTTGCTCTGGAGCTGACTGTGAGAGAGAAAGGATTTATTATGTTACATCATTAATTATGCAAATGACCAGTACTGATATTTTTCACAATAAATAAGTCCCAAGTTACTAAACATCCTGTTACTTGCATAATAGCACGTTGTGTAATGAGTTAACCCGCGCATTGGAGTGCACGGGGTGATAGGTGCTGCTGACACTTCAGGGCTAATTGCTGCTCTTTGAATTCTCATATACAATGTATCAGCAGCCAGTGGGATGTTCCATCTTGTATCAAGAATGAAGGGGGGGGGATAAAACTATAAACTGACAGATGAAAATATATATATATATTTATATGGAATTATTAGGACTTTATATTATATTTTAATAAAGGATTCTGGATCACAAAACAGATTTAATAAAAGAACTAGAAGCTTGTGTGTTACTCCTATCACCCTTGCTCTCTGCTGCAGTGGTTTCTCCCTCTTCTTGTCTGAGCTCTGCTGACTGTCAGGCTTTAGGACTGAGCTGATGAGAGAGGTTTGTGCTTTACATTCATTTCCTGCTTTGCTGATGTTGCCTATAGACACCCTGTGTGCCAGGGCAATGCCATTATGGGCATTACACATTTGTGTGCTTGAAGGCTTAACCCTTTCTGCATCGTGGGCCTGAGAACAGTTTAACTGGAACAGCAAAATATAGAGATTTACAGTTTGCATACTTCTGTGACACCTTTATAAGGGAGGTTGTTTTACACCAGCAGGGGCCGGGAGTATACAGGTGGTCTTATAGAATAGTAGAATGTATCTCATGGTCCCTATTGATCAAGCACCAAATGAATGGGATAAGCTGCTACTCTTAAAACAGGAAGTCGCAATGAGACTGCAGAAAGTGTTTAGGGGATACAATTGTGTGTGTGTACGAGTTGTGTGAGCACAGGTGTATGTGTGTGTGTATATGTATGTGTGTATATGTATGTATGTGTTTATGTATGTGTGTATGTGTGTATATGTATGTAATGTGTATTTATGTATGTATTTGTTTATGTATGTGTGTATATGTATATTTATATATGTGTGTATATGTATGTAATGTGTATTTATGTATGTGTTTATGTATGTGTGTATATGTATATTTATATATGTGTGTATATGTATATTTATGTATGTGTGTATATGTATGTAATGTGTATTTATGTATGTATGTGTGTATATGTATGTATGTGTTTATGTATGTGTGTATGTGTGTATATGTATGTAATGTGTATTTATGTATGTATTTGTTTATGTATGTGTGTATATGTATATTTATATATGTGTGTATGTATATTTATGTATGTGTGTATATGTATATTTATATATGTGTGTATATGTATATTTATGTATGTGTGTATATGTATATTTATATATGTGTGTATATGTATATTTATATATGTGTGTATATGTATGTAATGTGTATTTATGTATGTATGTGTTTGTATATTTATGTATGTGTGTGTGTTTATGTATGTGTGTATATGTATATTTATATATGTGTGTATATGTATATTTATATATGTGTGTATATGTATATTTATGTATGTGTGTATATGTATATTTATATATGTGTGTGTATGTATATTTATGTATGTGTGTGTATGTATATTTATATATGTGTATATGTATATTTATATATGTGTGTATATGTATATTTATATATGTGTGTATATGTATATTTATGTATGTGTGTATATGTATATTTATATATGTGTGTATATGTATATTTATGTATGTGTGTATATGTATGTAATGTGTATTTATGTATGTATTTGTTTATGTATGTGTGTATATGTATATTTATGTATGTGTGTATGTATATTTATGTATGTGTGTATATGTATGTAATGTGTATTTATGTATGTATGTGTTTATATGTATATTTATGTATGTGTGTGTGTTTATGTATGTGTGTGTGTTTATGTATGTGTGTGTGTTTATGTATGTGTGTATATTTATGTATGTGTGTATATGTATGTATGTGTGTATATGTATGTAATGTGTATTTATGTATGTATGTGTTTATGTATGTATGTGTGTATATGTATGTAATGTGTATTTATGTATGTATGTATGTGTATATGTATGTAATGTGTATTTATGTATGTATGTGTTTATGTATGTGTGTATATGTATATTTATATATGTGTATATGTATATTTATATATGTGTGTATATGTATATTTATATATGTGTATATGTATATTTATATATGTGTGTATATGTATATTTATATGTGTGTGTATGTATATTTATGTATGTGTGTATATGTATGTAATGTGTATTTATGTATGTGTTTATGTATGTGTGTATATGTATATTTATATATGTGTATATGTATATTTATATATGTGTGTATATGTATATTTATGTATGTATGTAATGTGTATTTATGTATGTATGTGTGTATATGTATATTTATATATGTGTGTATATGTATATTTATATATGTGTGTATATGTATGTAATGTGTATTTATGTATGTGTGTATATGTATATTTATATATGTGTATATGTATATTTATATATGTATGTATGTATATTTATGTATGTGTGTATATGTATGTAATGTGTATTTATGTATGTATGTGTTTATATGTATATTTATGTATGTGTGTGTGTTTATGTGTGTATATGTATTTATGTATGTGTGTATATGTATTTATGTATGTGTGTATATGTATGTGACTGTGTATATATATTAATGTACAGTATGTATGTGTTTATATATGTGTGTGTATATGTATATTTATTTATGTGTGTATATTTATGTATGTGTGTGTATATGTATATTTATGTATGTGTGTATATGTATATTTATGTATGTGTGTATATGTATATTTATATATGTGTGTGTATATGTATATTTATATATGTGTGTATATTTATGTATGTGTGTATATGTATGTAATGTGTATTTATGTATGTATGTGTTTATGTATGTTTGTATATGTATTTATGTATGTGCGTATATGTATTTATGTATGTGTGTATATGTATGTGACTGTGTATATATATTAATGTACAGTATGTATGTGTTTATATATGTGTGTATATGTATATTTATGTGTGTATATGTATATTTATGTATGTGTGTATATGTATGTGTGTGTATATGTATGTAATGTGTATTTATGTATGTGTTTATGTATGTGTGTATATGTATATTTATGTATGTGTGTATATGTATATTTATGTATATTTATATATGTATATTTATGTATGTGTGTATATGTATATTTATGTATATTTATATATGTATATTTATGTATGTGTGTATATGTATATTTATGTATATTTATATATGTATATTTATGTATGTATGTTATGTATATTTATGTATATATGTGTTTGTGTGTATATGTACAGTATTTATGTATGTGTGTGTACAGTATATGTGTATGTATTTATGTATGTGTGTTTGTATGTGTATATGTATATATATATATATATATATATATATATATATATATATATATATATATATATATATATGTATATATATGTATATATATATATGTATATATATGTATATATATATATATATATGTATATGTGAGAGCACAGGTGTATGTGTTTATGTATGTGTATATGTATATTTATGTATTTATGTATATATGTGTATGTTGCCAGTTTATGTAGTGAGAATTCTCACATTATGAGGTGTGTGTGTAATATGAGGTAACCTTTTATATAAACATACTTTTTAAAAGGATATGGGTTGTAAAGAGTGTGGCACTGGATCTATGATTTTTCATAAAAAAAAACATTGATACTGCTAAATCTAACTTGGCCATGCAAACCACTCTTGATCCTGGTGGTAATCAGAGCATTTATTTATTTCAGATGTGGGTCTGGTAGGATTCTGATGTTACGTTGTGTGGAAGAGACTTGGATCTGTGTGTTTTTCTAAAGGGACAAGTCAAACTTAAAGGACCATTCCAGCCAAATTTGAATCCACATGGATGCATTTCAGTTTTAAGTAGAAACATTTTTACAACAGACATGTATTAGCAAAATGCTTCTAGAAAAAGCTATAGCTTTTTCAAAAGTGTATTTAAAGGGCCACTCAATCAAAATTAAACTTTCATTATTCAGATAGAGCATACAATTTTAAACAACTTTCTAATTTACTTCAATTTAACAAAATGTGCACAGTCTTTTTATATTTAAACTTTTTGAGTCCCCAGCTCCTACTGAGCATGTGCAAGAATAAGTGTGTATGCATTTGTGAATGGCTGATTGCTGTCACATGGTACGTGTATGCATTTGTGATTGGCTGATGGCTGTCACATGGTACAGGGGGAGTGGAAAAAGACATAACTTTTAAAATTGTCAGAAAAAAAATCTACTACTCATTTGAAGTTCAAACTAAGTGCTATTGCATTGTCTTGTTATCTTGCATTTGTTGATTATGCAAATCTACAGTGTTGACTGGTCCTTTAAGTATGCACTGTGCACCAGCATTTTAAACACAGCATTTGTTCAGAGAGCCTAAGGTGCTTGTACCATCTGGTAATGACTCAGTTTGTTAATTACTGACACGATACAAACCCCACTGGCTCTATGAGCAGCTGCATTATGTAAAACGATTGTGCACTGAGAATATCTAGATATGCTTCACATGCACGTGCAGAGAAGAATGTTAACACTAAACAATGATGACTTTTTCTAGATGCATTTTTGCCAATACATTTATATTACAAATATGTTTGTATCCAAAGATATAAGTAATCTATGTGCATTAAAAATTTGACCGGAATGTCCCTTTAAACTTAAATGGATTGGATAGAGCACAGCATTTTAATCAACTTTCCAATTACTCCTGCTATTAGTTTTGCTTAGTTCTCTTGATATCCTTTGTTAAAGGAACATAAAACAAACAAACATTTTTTTTTCAGGATTCAGATAGAGCATACAATTAACCCCTTAAGGACCAAGGCCATTTTTCAATTTCTTTCCCTTAAGGACCAGGGCTATTTTTACATTTCTGCGGTGTTTGTGTTTAGCTGTAATTTTCCTCTTACTCATTTACTGTACCCACACATATTATATACCGTTTTTCTCACCACTAAATGGAATTTCTAAAGATACCATTATTTTCATCATATCATATAATTTACTATAAATAAAATTATAAAATATGAGGAAAAAATGGAAAAAAACACACTTTTTCTAACTTTGACCCCCAAAATCTGTTACACATCTACAACCACCAAAAAACACCCATGCTAAATAGTTTCTAAATTTTGTCCTGAGTTTAGAAATACCCAATGTTTACATGTTCTTTGCTTTTTTTTCAAGTTATAGGGCAATAAGTACAAGAAGCACTTTGCTATTTCAAAACCACTTTTTGTCAAAATGAGCACTAGTTACATTGGAACCCTGATATCTGTCAGGAATCCCTGAATATCCATTGACATGTATATATTTTTTTAGAAGACATCCCAAAGTATTGATCTAGGCCCATTTTGGTATATTTCTTGCCACCATTTCACTGCCAAATGCGATCAAATAAAAAAATTACTATTTCACAAATTTTTTCACAAACTTTAGGTTTCTCACAGAAATTATTTACAAACAACTTATGCAATTATGGCATAAATGGTTGTAAATGCTTCTCTGGCATCCCCTTTGTTCAGAAATAGCAGACATATAAGGCTTTGGCATTGCTTTTTGGTAATTAGAAGGCTGCTAAATGCCACTGCGCACCACACTTGTTTTATGCCCAGCAGTGAAGGGGTTAACTAGGGAACATGTAGGAAGCTTGTAGAGTTAATTTTAGCTTTAGTGTAGTGTAGTAGACAACCCAAAGTATTGATCTAGGCCCATTTTGGTATATTTTCATGCCACCATTTCACCGTCAAATGCGATCAAATTTAAAAAAAACTTAAATTTTTTCGCAATTTTAGGTTTCTCACTGAAATTATTTACAAACAGCTTGTGCAATTATGGCACAAATGGTTGTAAATGCTTCTCTGGGATCCCCTTTGTTCAGAAATAGCAGACATATATGGCTTTGGCGATGCTTTTTGGTAATTAGAAGGCTGCTAAATGCCGCTGCACATCACACATGTATTATGTCTAGCAGTGAAGGGGTTAATTAGGGATCTTGTAGGGAGCTTGCAGGGTTAATTTTAGCTTTAGTGTAGAGATCAGCCTCCCACCTGACACATCAGACCCCCTGATCCCTCCCAAACAGCTCTCTTCCCTCCCCCACCCCACAATTGTCCCACCCATCTTAAGTACTGGCAGAAAGTCTGCCAGTACTAAAATAAAAGGTATCATGTTTTTTTATAATTTTTTTTAGCATATTTACATATGCTGCTGTGTAAGATACCCCTTAGCCCCAAACCTCCCTGATCCCTCCCCCTCTACATTATTGGGAGCCATTTTGGGTACTGGCAGCTGTCTGCCAGTACCCAGTTTACAAAAAAATATATATTTTTCAATTTTTTCTCCACTTTTCTGTAGTGTAGCTTCCCCCCCAAAGACTAAACCCCACCCCCTCCTAGATCACTTTGATTATATATAATAACATTTTTATTCCCCCTCTCCCTCTAAAATGACACAAACTGTTCCATAGTGTAATGGTTCCCACCCGCTCCCTCCCCATGCATGTGCCCGCCTGCCTCCCCCGTGCACGCACGCGTCCATGCGCGCCCCCCAGCTACCCCGCCCACCTCTGCACTCACCAAGCCATTGATGGCCGCCCACCCGCCTCCCACTTCGGCTCCCACCCACCAACGATTGCGGCCATCAATGTCCGGTGCAGAGAGGGCCACAGAGTGGGGAAAATGGTGGGGAAAAAGGTTATTGCAGTGATGCCTCGATATGGAGGCATCACTGCAATAACCGGAAAGCGGCTGGAAGCGATCAGGACCAGCCGCTTTCAACCCCAACGTCGTACAGAGTACGTCGCTGGTATTTAAAGACCAGTTTGTGCAAGACGTACCCTGTACGACGTATGTCGTTAAGGGGTTAAAAAAACATTTAAATGTAACTTTTATTAAATTTTTTTCGTTTTCATGTTATCCTTTGTTTAAAAGCAGGGATGTAAGCTCAGGAGAGTGCACATGTCTGCAGCACTATATGTCAGCAGTTTAGCAACAGTGTAATACATTAGCAAGAGCACTAGATGGCAGCAGTTTAGCAACAGTGTAATACATTAGCAAGAGCACTAGATGGCAGCAGTTTAGCAACAGTGTAATACATTAGCAAGAGCACTAGATGGCAGCAGTTTAGCAACAGTGTAATACATTAGCAAGAGCACTAGATGGCAGCAGTTTTGAAAACAGTGTAATACATTAGCAAGAGCACTAGATGGCAGCAGTTTTGAAAACAGTGTAATACATTAGCAAGAGCACTAGATGGCAGCAGTTTATCAATAGTGTAATACATTAGCAAGAGCACTAGATGGCAGCACTATTTCCTGTTATGCAGTGCGTCAGGCGTGAACGTGTCTATAGCCACCTGGCATCAGTGTTTACAACAATTTTTATTGCAATTTTATAGATAATTGCAAACACGGGTGCCATGGAATGCTACAGACTATCAATAGCAGTAGAGTTATGTATAACTGTTTTAAACATTTTTGTAAACACTGTTGCCAGATGGCTAAGGACACATGCACGCTCCTGAGCTCATCTTGGCTGACTGTTTAACAAAGGATTCCAAGAAAACTAAGTAAAATTGATAATATAAGTAAATTGAAAAGTTGATTGAAATCACATGTCCTATGTGAGTTATGTACCTTTAATTTTGACTTTACTATCCCTTTAACCCCTTAACGACCAAGGACGTGCAGGGTACGTCCTCAAAAAAAAGGCAGTTAATGCCTGAGGACGTACCCTGCACGTCCTCGGTGTGGAAAGCAGCTGGAAGCGATCCTGCTCGCTTCCAGCTGCTTTCCGGTTATTGCAGTGATGCCTCGATATGGAGGCATCCTGCAATAACCCTGCATGGCCATCCGATGCAGAGAGAGCCACTCTGTGGCCCTCTCTGCACCGGACATCGATGGCCGGTATCGTTGGTGGGTGGGAGCTGACTTGGGAGGCGGGTGGGCGGCCATCGATGGGCCGTGTAAGGTGGAGGGGGGCGGGATCGGGGGCGTAGCTGACGGGGGCGCGCACGGGCGCGCGCGCGTGCACATAGGGCGGCGGGCGGGCGCGTGCACGGGGCGGGAGCGGGTGGGAACCGCTATACTACAGAAAATAAATGTAAGTATGTGGGGGAAAAGGGCAAAATTAAAAAAAAATAAACACCAGTCAAAGGGATCTTGGAGGGGTGGGGGGGTTGGTATTGGGTGGGGGGGGGGAGCTACACTACAGAAAAAGGGATTTTTTCTTAAAAAAAGCACATTTTTTTCTAAACTGGGTACTGGCAGACAGCTGCCAGTACCCAAGATGGCGCCCATTAAGGCAGAGGGGGAGGGTTAGAGAGCTGTTTGGTGGGGGATCTGTGAGGTTGGGGGCTAAGGGGGGATCCTACACAGCAGCATATGTAAATATGCTAAAAAAAAACTCAAAAAAGCCCAAATATACCTTTTATTTTAGTACTGGCAGAGTTTCTGCCAGTACTTAAGATGGCGGGGACAATTGTGGGGTGGGGGAGGGAAGAGAGCTATTTGGGAGGCATCAGGGGGTCTGATGTTTCAGGTGGGAGGCTGAGCTCTACACTAAAGCTAAAATTAACCCTGCAAGTTCCCTACAAGCTACATAATTAACCCCTTCACTGCTAGCCATAATACACACTTGATGCGCAGCAGCATTTAGCGGCCTTCTAATTACCAAAAAGCATCGCCAAAGCCATATATGTCTGCTATTTCTGAACAAAGGGGATCCCAGAGAAGCATTTACAACCATTTGTGCCATAATTGCACAAGCTGTTTGTAAATAATTTCAGTGAGAAACCTAAAGTTTGTAAAAAAGTTTGTGAAAAAGGGAACGTTTTTTTTAAATTGATCGCATTTGGCGGTGAAATGGTGGCATGAAATATACCAAAATGGGCCTAGATCAATACTTTGGGTTGTCTACTACACTACACTAAAGCTAAATTTAACCCTACAAGCTCCCTACAAGCTCCCTAATTAACCCCTGCACTGCTGGGCATAATACACGTGTGGTGCGCAGCGGCATTTAGCGGCCTTCTAATTACCAAAAAGCAATGCCAAAGCCATATATGTCTGCTATTTCTGAACAAAGGGGATCCCAGAGAAGCATTTACAACCATGTGTGCCATAATTGCATAAGCTGTTTGTAAATGATTTCAGTGAGAAACCTAAAATTGTGAAAAAGTTAACGTTTTTTTTTATTTGATTGCATTTGGCGGTGAAATGGTGGCATGAAATATACCAAAATGGGCCTAGATCAATAGTTGGGGTTGTCTACTACACTACACTAAAGCTAAAATTACCCCAAAATGCTCCCTACATGCTCCCTAATTAACCCCTTCACTGCTGGGCATAATACACGTGTGGTGCGCAGTGGCATTTAGCGGCCTTCTAATTACCAAAAAGCAACGCCAAAGCCATATATGTCTGCTATTTCTGAACAAAGGGGATCGCAGAGAAGAATTTACAACCATTTATGCCATAATTGCACAAGCGGTTTGTAAATAATTTCAGTGAGAAACCAAAAGTTTGTGAAAAAATTTGTGAAAAAGTGAACGATTTTTTGTATTTGATCGCATTTGGCGGTAAAATGGTGGCATGAAATATACCAAAATGGGCCTAGATCAATACTTTGGGTTGTCTACTAAAAAAAAATATATACATGTCAATGGATATTCAGAGATTCCTGAAAGATATCAGTGTTCTAATGTAACTAGCGCTAATTTTGAAAAAAAATGGTTTTTAAATAGCAAAGTGCTATTTGTATTTATGGCCCTATAACTTACAAAAAAAGCAAAGAACATGTAAACATTGGGTATTTCTAAACTCAGGACAAAATTTAGAAACTATTTAGCATGGGTGTTTTTTGGTGGTTGTAGATGTATAACAGATTTTGGGGGTCAAAGTTAGAAAAAGTGTGTTTTTTTCGATTTTTTCCTCATATTTTATAAATTTTTTTATAGTAAATTATAAGATATGATGAAAATAATGGTATCTTTAGAAAGTCCATTTAATGGCGAGAAAAACGATATATAATATGTGTGGGTACAGTAAATGAGTAAGAGGAAAATTACAGCTAAACATAAACACTGCAAAAATGTAAAAATAGCCTTGGTCCCAAACGGACAGAAAATGGAAAAGTGCTGTGGTCATTAAGGGGTTAAATTAGACATTTATTCAAATGGATCCAGAGGTGTTTACATAAGAAAGCGGTTGACCACAATCCATTTGAAAAGTCTATCACATTATCTAGATTTTTCTGTTGCAAATCGTTAGATACATTTTTAGAAAGAATTTTGATCAACCCTAAAGTTAGATGTAGCAGGATCAGGGTTTGTTTGCAAGACGAGAGCATAGATCAGGGGTGTACCCACTTCTGCTGTTTGTTTTTCTATGCTAGATATAAAGAGTAACAGGTTACTGGCTCATTACAGTACATTTGTATTTCTTTGTTGCATCTAAAAAGGTATTTCCCAAAATAAAACCTGTGTATGCTGCTAATCCTGTTGTCCACCAATACTGATAAGGGAGCTGTTTAAGCATACCCGTTTAACGACCAGTGCTGTACCCTGTACAACGCTGCTGTCCTGGGCCTCTCTCTCCCGCTTTAGCATTATTTCTGCATGCCCCACGAGAGGGTCAGTGTAGAAATAGAACTGCAGAGTGACCGATGTAGAAAGAGACACTCTTCTGTGTCCTATTCTGCATCGGGTAGCGATGGTGCAGAGTGTTGGTGGTGTGGGAGAGTTAGGAGGGAGGTGGCCCATCGCTGGAGGGAGAGGCGGGAACAGGTGTGACCGCTACACTACAGAAAAAATAAATGCTGAGAAGGAGAGAGAGGGAGGTCCTAGAGTTAAGAGTGGGAAAGATCTTGGAAGGGGGAAGTGGGGTAAATGAGGGGGCATCTACACTACCAAATAGAAAACTGGGTACTGGCAGAAACTAGTTAGAGAGGGGAGGGTTACAGAGCTTTTTTGGAGGGATCAGGGAGGTGGGAAGGTAAGGTGGGAAATAATAACAAATACAGGTCGCCCTCAGTTTACGCCGGGGTTAGGTTCCAGGAGGAATGGTTGTAAATCGAAACCGTTGTAAATTGAAACCCAGTTCATAATGTAAGTCAATGGGAAGTGAGGGAGTTAGGTTCCAGGCCCCTCTCAAAATTGTCATAAGTAACACCTAATACATTATTTTTAAAGCTTTGAAATGAAAACCTTAAGTGCTAAACAGCATTATAAACCTAATAATATAGATTGTATCATTATCAAACTAAGTTTAATGAACAAAAACATTTGCTAAACATCACCTAATGAAATAATCACACAACAGACTGCATCATCATCAAACTAAGTTTAATGAACAAAAACGTTTTTTTACTTGCATTTTTCTGCAATCAGTTCTCTGCATTGTTAGCATGTTAGATACTATTGGTTCTGCACGTATTCTATGCATTTCAATCTGCAGTGATTAAGCAGTTAAAGAGCCATGAAACCCACATTTTTTCTTTCATGATTTAGAAAGAGTATGTAATTTTAAACATCTTTCTAATTTACTTATATTATCTAATTTGTTTTATTCTCTTGATATTCTTTGCTGAAAAGCATATCTAGATATGCTTAGTAGCTTCTGATTGGTTGCTGCACATAGAAGCCTCGTATGATTGGCTCACCATGTGCATTGCTTTTTCTTCAACTAAGGATTTCTAAACAATGAAGCAAAATAAATAATAGAAGTAAATTGTAATGTTGTTTAAATTTCTATTCTCTATCTGAATCATGAAAGAAAGATTTTGGGTTTAGCGGCCCTTTAACCTCACCTCAAGCTGTTGAACAGGAAGATAATAGGGAAGTGCCTGCTAAATTTTGCTCTATAGATCTTGTCTGATCTGTGTACACAGATCCATTTAAGGCTGTTAAATGGACAGTCAACACCAGAATGTTTGTTTTTTAAAAAGAAAGATAATCCCTTTATTACCCATTCCCCAGTTTTGCATAACTGACACAGTTATAATAATACACATTTAACCTCTGTAATTATCTTGTATCTAAGCCTCTGCTGACTGCCCCCTTATTTCAGTTCTTTTGACAGACATGCAGTTTAGCCAATCAGTGCTCACTCCTAGGTCACTTTACGTGCATGAGCTTAATGTTATCTATATGAAACATGTGAACTAATGCCCTCTAGTGGTCAAAATGTATTCAGATTAGAGGCAGTCTTCAAGGTCTAAGAAATTAGCATATGAACCTCCTAGGTTTAGCTTTCAACTAAGAATACCAAGATAACAAAGCAAAATTGGTGATAAAAGTAAATTGGGAAGTTGTTTAAAATTGCATGCCCTATAAAAATCATGAAAGTTTTTTTTGGACTTGACTGTCCCTTTAAGTTGCATAACTTTGCTGCAAAACAAGCGGACAGCTCCACCTACTGGCTATTTTAATTAGTGCATTGCTTTCCAAAAGCTTTTCAATAGCAGTCACATGACTGAAAAAAAGGTTGTTATTCTGAAACGGCGCAAATTGAACCGGCGTAAACCAAGGGCCACCTGTAATAAATTAATAAAAAAATAAAAAAAAGGACTAAAACTGCATACTGGGAGACTGTCTGCCAGTCCCTAAGATGGTGGTGACCAGTGGGGAGTGAGGGACAGAAGAGAGCTGTTTGGGAGGGATCAGGGGGTGGAAGGTGTCAGGTGAGAGGGTAATCTGAATACTAAAGCTAAAATTAACCTTACAAGCTACCTGATTAACCCCTTCACTGCTGGAAATAAAAGAAGTGTGGTGCAAAGCTGCAATTAGCGGCCTACTAATTACTAAAAAGCAATGGCAAATCCATATATGGACTCCATTATATATGCAGCGTCGCCCGCAAAATCCTCCACCACCAGATTTGACGCGATTTTGGTATTACATATACGGCGTAGCATACAACACCTAACGCATGCGCAATGTCTACCTGTCAACCACAATCCCCCACCGCAATAACTAATAAAGTCTATTAACCCCTAAACCTAACCCCCCTAAATAAACTTTAATTACCTAATTTACAAAATACTAAAGTTACTATTAAATATAAAAAAAATTACACTACTTAAAATACAAATAAACGAAGTATAAATTAAAGGGGCAGTTTAATCAAAATTCAGGAGTAGACTGTCCCTTTAAGCAAGAATTACCGAAAATAAAAAAATCTAAGATTACAGAAAATAAAAAATAAAATTACAAAATTTTAAATAAATTACACCTAATCCCTATGAAAATAAAAAAGCCCCCCCAAAATAAAAACACCCCCTAATCTAATCAACTACCAGTAGCCCTTAAAAGGACTTTTTGCAGGGCATTGCCCCAAGATAATCAGTTATTTTGCAAACAAAATACACACAGCCCCCCCTACCAGTAAGAACCCCCCACCCCAAAAAAAATACTAACACTAAAAACGCTAAACTACCCATTGCCCTGAAAAGGGCATTTGTTGGGCATTTCAGCTCTTTTGCTGCCCACCCTATTCAAATAAAATAAATCCCCCCCAAAAAACCCTTAAAAAACCCTAAGTCTAACCCCCAAGTGGTCCTCACCTGTCCTGAAGTTCAGCGGAGAAGGCCCTGTTCCAGGCGGTGAAGTCTTCTTCCAAGTGGCGACCTCTTCTCTCTTCTTCCAGGAACCAGCCGGCGCGGAGCGGAGGGCGGAGCTGAAGACCGGCGACGCTGGAACTGAAGACCGGCGACTGCGGAGCCATGGAGCGTGGACAATCCTCTTCATACGATCTCCGCCATACACTGAATAGGAAATCAAGGTACGCAATTAAAAATGGCGTCCCTTGAATTCCTATTGGCTGATTTGAGCCTTCAAATTCAAATCAGCCAATCGGATGAGAGCTACTGAAATCCTATTGGCTGTTCAAATCAGCTAATAGGATTTCAGTAGCTCTCATCCGATTGGCTGATTTGAATTTGAAGGCTCAAATCAGCCAATAGGAATTCAAGGGACGCCATTTTTAATCGCGTACCTTGATTTCCTATTCAGTGTACAGCGGAGATCGTATGAAGAGGATTTTCCACGCTCCATGGCTCCGCAGTCGCTGGTCTTCAGCTCCGCCCTCCGCTCCGCGCCGGCTGGTTCCTGGAAGAAGAAAGAAGAGGTCGCCGCTTGGAAGAGGACTTCACCGCCTGGAACAGGACCTTCTCCGCTGAACTTCAGGACAGGTGAGGACCACTTGGGGGTTAGACTTAGGGTTTTTTAAGGGGTTTTTAGGGGGGATTTATTTTATTTAGATAAGGTGGGCAGCAAAAGAGCTGAAATGCCCAACAAATGCCCTTTTCAGGGCAATGGGTAGTTTAGCGTTTTTAGTGTTAATATTTTTTTGGGAGGGGTTTGGTCGGTGGGGGGGTTTACTGGTAGGGGAGGCTGTGTGTATTTTGTTTGCAAAAGAGCTGATTATATTGGGGCAATGCCCTGCAAAAAGTCCTTTTTAAGGGCTACTGGTAGTTGATTAGATTAGGGGGTGTTTTTATTTTGGGGGGCTTTTTAATTTTCATAGGGATTAGGTGTAATTTATTTAAAATTTTGTAATTTTATTTTTTATTTTCTGTAATCCTAGATTTTTTTATTTTCCGTAATTCTTGCTTAAAGGGACAGTCTACTCCTGAATTTTGATTAGACTGCCCCTTTAATTTATACTTAGTTTATTTGTATTTTAAAAGTAGTGTAATTTTTTTAATATTTAATAGTAACTTTAGTATTTTGTAAATTAGGTAATTTAAGTTTATTTACGGGGGGTTAGGTTAGGGGGGTTAGGTTAGGGGTTAGGTTTATTGCGTTGTGGGCTATGGCGGTTTAGGGGTTAATACTTGATTAGATTTATTGCGTTGTGGGTTAATGGCAGATTAGGGGTTAATATTTTTAATAGGTAGTTTGCGATGTTGGGGTTGGCGGATTTAGGGATTAATAATTTAGTTATTACTTGCGGTGTGGGTTTGATAGCTGATATAGGGGTTAATTGTTTAAATAGGCATATTGCGTTGTGGGGGGTTGTCGGTCTAGGGGTTAATACATTTAATATTAGTAATGAGAGGGGGTGATTGCGGATATAGGGGTTTTACGTGTCGGGCTTATTTTTGGGAGGCGTGTTAGACTTTTACAGGGCATTTGTTATTTTCTTTACTTTTCTTAGGTGCCGGCAGTTTCTAAAGTGCCGTAAGTCACTGGTGACTCCAGAAATTTGTATTTACGCTCATTTCTGGACATCGCTAGTTTATCAGACTTACGGCACTTTATGAACTGCCGGCGGAGTTTATGTAATACCCCGATGTGCGAGGTGAAATTACAGACGGCGCAGGTTCCCACGCTTGTGCCGAAACCTGCGCCGTATATTTGATCGCTATGTCGGCTATTTCTGAACAAAGGGGACCCCAGAAAAGCTTTTACAACCATTTGTGTCATGATTGCACAAGCAATATATAAATAATCACAGTAAGAAACCTAAAGTTTGTAAAAAAAAAGTTAACCTTTTTTTTATCCCATTTGGCGGTGAAATGGTGGCATGAAATATACCAAAATGGGCCTAGATTAAAACTTTGGAATGTCTTCTAAAAAAATAGCTTTTAAAGGTAAATTTAAAAAAACAAAAACAGGGCTCTACCTCTGTTTAAATGGAGTGATTGCAAAAATGCTAAAAATTCTCTCGTCTTTTGGGGAAGTCTTAGTCTGAAATGCCCGGTCCTTAAGGGGTTAATTTGAGGATTGAAGGGATGAGTCAAAATTAAAATGACATGGTTCAGAGAGAGCATGCAATTTAAACAGACTTCCTCCTCTTGGTATACTTTGTTGAAAGGCATACCTAGGTAGCCTCAGGAGCTGCCATGAACTACTGGGAACTAGCTGCTGATTGTTGGCTACATGTATATGCCTCTTGTCATTGGGTTACCAGATATGCTAAGCTACCAGTAGTGCATTGCTGCTCTGAAGCTGACTTTAACTATGTGCTTAACCTCTTTGCAGGGGTTAAACACACAGAACATTTTATTATTGCACTGTTGCTCCCTTATAACACATTAGAATATTAACTTTTTCACTTTTATGCTAATTTAACATTGTTTATTGTAAGATATTTTGGTGTTTAAATAGAACAATATATATATATATATATAGATGGTATGTGTGTGTGTGTGTATATATATATATATATATATATATATATGTATACTAGTCCTAAAGCCCGTTCACACGGGCCGTGTGGTTTATTTTTATTTTTATATTCTCTCTCTCTCTGTGCCCTATCTCTCTCTCTCCCCTCTTTCTCCCCCCTGTCTCTCTCTCCCTCTCCCCTGTCTCTCTCTCCCTCTCCCCTGTCCCCCTGTCTCCCTCTCCCCTGTCTCCCTCTCCCCTCTCTCCCCTCTCTCCCTCTCCCCTGTCTCCCTCTCCCCTGTCTCCCTCTCCCCTGTCTCCCTCTCCCCTGTCTCTGTCTCCCTCTCCCCTGTCTCCCTCTCCCCTGTCTCCCTCTCCCCTCTCTCCCTCTCCCCTCTCTCCTCTCTCCCTCTCCCCTGTCTCCCTCTCCCCTGTCTCCCTCTCCCCTCTCTCCCTCTCTCCCTCTCTCCCTCTCTCCCTCTCTCCCTCTCTCCTGTCTCCCTCTCCCCTGTCTCCCTCTCCCCTGTCTCCCTCTCCCCTGTCTCCCTCTCCCCTGCCTGTCTCCCTCTCCCCTGTCTCCCTCTCCCCTGTCTCCCTCTCCCCTGTCTCTCTCCCTCTCCCCTGTCTCCCTCTCCCCTCTCTCCCCACTCTCTCT